>NC_088246.1:96756894-97118144 GCF_036013445.1 Caloenas nicobarica | reverse complement strand
GATAGGCCATCTCTTTTCCTCCATACTTGTATTTTTCCAGAGCACCCATCTAAATGCCCCCTTGTTTGTCTCCATCTGCTTCCACTGCCCTTGACAATGCCTGGTCCTCTTCCCTCTTCACTTCACAGGTGCCTCACCTTGGCCTCAAAAAGAGTCTTCAATTTACTTTCTAACCTATGCTCCCCTGTCATGCAGCAGAGCTTGCACCTTTTCCCTTCCTTACCTCTTCCCCCCACAACTGTTTATTAGGAAAACAAGACATTATGAAACTGATGCTATTTATAGGGGCTTCCAGTCCTTCCTCTTTGCTTTGTTTTGTGGATAGAGGAAAGAGCAGACAGCATTTCTGAGTGATCATTGGAGAAGATGCCAAGAGTCTCACCTGTCTCCTGTCTGCCAAATTGCATCTGTGAGACAGTTCCCAGCCCCAGGCATAAAACAAAAGGCATATTTCTTGTAACTCCAGAGGGCCAGTAGACTGGTTAATAAGAGCATAACTCAGCACATTTACCACATGCTGTATAAAGATAGATGCATGAAACATCTGATTCGTGTGAATGCTTATCCTGAGATCTGCTTCTTGCAGATAGCTTTTCAAATTATGTCTTACTTTATTTCTTTTCAAAAAAAACCAACACCCAACAAAAAGCAAGACACCAAGAAAACAGCTTTAAGTCTTTCACATAAGATTCTGAGAGTAGTATTTACACCTATTTGTTTATGACCTTAAGATCTCCTGAATGCTCCTGAGCAAACATTCTCCCCCAAAAGTAGGACAGTTTGGCTTGAAATGCCAGAGAAATTGCAGAGTTCTCCATAAAATCTTCAGTATATTGGATATATTATAATAAAGTTTGACTGTCTCCAACTGCAGTATTTTCAAGGTCTGTCCTATTTCTACATATTGCATTTTTATTCATTTATGTAGTTTGACAATTAAATCATAATTTGTCTTCCAAAAAAAGTTGACATATTTTTCTAGAAAGGTCCAACACCAACAAATCAGTATGACAACTGTCCCACTGTTCCTTCTGCCATTTGCATTCTTGCTTTCACTACCATACGTACCACCCCCTTTACCATCAGGTGTCCCTAAGTCTCTCATGCATATTTCAGTGCAGTTCAATAAAAACTTCTCTGAATAAGTCTCATGTCTAACCAACTAGTGCAAAACAGGCTCTGCAAGGTTCTGCTTGTCTAAATTGCCATAAGATGCACCCAAGTCTGTCATTACAAACCTTCCTTTCAACTTTTCTATGGCCAAAGACTAGTATAGCCATAGGGTTTTCATTACCTGTACACTCAAAAAAAAAGATGTATATACACACATACCTGCCCCACCCTCATATGTCCAGTCATGTTAGAACACCTCAATGACCCATGAACTTTTCCATACTTGTCTTTGTGTATGATAGACATTACATCAGTTCTTCCTCTTCTTTTTCAGCACTGGAACAAACAGCAGTGTTAAGGTATATTTGCTCCTCTGTTTGTAAAAACCAGAGTAGTACACAGCAATCTACTTAAAAAAAAAAAGTCTGTTTCTAAAGTGCTGTATAAGTTATGTTGCAAGCATCTCCATATTTGAAGACAATATACAAAACATAGAGCAACAAAAGGCGAAACAAAATGACATGTCTGGCCAAGCGCTAAGCCAAATAGCATTAATGCCAGCATTACATCAGAAAACATTCAAAAGCAGTGTGCTGTTGCTCAAGTGTCAGTTTTCTATTGTAGCAAGAATCAATAAGTCTTCCAAACGGCTTGACAGCCGCACAGAATAGATTAGCATGGAAGTTAGTTTCACTTGAAAGACGACCACAGAAAATTAATTTGCACCAGGGACTCTTGTGCACCTTCACATTTCAGAACAAGAGCCTAAACACAGAATAGCAGAAGAGCACTCTTCAGAGAATAGGATTATTGTCAAGTTAGAGAAACTTATCTGACTTACAGCTAATGCTACTTGGCTGAGACATAACAGGTTCATAAATTAAACTTGATGCAGCACCATTTTAATATAGCAATAGTGAGGCCAGTACCCACACTACTTTGGTAACTTCCATAGTCCTTCATTATGACATCTCTCACTGATTCTCTGATTAGACAGAAGTGTGAAATGTGTCCTGCTGGAATTTCAGAAGTTACAGAACTGGAATACGATTGGTCAGCTTCAAAATTGTCATTGACATTTTATAGTTTATTTCTTCTCATGAGTTTTTTTTTAGCAAAAACAAATTATGAAAATTTAATAAAGTTTAGAACACTGCCTTCAAGGGAAAAATACACTAAACCTTTTGAAGGGCAAGTAACCATTTGACTCAAAAAAAGAAATAAAGTGAAAAAAATACAATGCTTGCTCTTGATTTATAACTGCTACCAATATGGGAGAAAACCTTCATTTTAAAGTGTTATTTCAACTTCTTATCCTTTCTTCAGGTGAGGAATTCAGTTAAATGATGGGCAATACATAAAAATTTGCAAAGCTGACCTACGTCAATCTTTTCTGCTCGTAATTGTCAATGCTTCATGGCAGAAATCATTCTTCTTTCTCTGTATGTCACTACACTGACAGTCTCAGTCATTATTATGCATTTTGTGGTTCTAAAATTCTGCCCTCAGTAAGAATACCAGAGCACCAGTAATTCTCACACAGGAGAAAGTCAGTGGAGAAAGGAGCTAATTCTTTACAGCCAGCTTTCTGATTTCCAGCTGACTCCCACTGACTTTCAGCCCCCACTGCATCAGATCCTTCCAGCTGCTTGGTCAGCCTGAGACATTTAACAACCATCCCTACCTGAGCTTGGAAAAGAATTACAGGCTATTTCCAACTTCCAGAGAAACAAAGTCCTACCACCTACCCCTTCCAACACAGGGTCATAGACAACAAAAAGTCCTCAAACATCTAACCCTTAACTTTAGCATGCTGTAAACTTCCTCAGGACTCTTCCATGTTTCTTTTAGAACTCAATAGGAGCTCTAAATGTGCTCCACATAATACAGCATGTGAACACAAATCATGTACAGGGTCCAAAGCAATGAGTTTTGTTATAGCCTAGTCTTGTGCAGTAGCAGGACTTTGAGTGTGGATAATGCACTCGATTGCTCCCAGCTTCTCTGGACAAGGACTCAGTTATGGGAAGGAAAGTGATAACAGTTGTGGGGTTTTTATCCTTACTGCAGATAAATTTGTCACAAAATAAATGCCTTATGGCTCCTTGGGCATTGCCACATGCAATAGACATTATGAACTTCACAGCAGTTGCACAATTGCCTGTGACTGCAGAGAACAGATAGGCAGTCCCTTTCATCACTATGTTAATATAAGTATTGGTGCAAACAAGCAAAAGAAATAAATGCATCCACGTGTTTTACAAGTTTCAATTTGTAATGCATGTGTGGTTAGGATTAGTTAGGACTTGGTTGTGTTTGATACTGAAGAACTAGAGCTGTTGAGAGCATGGACAATAGCTGATTTATCTATGAAAGACAAGCAAGACCTACACAGGAGTATCATGGGTAGACTGGTACCTGCTTTGCTGCACTCCACAGTTCCAAGCTTGAGGAGAAAAAGTATTGGTCTCACAATTCCCTGCACCATTTTTGACATTGACAACGGTATGCATCCTACAGCACAGTGTGATACATTGGCTTGCCCTGCTAAAAGGGCAAGGAGAAAAGCTGCTTTCTGGGCACTTCCTTTTCCACCAAGGTACAAGCAGAGACCAACACACTCTGGCTAGAGGGAAACCAAACAAAACTGAAGTTTGCAAAATGAAACATTTAAAACATCGGAAACTGAGAGGTACACTTCCCCTATTACTACCTGATAACAATCCACAATGAATAAAATATGACTACTTTGGCAAGGACAAAATTTCTCTTAGAAGGTCTACAGAGCATCTTACAAAGATTCCAAAGGCACAATGAAATCGGTACCCGTAGTGCACCATTTAGATGTGGACATCATCTTCTATAATTGTGTTGTTTGGCCATACTTTTTACTTGCTATAAATTCACTTCCTAAGGGGGAATAGTTTGAAAGAACCCAACATATCCATGAGAAGAATATAAGTACAAATTGTCTGGTAGTCAGCAGGACAGAGCATGCGCAAATTTAAACGCAAAGAAGTAGCATCTAGCGCTTGTAGCTCAAGCAAACATTTCCTCCTTAATTTTCATCCATTCCTTAATTTGGGCACTGGCTTTTTTAAAAATAAAGTTAGGAAGAAAAAAAAAAAAATTGTTTTTTTGTGTAGGTTTTTTGTATGTGCCTGTCAGAACATTTTGAAACAGTGGGGACATAGTTTTGCATTTCAGAAAATTAAGGTATTAATTTTGGAATACTTTTATGTTCCTTGGGGCAGTTACTTACATTACAATAGCTTGTCAGTTTTCACTCTTTAATGGAAGGATCAACACTACCAAGAAGTCACGCTAGAGCTAGGATGTATCAGAAATTATTAGTCTGTATTCAGAAAGGCTAGAAGTCACAAACAAGGAAAAAAAAAATCTTGTCTTCTGAATGGGCAAACGTGCTAGTTCCAAATCCGTTCCCAACTGTGACGTCTCCCTCTCACTGAGAGCGCAGCACTAAATACACCTGTGGTAAGAAGAGAAAATTTATTACCTCCTGGGGAAAACCATGGTCCTTTATTTAAAGATATGGCCATCAGACTTGAGTTTTGGAAAATATATAGCAATACAATATATGTAGTACTGGTGGGTAGTATTTTAGTGCTGCTCTAGAACATTAAACATTTAAGTAATGTAGGTATCATCATGTTTTGTGTATGTTTTCACAGCAGATTTTTCATTATTGAACTCAAATTTTCCCAGAAAAAGACAGTTGTCAAGTATATCCACAGAAAACAACAATAAGCAGCACAAGAAAGAGTCCAGCAGACTTCAGTGTGTGCTCTGCTGTTTCTCTTATGTACATATTGCAGATCAATACAACCATGTACCTGCTGTAAAGCTGACACTGTCAATATTACAGATGCACAGCTATACGCATGAGCTAAGGACCATTCCTTCCCTTTTCCCCTACTTGCCCCCTGGGAGGCTTGAACAACGTGGGAAGAATAATCAATGCATTGCTAAATAATTCTCAGGTACTCTATCTGCTGCTATATCCTTCAGATACACTCTGACACTCGAGGCTCTTTCTCTATATAGGCACATAAAGCACCCTGGATTCCAATGTCTCTTGAAGAGCTCTCCCCAGCCGAGACCTTGCAACGATCATCACTCCAGCTCTCTGCCTGCAAACTAAAAAAAGCTTCTCCAGATTGTCCAACTTGGGAGACAGCTTGAAGACTTTAGCCCAAACTTCCATATCCATGCAGTATCTATATTATCTTATACTACCAGTGAAGTTAGGCCTCTGATGTCAAATCAGTAACATCATATTCCATACCTGCCACATCCCCAAATATTTTTTTTGAATCGAGACTGTTATAGGATCTTAAGAGATATGGTTGCCTATCTTCTCTTTGAGGCAATAGATGTTTAAGTAGCTTTGATAAACCCTAAACATTAATGCAATCATTCAATTAATACATACTTTCTTATTGGTGAAATATTTGTCAGCTTTTGTGCATCACACCTTCCATAAAATGCAAACATTTTGTTACATCCTGCTTCGAGAAAAATTATTTTTTTTCCAATCACTGCTGTACACAAACAGCAGATGGAAGTTAAAAGGGGATACATTTAGATACAGGGTATACATCAGTGCCTCTTACGACTTAATGATCAATTAATATTTTATGGCTTGGGACCATTTTCTAGCACGATTTGCTTTTTTTAATAGCTTGTATTTGCAAACAGTACTTTAAACATTTAGCTGCCTCACGCACATATTCCATTCCTTTGCCTCTTCTGTAGACCAAACATATTCTTTATTGGCTACAGGCTGCAATTAAAGCCACACCTATAGCTAATTAGGCAGTTGCCACAGTTTCCTAAATGAACTCCTATGTGGAAGCTACCCTTCAGTAATTTTGGCTGTGCATACAAATACACAGATTATGTTCACTTTGGCAAAACTGGATTTTGTCTACAACAGAGTCATAGAGCACATGTTTACACTTTGGCTAGGACACAGTACACACCATACTTGTTTTTCCAGTCTTGACATAAGTGGGTAACATATGTCCTGCAGCAACATAAGTAACACGAATTATGTATCACAAAACTGGACCCATGATTGGCACCAGCCTACTTGCAAACGAGTAAGAGTTCCACCATTAATGTGACATCTATGCTGGATCAGACCTCATGCAACTTCAGTAGGCACAAGGATGGCCACTGCCTAATCTTCTGCAACTGGTCTTCGGAGGCAAGGAAACAAATTCCACGAATACAACAGCCATATATTCCTTATGCTATGCTAAATAAATGCATCCTTTCAAAAAAAAAATATATATATATATTATTTTTCCTATAGTCCAGGACACCATGAGTGTCATTTTCTCCTTCATGCTGAAACCAGGGTAACTCCAGGGGCCGCAGCAGATGCAGTTGAAGAGCAAGGACAGATTCATGTCCCTTGTATAGAAAACTCATCAGGAACATAAAATGCTTAAATAAAAATTGAGATCAGAACATTTGCTGGTGTGCAACATGCTTCCTGGGCTATTGAAAGGATGTCGCACTCCTGTTTTTCCCAAAGGCATACCACTGCTGAGGTGGCATGTCACAGCCGAAAAGCTTATAGTATTCCTTTCATTTCACTTAGAGGCATACTATGCAATGCAGCAACCCTAACTGCAAAATACCATCACAGATCCCATACATCGATCAAGCATATAGTGTTACTGGGCTACTTAGAATTGCAGCAGCCATGAAAAGGCTAAAAAACTGGGGGAGGGAAGAGTATCCGTGTGTCTATACTTTTTAGGTCACATATATGGTGGATTACTTGTATTTGGCATATGAACTTCCAGCAGAAGGTTGCTTATTTCACACTTGCAGTTATGTTAAGCACACTTGTTTCTTATGCCTACTGAAGAATTGCTTAAAAAAAATCCTGATTAGGCAGCCAAGCTGAGACACAGGAAACCAGAGAGCTTACAAAGAAAACTTTGTATCAAGAGCACTCAGGTTAAACACAGGTCGCATACAAGTTCAGTACAAAGAACAACAACTGCAAAGCCAGATCTCCCTTCAGAACCACACAGAAAATCCTGAACTTGGCAGAAGTCGGTGACAAACCTTCTATTGGCATCACTGATGCTTTAGACATGTTTGTGCAAGGCCTAAGCTGATGTATCCATAACACCCAATAGGAAATATCCTACTGCTATTAGTAAATCCTGGCACAACTCTCCATGAAAGGCTGCACTGAGTCAACTCAGTTATCCATGGTAACAGAATAAGATAGCTCAGAATGGGGGGGCCAGAAGACACAAACCACACCCCACACAAAAATACTGAAACCACCCACACTGACAGCGCAAAACACAGAGAACATTAAGTGTAAGAACATATTTAATACATTCACCTTTGAAAGTATCCATTTTCAAAACATCTGTAAAGAGCACAGGAAGGCTCAAGTACAACCAGGCAAAGCAGGCAAAGCGTTTTGCAGCTAGGATGTCACTGCAGCTAGTGCTGCTGGGAAAAAGCTTAATTAACTCATTACAGAGATAACAGAAAGCTGGTTAGTTGTGTTAGACCTCATCCCCACAGTACACCCCCTCTTATGACAAAAGTCACCCACTTCCTATGAAGGAAGAGCCTCTTGGGTGTCTGCCAGCACGACATCCCATGTGGGTGGCTGTTGCTGCACCCAAGTCCTCACAGGGGCAAAAGCAGGGAAAAGAACATGGCAAGGTGAGACAAACTTCAGGTCCCTGGAACAGGGATTGCTGCAAGAAGTTACATGGGCAAGAACTTGTACCCAACTCAAATCTGAACCTGTTTTTACATTCTGCCCTGTCCTGCAGCCTAAAACAGGAGCCAAAACCATTTTGCGTCCCTGGTACTGAAGGGACCATTTACAAGGCCAAGACAAGTAAGAACAGCTTTGCTTCTTTGCTCCCACGACATTCAACTAAGAGGGGGAACACCTGCCAGCTTGGCCTATCTCACCTACAGATGGCCCATTCTCAAAAGCAGAGTAAAGTTATACAGTCTAAAGGGGGGCAGAGAACAAAACAACAACAAAAACCACCACACTACAGGCAAAGACAGAAAATGACTAGAAGGGGGAGGGAAAGCAGAAAAGGCAGAGAGCATAAATATTAGGAAAATATCTTTTTTTTTTTAAACAAGGTGGTGCAGGTACTGCAAGTGCCACATGGGTAGTTTCTACATGAAATGAGGGTTAAATCTTAATGACCCTTGTATATGTTCACTTTGACATACAAACCCCACTTTTGCAAGAAGCTCACTTTAGTACTTCCAACCAACGGTTGTTACAACAGTGTATGAAAGCTTCAGAAGTCCTGCACCCTTCCTCCATAGAAAATCTTCAGATGAAACACTGACAGATCTACAACCTCAGCAGCAACCTGTGCTCTCAAACACTGTCTGTCCCTTCCTGCCCAGCCTACAATCAAAACCACTTCAGTGTCTTTGAACACATCTGGATGAAGTACAGCTCAATGAAGCAGTCCCAGAAGGGCTTCCACCCTCCAGAATAAACAAGCCAAGTGAAAGACAGTGACATTCAATCCCAAGAACAGTATGCAAGTGTAACCAATTGTCATGGTCTTCAAAAGCAACACAGAAGCTGGTGAGACCTTAAATAGTGCGTATTCACAGTTTTCAACTTATCTACAAAATATTATTAATAATTCCACTCAAACTATTACAGACCAAACTCCCCATCACCCAAGCCCTGAGAAGAAGCATGTACCGGCACTATTTAGAAAGAAAATAGTCATATTCATTTAGGTACAGGAAAAAAAAATCCATTTTAACCAAACTCATTTTTTTTCTTCTAAGCCACTCCTAAGCATATTATGACAAATAGAACCATTAAATCTCCACTACTGCAAGTATTTTTTGAGGAAAAGGAGCTCCACAGATAGCTAAAGTAATATATTGTTACATTAACTAACAAATGCATACTACTAGTGATTTTTCCGCAATGTCTCAAATTATGTATAAAGGACTTTTGTGACTCCACACACACTTTCAAGGTTAGAAAACTTTCATGGCAAAAACATCTCATGCTTCAGTTGAATTTTGTGCAGTCTTTCAGCTACTGCTGCTTAGCTTTGAAACCTGTGTCACAGCTCAAAAATCAAAGCATATGAGATTGATTTTAAGAATACAAACCCATTGACACAATTACTTGAAAAAGCAATTGAAGACGACATGGGTTAATCCAAAAGAAACATAGGATTTTTTTGTGTGTTTTTTGTTTGTTTGTTTTGTTGTTGTTGTTTGGTGGGTTGGTTTTTTTTGTTTGTTTTTTAAATGGGGGAATAAGACCAATGCTTCTCCCTGCTAGCATGCCTGCAGAGAAGGCACTGCTGTCATGTCTATCTACCTCCCAGAGCTGAAGAGTGGAGAGAGCTGGCCACCAAGGCAGGCAGGCGAAGAGGAGATCCCAGGAGGCTAGTCATCCTCTTTCGCAAGCTGTTAAGTACCTCTCAGAAGTGGGGTGACAGACACACAGAAGGTCTTTCATTCAGTGCCGCATCCCTGTGCCTTCTTGCTATATATTAGTGCAAGGTTACAAATCTAATGAAAATCTGATGTACAGCACTGTGGGAGTAGACCTACCCATAATCGCTAGCTATGATACAATAGGGAGATAAATATAAGCCCCTACTAATGGAATAGAAATGCGTGAATGCAATTATGCATTCTCAGTTTAGTTTACATCTAGGTATCACTGACTATGACAGTAAGAAATGAGTTTTAGAAGCTTTAGTATAACATAGTAAAATCAGAGCCATGCTCTCCCACAAGTCTTGAGCATGCATTTAGCTGTAGCATCGCAAATCTAATTTGTTTACATGATCTCTAGATCAGATTATGAATGTCTTCAATCCCTTGAATAGAACAGAATCTTAGAAATCATTAGGTATACTTTTTCTCTCTTGCCTTTTTTGTTGGTCAAGAATATCCCCACATCTCTGGAACAAGAAAAGTATACTACTACAAAGCATAATGATAAACTGAATGAAAAATCTAGATATTTTCTTGCATAACAGAAAAAGTATATAAAGTGTTGTGGGTATACCAGTTAGAAATTAGGTGGGGCACCGTCTGAAAAGGCTGTTACCAGAAACCTTAAAAACCAGCTATATACTGTAACCTATGATGTGATTTTTGTCAATAAATAAGGCCATCAGTAAAAGAAAGCTAAAAAAAATGTGCAAGACTGAATTACTAGGACTGAGACATAAGGTATTAGGTTTTTTTTCAGGTAGGTGCCTCATAAGTGATGCTTCGATTTTATATATTTAGTAATAGTTTGTGTTCTACATTATCAAGGGTACATTTTCAATAAATAGAAACAACATTATTTATTAGTGACCCCAACAGCATACAACACAGCTGAAAATAAATCAGCAAGGTATGGAGATAAAGAAAAAAACAGTGAGACATTCGGTAAATTAATTTTAAAAACCACAATCTAAAATAAATAAATCAATCTCATAAATTCTATAAACTGATTACTTTCACTTTCTCAGAAACATCTGAGAGTGGCTAATAGCAGTGATGGGACACTGAACGTAACAGATCACAAAACTGGTCTAACTGGTCATTCATAAATCCCTGTTACAGTGACTAGTTTTATCTAAGAGATTAAATTTACCCTCATCCCTTATGTACATGTGGCTTTAGCAGACTACTACAAACAAGAAGTGTTTTTGGCAAAAGTATTCTATACAGTTTTGCTTTGCAAATCACAAATCTCTCATATCTTGTAAAGAGAAACCACATTTAGCTTTAAATAATTAATCAGATACTCTAAATAGCATTTCATATGAAATATTTAGTAACTGCCACAGGGCAACCACAGCAAGTGCTGTGTTCAGTCTTACAAACCTGAAAAAGAAAATCATGGCTTCTGTTTGTAAAGTCATATGTAAGTCAGAAACTCCAGTGAGTTCAACAGCTTCACAGTGATAAAAAAAGGCAAGATTCAGACAACACATCTGGTATAACCAATCCCATATAAGTTAGGAGTATTTATTCTTTCTACATTTACAATTACACCAACATCAATGCATTCCTCCTCAAAACATATGTTTCCTTTTAGGTCAAGTTGTACATTGATAAGCACCTAAAACTCCCATCTAGCATCTGGTAAGAAGAAATACAAGGACCAGCTCTCCAGTTATATGAGTTTGCATCAGTGAGGGATAGCCACCAAAGCATTGAAGTACAGCATTTGAAGTACACTTAAGTCTCATGTTAAATTCTTCAGCACCCTAAACCACAAGCTATAGATCCACACAGTTTGGAACCACCTATTGTATATTATCTGTTACATTTTTAATATGAACCTATTTATACAACACCTCAAAACAAACAGCTGAAGATTCTAGATCAAAACCGCATCATTTATGATTGCATTTCTGTATTGCAAAAAAGCAAATGCTAAAAGGAGGCTTTCTTCAACCATTATTTTCTCCTGCCAGCAGAAAGCAGAGTAGCCTTTATCTTAAGTCATTTATACCCTTTCTTTTCTTTGTCCAGTGCCAGAGCTACAGCAGTTGATAGGGCCAGCTTTCTGTACGCTCTAGGGCAGCTTTGATTTATCCTACCATGGACAAATCCAGTATGTAACAGAAAAGCATAGCCTCTTCCCACCTACCAAAGTTTCTATGTGAAACCTGCCTCTCCTTGCTAACCCAGCACCAGAGACACACTGCTGTGTCTCATAGGTGCTGGCTGCTGCAAAGGCTCTTCAGAGCTCTCTGAATCCACCCTCCAGCCATCTCTAATCTGTGTGACAGGAACAGTCTGGCACTAGGAAAGATGAGAAGCCACAAAGCACAAAATCACTTTGCACAAAACACCTCTCTCTAATCTGTTCTGAGCACTTTCTGCTCATCCTTCCACATTTTTTCAGTGCCCTATCAGCCCGTGACATTTTAAGCATATGTATGCTTCTTGCATACATGCAAAGTCTAATTTGATGTGCACTTGTTCTGAATAATCAATATAAATTCAGTCACCTAAGAAATGCTCTTGAATATTTCCTTCTAATTATGCACCAGACTACAATCCCATGCTACTCTGACACAACGCTGCCAGCATAATCCTCTCCATGGTAGCATATGGTGTAACCACAGATCTTGAAAAGACTAAGTGCAGGCAATACCTAAGCAGATGCTTAAATGTGTACTGCAATAACAAGCACGCAAGTGATCCAAAAATAAAAGACTATACATTCCACAAGTGTAGAACTGTATGTTACTGAAGGATCGATTAAATATTTCATACAATCACTCACTACAAGGAGTGTCTGGAGTTACCCATCTGTCTTTCCTAACAAGGGTAAATATTTCTTCACTGTTCAGGAAAAGCAACACTGTATGAATAATTGATTTTTCAAACAATTGGTGTGATGTCTAAGTTCACATAATTTAATTTCCCTTTGTCAAGACATACTACCAATAAATGACTCCTAAAAGAGAATGAGAAAAGACAGACATTATCAAAATTTAACTGGCATTATAACTTCAAAAAACCACAGTGAACTATAAAATTCTCCATCACTAGGCCATAGATACATATTGCTTACAAATCCCCTCTTTCCTCACCCACCTCTAATCATAAGTAGATGTTATTTTCTATTAGAGTCCACATACAAATTAAGTGAAATGAACGCAAACAGAAATTTTGTTAGCTAAATCCTATCCCAACTGAAGTCAGTGGCAAGACTCCCATGGACTTCAAAGGCAGCCAGATTTGGCAGGGGTTAAGCATTCCAAATGGCATTCAAACAACAGATGAACATTTGTGGTAGTTCAAAGGCATGAGACATAGCTTGTGACTTATTTATGTTAAAATCTTATCCCAGCTTATACAACCGTGGAAAGACCACTACATCTAGAAGTGGGGACAGGCTACTGAGAGAGCCTTGTGCATCTGCTGTTGTGAAAGCCAACTTGCTAGGATGAAGGAAAATAGTGAAAGGCAGCTGTATGTGGTCAGAGGATGCCTATACGAGGCAGCAATCCAGCTGTCCACAGCAGATGCTGGGGACCAGGGATGCATCTCTCCGTCCAAAGTTCCAGGTCACCCCGGTCATGAACTTAGGCTTAGCATTTCACACACTACTAAAAAATGTGCATGTGCTCACACCAAGTTCTTGCTTGGCCTTAGTTTATCATTAAAAGACTTTGATTTTGTGATCTTACAAGACCTGTCCTATTCTACAAAAACCTATTATGAGGATCTACATATTATTGTCTTTCCTATACCCCCTGAAAACATTGTTCATAGGTTTGTTTTCTCTGTTTCCTCCAAACAGAACTTAAACAATCATGCCTATCCAACACTGAAATATTCAGCCATCACCCATCCTGTAGAAATCAACATAGTGTCATTTCTAGGGAATCCACCGATTTCATCCCAAAGATAGGAAATCCCCTACCAAAGAGAAAGAGTTTTATAGCTTTAAGAGTGGGTTAAAACACACTCAGCTGAGACTAAGAGTGTAGTATTAAAGGACACAGTAAAGATTCATAAAATACATTTACATCAAACCCAGCCAATTTACAATCACCCACAGGCAGAGTACCCAGGCACTGGACTACACAGGCACAGATGCATCTGTGCTGGCTCCAGACAGAGCCAGCTTGGACACAGCACCCAAATAACCAGGTTCACAGGGCAAGTGTCCAACTGGCTCAGGTGAATATTAGCTCACCAATATGTCCTCTCCATTACAGTTTTACTGTGCATTTTTATAGTGTGATTTGCATATGTTTCGTATTATCTGTATTTGTTTTTCACAGCCACCCGGTGTCATTGCCCTGCTCTGTGCTTTCTCCTGCCACCACAGGCAACCAGAAGTCCCTCACATAAATGAAGTGCTATTGGCAAAGCAGTGGAGATGGGGTCAAATAAAGGTCTGTAACATCTCCATGAAACAAAAAATACTTCGCCGAATTTGAGAGAATCATTTAGTTAGCATAATATGAACTTTAGATAGTTCTCTGCTCTGATATTCACATCGACTTTGCTCTACACTCTTTTGTAGGTCTATTCTCATATTCCCTAACACATGGAAACTAGTTCAAAGATACTTCAGAATTCCAAAAAGTAGACCAAACTGTTTCAGGCTGACCATGCAGCATCTTATCAGAAAAATAAGAGTCCTTTTGTTTTGGGTGCTTTTGACTGAGAAATGGCTTTGCTTTAGAAGACTCTATTTTGCATTCTCTATGAGCATGCACAGTTTGGAACTAAAGTGCTCTGAAAACAAGTTATAAAGGCTCTTCAACAAAGTGACAGATTCTATGCAGGCAGCCCTGACAGTAAAGCATTTCACCAGCAATTTGATGATAACACTTCAGGATTGAGAGCTAATGCAAGTTTTCATTCACAAATACTTACTCTAGGCATTTTTCTTATAATACTATATTCCAAAATGTAAGTTGAAGATGAACATTAGAGGTTTATCACGCAATAATTTTCCTGTCCTTATAGGTAACAAGCTGCCCAATGAGGTGTTTTTAGGACATAATGAAATCATTGTTACCCTAACGTTAACACCCTTGTGCTAATATAACATGTATCTAAGCCATCTTTTGCCCCAGAAGTTGCCCCACACCTCAGTTAGATCCACTTTAGAGAAAAAACAAACAAAACCACATACATACAACACACCACCACAGCAAACCACTCCCCCCGTTCCCCCCCACCCCCCACCATCAAATGTGTTACAGTAGCTTAAGGTCTCCTGTGACACTGGCTGGTGGTGGGAGACCACAGTGATAAAACACTCGCATTTCATGTATAATATTCCACCACTGCCTCTGAAAAAAGTTAAGTACAAGGCTGTGTAGATAACATTTCTTGGCTTGGCCATTGAACAAATCCAAACATGAATGCACAAAATTTCACATTTTTGTTTGTATTCAGATCAAATGAAAGGTTCTACCAAATCCAAACTAAATATATGGGTTTCAGTATTTTGAAAGAAACTGAGAATCTACATAAGAGAGTGGAAAGCAGTAGTCATTCTCTTTTATCCAATATCTTACTGTGCAGAGCATTTCCTTAGTCCCAGGTAAGTTAAACCCATTTTATCACAGGAGAAGAGCTCCCTGATGGCATATCAGCTTTTCTAGGGTGGCATAAACTTAAGACAGAGCTCCGAATTTTACCATTATACATTCACAGGAGCAGATGTCTGAATCAAAACCTTCACTGTCTCAGACAATAAACACTTTGACTTGCTTGATAAATACATCAGTTTTCAGTGTGACAGAGCTGCAAAACAGGAAAGATTAACCCAGCTCAGAATACCCCATCCTTGAAACAGCTGAGATCAGAAGACAGACAGATTCAGACCTTTCAGGCAAAAAAGGCATTTCAGCTGATGTGTTCTGTACCTCAGAAGAGGTAAATGTTCGCATCATCCTGAATGGGCAGGGTGGGGGTTAGAACAATTCCACTAGTAGGATTGTCCCAGAATTTCCCTGAGCAAAAACTGTTGGATCCATTTGGTCTGAGTTTACAAGTAACATACAAATCATTCATCAGATGTTCAATCTCTTGAATTTATTTTGCACCTGTTTGGTCAAATATAAGCAGTCTATCTTCTCTCCCCCTTTTCTCTCAGCAGTTGGAGAGCAGACAAAGTATTCCACTTCTTCCACTTTCCATGATATTATTGTTTTAGAATAAGTCTTGAGCTTCAAAGATGAAAATGGGAAATTACAGATCTACAAACTCCATGCCACCATCAATGCATTTTTAACGTTCATTCACAGAAAGCAAATGAAACTGGAAGATTTGCAGTAGTGGAAGCATTAGCAGGTGTCTATGAAAATTGATTTTACATTGAGAATGCCAAGTTTAATACTGAGGTTTCTGTAGTGAGACTGAAGCAGTAACTTGGAGGCAAAACGGAGCAAACCAATTTCCATCCATTAGGTGTTAGGCCAAGTGTTAAGGCACAGAAGAGAGTAAAGTTTAATCTTTAATGGTTTTATGGAAATACAGTACTTTTTCTTCTTTCTGTTCTGTTCTCAGCAAATGACAGTTTCAGTGCTGAAACTTCCATATGTCTATGCTCAGCATCTTTTACTCTTCAGTTAGAAAAAAACTTCAGTCCCAGATGACCAGTTACAGTTGCAATACAACAAAGTAAGTCTATCCAATCCCTCATTCAAAATTGTTCAAGTACCAGAATATCATTCGATGAGAACCATTTTTTTCATAATTAAAACTGAAACCACTTGTGATATTTATGTCCTTTAGTCCTTTCAAACTGCCCTGAGGAACTGAAGAACTAGTATGACCAATACCAAGCACTTCTATCACAATGGATGAAAGCAAGCTATAAAATTGTCTTTATTCAAAGTCTGTAAAGTCCTACATATTAATATATCACAAGTACAAGCATCAAGTTGTAGTGACAGTACAAGACACAGAAGTGTAAAACCAGTCTGCTCTGATTGCTCTGTATCACTTGCCCATGCTAGAGCATACATTGTGCTGTACACAGGGAAAAAAAAAGTAGAAAGCTGTGTCTGGCGTGGGTGATGTATGTCCTCTTCCGATACCCATATCTGACTTTCTAATCACCACAGAATACAACAAATCCTAAGCAGTAAGATTTGGAAAGATGAAGAGAACTGTTCATTAAACAAAATCAAAGTCTAGAATAGTATAATTTCTCCTGCCCCTTCACAGCATATGTGAGAAACAAAGAGGCTCTCCTGACAAGGGCCACCACAGATATACCTTATGAAATGTAGAATATTAGATAGGGGGGGAAGTGAAAGTACTTAATGAGTTGCAAAAGGGCTTATACTGTCAGTGGTCAGATTAAGCACAGCAGTGATCAGGAAAAATATGTTCAGCTCTCTGCTCAACAGCAGTCAGACATGTGGAAAAAATCCCAGAGGATCTAAGTAGCAGCAGCACTAAAGTCAATCAAAACTAACAATAACACTGTGCCTGACAGTGAATAGAAGTTATTCTGTAGCACCATCCACCCTTTTTGTCTTTATTCATGAGCTGAAAGTGAATAATCTGGATCTCTCAGCAATAATCACTTGCTTGTGATGTGCTGTGTATACCCTGCTGGAGAGGGGAGGAGACATGGAGCTGGATAGAAGAGAAAAAAAGAGAGTGTGCCAATGGAAAATCCCAGTGTTGTTTTTTTTTTTTTTCCCAATTTCAAGATGAAATGTGATTTTTCTTCAAGCTAAACATATTCTGGTTTCCAATTTCAAATTAAAAAAATGCAATCAAATTGGCTACCATAGTTATGACAGACCTTCTTTGGAACAACTAGATTATTGTTTGGCCGAAACATATCTGCATTACAAAAGGCAGCTATCCTCAGTGGAGGGACAATCTGCCCCTGGAAATGTGACACAAAGCAGCATGTCTGCTGCTCTGAATGTGCGAAAGCAACATGGTGCTTCAGAAACCCTTGCAATGCTTCTGACCTTGGCTGTTCCACCAAAAGGCACAGTGACAGACACAGCACGAAAAGAGTTCTTGCAGCTGCATAGTTTAAACAGGTTGTCCCCTTATTTATCCCTGTACAGCCTCACAACAGCAAAACACATGTCCCAGCAGCCACAAAGACCAGCTATTGTAATCCTCTCCGTATTGAGTTTCCCCACAGGGTTTTCCTGCCTCACATGGTTAGTGCGGCATGCAGCAGCCTGTCAGCCACTGGGACAGAGCTACAACAATTTTACTACAGCCACCCAGCACACTCAGGCAAGAGCCTGCCTTCAGAAGAAAGGCGTTGCACAGATTTGTTCACTCTTGGTTGCAGAGTTACATTTCTTGATGCTACTCCTCATCCTTGTGTCCAAACTAATATGAAGGACTGTTCAGTAAGCTTTCCTTCAGGTAAACAACTTCCCTGTAAGAAGCTCTGTGTGTCTTGGCAGGTCACAGCTGCCCTACACACAACTTCTGTATGCTCAGCCAGTCGTCCTCCAGGTTTACAAATGTTTTTGCCTTTCAAAGGGGTTGGCTTTGATCACTGCTTCATGCCAGGAGACCTTCAGAGCTGTACCACATCCCTTCAGTCTCCTGCCCAGTAAAACCCTTCTTGCATTGCTTGCACATTCTTTCTGGCCTTCTGCCTTCAGGAATCTGGTAGAACAGATCTGCAGGTCTTTTTCAACATGACTTACTTTCCCTACATGAAAAAATAATATGTAAATAGGTATAAAACCCAACCATGGCATAATTGCCATTACTCCTGGGTTTATTGCAATTAGTTCAAGTGGGTCTGACATTCATGCAATTAGCATCCAAGGCATACAGTGATGAGTGCATTATCAGGACACAGAAATTAACAGGTAAGAATTGTCAACACGGCACCCCTTCGCTTCTCTGCAAGTCTCAGGTTGGAGTGTTTCACAGAAGAAAGTTGAATACAGCTCTAAGGGCTCATCTACACAAAGTAAGCTGTTTCCATAGGCCTCATGCAAAAGCCCCAGCTTATAGACCATTCCAACAGCTAAGCCTCCTGGCAGTCTCTGCAGTGCCCACAAGCTCTATTAAGAGTAACAGGGAAGTTAGTGCAGTCCAAAGGGAGCAGTACAAAGCAATTGTCACTGAAGATGCTACATCTGTAGCTGGGATATTTCACTTGAAACTACATTTTGACTGGTTCCCTTGACAGGCAGTCCCAATGCAGAAGTGGTATGAAACTGCTGAAAGATACCACCAGTGCCTCCTGTCCCCGTTACAGGCTGAACCACACTTGGAAAGGAGTTTCCTGTACAGCCCTCCTTCAAGGAATCCTGTTTGTACGTACTAAAACCACTTTGTGAACCAAACCAATAAGCAGTGTGAAGACAAGGAGGAGATTCAGTTCAAAATTGCATTGCAGCTCCAAGCAAAAAAAGCTGTTTCAGCCACCGTAACCATGTAGAAACATCTTTTGAGGGGAGCCCAAGTTCCCCTAACAGTCTGGGTGGGAACCCACAAACCTTGCCAAATGACAGCTGAGAGGTGCTGCTATTCCACCTGTCCTGAGTGACCACCTTGACAGTCATCTACTGTTTTTATGGACATTTGACAGGGCCCTATGGAATGCAGGAATCAGACCTGTGTATATGCCAAGAGATAGAGGATAACAGTTAGTGAGAATATACAAACCTGACTGTTGGATGTAAAGATAGTTTTAGCATGTAGTGTAAAGTATAATTGTTGGCGAGAGCAAACTTCAGACATGAGAAATAACTGGAATGGAAAGAAGAAAAATGGTATGGCTTAGAAGGATCAAATGCAATGAGGTGTGGATTAGGTAAGTAAGTAGAAAAGTGTGAGTAGGATATAGAAATTAGACCATATATAAGTGGGATGTTCAAATGAGAACATGGAACTGGAGTGTGATGAAAGTGGTATGGGATAAGGGGTGGGGATTATACTGGGTCTGACTGGAATTAAGTTAACTTTCTTTATAGCAGTCTATATTGAGCATGTGTTTTGTATTTGTGGCTAAAACAGTCTTAATAACACACTGGTGTTTTGTCTGTTCCTGACCGGTACTTTCATAGTGTCAGGGCTTCCTCTTTTTCCTGCTCTATCCACTGCTAACCCCCAGTGAGTAGGCTGGAGTGGGAAACAGATCGGGAGAAGACACAGCCAGAAGAACTGACCCAAATTGATAAGAGGGGTTTCCAATACCATAGGACCTCACACTCAGCAATAAAAGCTCATAGAAAGGAGAAGGGGATACATTCATATTTACAATAATTGTCCTCCCAAGCAGCCAGCATGCATGCTGAGGCCCCGTTTCCCATTAAGTAGATAGACACCTGCCTGGCAATGGGAAGTAGTGGATTAATTCCACCTCTTCTTTTACTTTTATGCACAGCTTTTCCTTCCCTATTCAACCATCATTATCTCAATCCATGAGTCTTCTTGCCTTCCTTCTATTTTCTCCCCATTTCGCAGGAGTGGATAGGGAGCAAGTAAGTGGCTGGTAGCTGTTGACCAATACCAAACCGACACACCTATATCACTCTATGGAAACCGGAAGCACAAAGACTATAAATGGTACATGTTAAAAACCAACAAGTTCAACCACTAAAAATATTTTGGAAAACAAAACAAAACAAACACCCTCATCTTGAAAAAAAGCACATTGCTCTTTTCCAGTCACATAACAAAAATCATTAGAGATAACAGCAAGTATGAAACTTTAAAAATATGTATGTGCATGTGTATATAGAATAAATCAACAACACTAGTTACTTTCCTGAGCACCAAATGGACTCTCTCAAAATCTAGAGCTAAACCAGCAAGCAATAGCTCTGGACTTCCCTCATGTCACTGACTGGTGCTTCTGCACAGGTCCCCATGATGTTCCCAGGGTGGAAAAGATGAAGGCCTGGTGTGTTTGTAGGATATAAGGAAGACTGTGTGTGGTCACTGCCTGGGTTTGGTGTCACTACAGCACCTGTCCTGGCTGACAGCCCCCTCATCTCTTCTGTCCTAGTGCTGTCTCCCAGTTCAGCCCTGCATCCCCACATGTACACACCTACACATGTGGACAAGTGCGATGCTAAACTTGCCCTCCAGGTATGTAGAACAGCAGGTAAGGGTCAAACCAAAATCCTTACAGTCAAACAGTACTAAATTTCCGATTTCACTGAGAGCAGTTTGTGTGGTTGTTTCCAAAAACTGTGGTATTTACTTTAGTCTATGATGCTTTCTATTCTTTCCCTCCAAATAATGAAAGCAAATATGATGTATTGTGCCAAAATTAACATCTGTTTTTGCTGTAAATTCACTTATTACAGAAGCGTTAACCAATTAACAGAATTATAATCAGAATTTGAAAGTGACCTTTAAATTTTCCCTGAAAACGGTTAAACAGTAATTCCAGGAATTCACCACCACAGGAGATGAGATGGAACTAGATGAAGAATTCAGAACCATATAATTTGTTAATCTACCATCCATCTGTCAGATTTCTATAGCATGATCTAATAGCCTATAAAAGCAAATCTTAATCAGGTAGCACAACCAAAACAATCAGATTTCTAATTAACATGCTGGATTTTTTTTTTTTTGCATGAAGTGATATCACTAGATTTGTGCAGTTCTTCTAATTGAAGTTTTATCATAAACTGAATATCTTAAGATACTTTCAGGTCAGAAAAAGTGTGCATAAAGGCCTTCAAGAAAAAAAATAACATGAATCAATACCTTCATTAGCTGCATATCATGTTACTTTCTGATGCAAATTGTCAAAAAGCCTCATACTGTGGGACATAAACTCAGACCTGTAAATCCCCCAATGCGCACACACAATTTTTGCATTTGTTGGAGGACACCGGACTTGTTAATAGCAATATTTCAACAGCCCATTTGGAAAAAAAAAAAGACCACAGCCTGTCATTGACCTACAACAGTTACTATCCTTATTAAACATGATTCTTTAAAAATGGGGCAACTGTGGTATCCCTGGCTTTCTCCTCCTCTTTCCCTTCAAAGCATCAAATACTGAAGAGAAGCTTTTGTTTAAAATGCTCAATTACTGCCAAGTTGTTTACTTACCTCTTAAATTTTATATTACAACATACTGCTGTTGTAAAACTGTAAGCACAGATGAAATAGCTGCCTTAAAAAGCTTCCCTCCTCCTCTCCCCCATTGTATGAGGTGCACAATTCACCAGAAGACCTCAGTTCCATACTTTTAAGATGAGGAATAGCTACAATGGGCTAGAAATGAATTATAATGAGGCAAAGTGCTCCACTTCCAGGGTAGCTGCCTTCAAGTACATCAACCTACCAATTACAGTTGCAGAAAACATTCAAGACTGAGATGTGTGAGAACAAAGAGGGAATGAGGAGACCTCACTGACCCATTTCCACCACTGCAGCAGGGTTAGCATGCATGCCTAGGAGTAACACACTGTTCTGAGCCTCCTGCCCTACTCGTTGCCAGGTTTTGTTCGTGGTTTGTTTGTTTGGTGTCCCCCCCGCCCTGGAGGAAAAATATGCCATAATGAAGACAGGAATGCCTTTTATCATAGATCATACATGCTTGCAAATACTAGGAACCACCAAAATTCCTTTCAGTGGCATGTCTCTTTGCTGCTAAATAAGATTGACCCTCAGTACTGCACCCCAGAGCAGAATGATTCAGACTGAAAATGGTGAGTCTCGTTACACTTAAATATTTGACAGTTGTTACTATTATCATTTAAATCAAAGAACTTGGTGTGATCTGTGCTTTGTATATGTGCGGAATTATTTAACACACTTGGGAGTGGACTTTGATTCAGGCTAGTCACCTTCACCTTGCTCTCTGAGGTGGTGATGGAGCAATTCATCTTGAAACCATTTCCAACATATGAAGGACGAGAAGGTAGTCAGCAGGGATTTACAAATGGGAAATCATGCTTAACCAACCTCATTACTTTCTACAATAAGGAAAAACAGCTTGGTTGATTTGGTTAGAGCAGTGAATGTTTTTTGCCTTGATTTTAGTATGGCTTCTGACACTACCTCTTATAACATTCTCAGACAACGTGACAGAGCACAGGTTAGATTAGCAGACAGCGAAGTAAGACTGGAAACTGGCTGAGCATCCAGGCCCAGTGGGTTATGATTAGTATCACAAAGTCCAGCTGGAGGCAAGTCTTTAGTGGTGTACCCTGGAGGTTTCTACTGGGGCCAATACTATTTAACATTTTCTTTAATAATCTGGATGATGTGACGGAGTGTATTCTCAGCAAGGTTGCAGATGACATAAAACTGAGATGAGTGACACCAGATGGATGTGCTGCCATTCAGCAGGAGCTGGGCAGGCTGGAGAAAAGGGCAGAGAGGAATCTCAAACTTCACTGAGGGGAGGTATAAAATTCTGCCTCTGGGGAGAAATAACTGCAAACACCAGTATGTGCTAGGGACCAAGTGGCGGGACAGATGCTTTGCAGATGACAACCTTGCAGTCCAAGTGAACCACAAGCTGACCATGAGTGTTGTCAGCAGTTCCTTGGCAACCTGCTCTAGCTGACCTTGCTTGAGCAGAGGGATTGGATCAGATAATCAAGAGGTTCCTTCAAACCTCAAACATTCTGAGGTTCTGCATGAGCAGAAGTCCAAGTAGCATCAACAGAAGTTTGCTAAATTATTTTAAACAATATCATAAGAAAGACACTTGAGGTTTCTTTCAGAGATTAGGGCCAAACTAGGCAAATAAGAGGACTCTACAGACTCCTCATTAACCACATTGAATGCAAAGTTGGAAACAAGTCACAGGAGTGACCTCGAATGCCACAGTTCAGATCACATTGAGGCTAACTATTTGCTCAGTTCTGGAATAAAAAGAGCAAATATTAAATATTTAATATCACTGCAGTGACAACGCCACAGGAGCTGAATCAAGACTCATATCACTTCCCAGATTTCCAAATTTATTTCTAACAACATGAAAATATTGCAGCATCAGCACTGCTCATTTTCTTTTTCATAATCTAATGTTGGTTTGTCTTATGTCATGCAAGTACCCAAACCATAAGTTTGTACTAATACATTGTTATATTCACTAAAATTATATGAAATTACTTCTCTGGAAATTGTGATGTTGCAGTGTTAAGAAACTGATCTTTTTCTCCCTGTTTGAGATGGAAACAAGTACTCTGCTCAGTGATAAAGTTATTGTGAGGCCATGAAACACCTGACAGTGCATACCTGCTAGAGGGGAGGTAAGGAGAGGATGATACATCCCTGCTGTGACTTGAAACCCCACTGAACCCCAATCCCAGCCTTGTGCTCAGAGCAGAGGGCAGGTATCTGGCTGTTACTTTAGGGCAGGGGCGTCAAAAATCATTTTCGCCAGGGGCCACATCAGCCTCACGGTTGCCTTCAAAGGGCCAATGTAATTTTAGGACTGCATAAATGTAGAATTAGTTACTTTTATACAGTCCTAAAATTACATTGGCCCTTTGTAGGCAACCGTGAGGCTGATGTGGCCCCTGGCGAAAATGATTTTTGACGCCCCTGCCCTAGGGCTAAGCCATTCAAGAAGAGTGAGGAAGGAAAGGGATGGAATAAAAAAGTCAGACTTACTTTCTTTTCAGTTTGGTGAGCCCACACTTGTTCTGTCACTGAAAGGTTTATACCAAGTTTACCGGTGAAGTAATTGACTTGTATAGATATAAAGGAGTCAAAAATGTGTGTAGAAGTCACAGTATGAAACCTATTTTCCCTTCAGACTGTATTAAACACTATCTTAAAATTGCTGTTAAGCCTGCCTAATATTTTAAGTAATGATGGTATGTCTAACTGACAGTATGTCCAACTGACACAGAGCAGACTGCTCTGATCTCTGCAGGTGCAGCAGTGCATATCTGACTAGAGTAGATACAGCTACTGCCAGGCAGAGGAGGGGAGAGTCTGTGTAGTGGTATGGATCTACAAATTCCCCAAATAAAGCTATGAATTAAGTCACTCGATTTGTGACCATCACCCTGCCCCACACAACATCAGGCCTTAAGCAGTGTGTTAGGAAAATGCTAAGATGTACTAGTGAATTATTCAAAGTACTATGGGAACACTGACTTGAAAGATTAAATTCAGGTTAACTTTATATTAAGAGGTATTTAGTTTCAGTAGCACTCACTTTATTTCCTTACAAAACTTTAAAGTTTCCTGGAATTGGAATTATTAGTAAAATAAAAACTCTTCTTGGATAATTTCAGCAAGTATCTTTTTTCTTGATTATCAAGGCAGAAAAGAGCAGGAAAGCAAGAAGATTTGGGAGAAAACTTTGAGGATGAGTGTTTAGCTCCTCCCAGGAAAAAAAAGCATTGTAACAGAACATCATCTGCAGATCTGAAGATGCAGGATGAAAGAAAAAAGGTCTCCCAATCTTCAATTTAAAAAAAAGCTACCAGACACTTTCACTTCTCCTAGAGACTTATATTTAGTGGACCATGTTTAAGATGTTTAAATTAAGTCAAAGATGGATATGCCTGTGTTTGAAGACATGTCAAGGTGAAGTTCCTCATCCCTGCTGCCTTAAAACCACATAATCTCTGTAGTAGAGTTAATAGATAGGAAAAACAAACCACAAAACAGCACCACTAAGAAAGCCTCAAACATTCTAATGTATGCTTTCTTTCCCCAAAATGCCATAATCTGTGGAAAGATGATTTCACTCAAGATATATATCATGTGCATTGCATTAGACAGATTAGTGAGCTAAAAATAATGTCACTGTGTGCATGTGATAGGGAAAAGATGCACTGTGAGTAATAGCAGAA
Source organism: Caloenas nicobarica (assembly GCF_036013445.1). Taxonomy (NCBI): domain Eukaryota; kingdom Metazoa; phylum Chordata; class Aves; order Columbiformes; family Columbidae; genus Caloenas; species Caloenas nicobarica. The sequence goes on along the minus strand of NC_088246.1, from coordinate 97,092,729 downwards.
CAGGTCTTGCTGAGGGATAGGTTTTAAGCAGTGCATAGTGGAAGAAATTCTAAGCTTAAACTGAAGTCAATAGTAATTTATACTACCAAGTACAAAACGTGATTGAAATAGCATCTGGATTCTAGATCTTATCCTGGACGGGTATAAAAATAAGTATTGAGCTGCAAAGTTTGTATTAATTGAGTCCCATGATGAAGTCATAGAAAAAAAGTATTTTATTACACTTTCAATTGTGCATGCATGAATCCAGAGCAACAGCTGATATGGATGTTATTTCGTACATCTGAGGCTTAACAGGGAGCAGAATGGGAAAACAGGATGTGAGGACTTTCATATACCTTTTATAGATTTTGTAGTTAAAAGGTGCTTTATTACAAGGCTGAGACTGGACAGACAGGAACAGCTATTTTGCCATCTTAAAAGATTTAATAGCTGTGTGTTAGCACCTGTTACATTTATCTCAGAAGACACCCAGGAAACATATTTTAACAACACCAGAAGGTAAGTGAGAAAAGATTACAATTGTTTTCCTAGTACTTCAGAATGGGAACAAAAAGAGAAATGCGAACTCTACTGGGCACTGAAGTATACCAGATAACACTTGTTAAAAAAAATACCCCAAAACACCCACCCACTCATCCTCAAATGCAATCTGTCCATATGCTTTTTAAGAATTGCTTTGTTATCCAAGGTTGTAATGCATCTCCTTATGTTTTTTGGGAAACCTATAGCTAATTTTAACAGCTTCTCTCTCATCTCCCAAGATGCTCATTGAAAAGGAAACAACTGTAGCAGTGTGGATGCAACTTACATCTTCAAGAAAAAACTTCATACTTATTTATCATAAAATCAAGAACGTTGAGGGCTTTCATTCCCTCTGTGGAAGTAAACTGGCATGGGTTAGTTTGAGAATAGACCCTAGACTGTTTGGTGTTAACAAGCAGACAGCCTGATCTCATACAAGGTCTCCCTTGCTTTAGGTCTGCTAACTGGCACTGTGTTAGCTACTAATTGTTATACTAACTAAATATTAGAATTACATGGATGTCTTTTCTGAAACACAGAATAAACATGTTCAATAAGCCATGTCATTAGGAATGAGTTCTAGTCACAGCCAATTTTCCACTTAGAAACATTTTTGTTGATATATCATAGCTTTTACGAATCCTAATCACAAGTGAGGACTCCACCATATTTGATGCTGTGCAAACAAACAAAAAAATCAAAACATCACAGTAATTCTTTGTAGCTGAAATAGCTCTATACTCCCAATTTTAAGAGCAAAAGGCAGCTCTTGGTGCTACATCAGAGCAAAGATATCAATGCTTGCCTTCCTCTTCACAAAGCAATGCTTGTTTCTGTTCTGCACAAGCTGTCATTTAAGTAGCATCCTAAAAATGAGGCTTGTAAATTAAAAACTGATATGGGACCAGACCATACAACTCAGAGGGACTGAATTTATACTGCCTGGTACATATACATTCCCCAGACACCACTTTTTCTTGTGCACTGACAAAAGGGGAAAACTATAGTTCCTGCAATGTCAGTCATGGAGCTTCCAAGGGAACAGAGGAGCAGGTTTTGTTTGTGGAAATAGTGGCTGATGTAGCCAAGGACACGTTCAGGTTGTAAACTTCCAAAAAACACATTTTACCTGTACCAACACTCGCACAAGTTGGGTCTTTCCACAGCTCAGAAATCCACATACATACATTATGAAACATTGATACCTCACTCCATGTTTCTGAAGGCCATTCTCTTAAAAGTTGAAGAATATTTTAGAGTTTATCTGAGCACTCAAGCAATGGTCAGACTACTATATCCTGTGTCACACAAAACTGGGCAAATTCTCAAAACTGAGGTACAGAACAGCTGCAAAGTGTAGTCTTTCATGGTAATGGGAAACAGAAGGAAAAGGCTGGAAAATCTTTTGTTCACACACCTAATATAATAAATTACTTTCAAGGTTTTTCACAATGTGTGACTAGCTGTTACTTGCACTCAGACAATAGGTTTTTTGCTGATTAAAATACAAAGTCCAACTGATTGCCCAAGTCTATCCAAAATAAAACTTAAGGTTCAAGTAGAACAGAAAATTTTTTCACTCTAGATGAAGAATGTAAAATTTGCTGTTCTTGGATACTACAGTAGCGTATGTAGGACTCCAAGAAAAAAATTCCAAACAGTTGTACAAAAGTTATTAAAAATGCAGATCCAAAGAGATTACCATCCAAAGGACAAGATAAAACAAAGCAAATGAGACACATACTAGTCTGACAGAAGTTAATTTAATTAACTACTAGTGCTCTGGCCCAATATGTCTCCACATTTACCACTTCTCTGCTTTCCCTAAGTCCCTGCTACTACCATACAGAGTATCCCAGTCTACTTATCAAGTAAAACAGACAAGAAGCTGGAGTGCTCCGCTTCATTTTCTCTCTTTGCTTTCTCCATCTTTCTCTTATTCTTACCATACTGAGTCTCATGCTAGCCATGTCAGAGACTTTGCATATAGCAGCCAGTGAGAGCACCCCTGTAGCCCACCACAGCTTAAAGAAAGGGAGAGGGTCAAAAACCTCCTTTACGGGAATCCAACATCAAATCTTACCCTGTATTGGGTGTTGCATCGGCTACTGTAGATGTCATGTAAGCCCAGCAAGGCACTGAAGGAGATCCAATGAGTTGGTGATGCCAAAGGCACAAAAAGGCAGATGAAAGGAAATACAGAGCATATGACTCTCCATCCTCCCACCACATCTCACCCTCACCCCCATCAACCCAATCCAGCCAAGGTCATCCTAGGCTGATGGCCCTCTACCACCAAACTCATTGGAACCTCATAGTAAAGTGTTTATTGGGCCATAGAAAGAGACTTATTTTTTCTTACTACTAATTAACCACTGAATCTTCTTAACGAGGCACCCATACTGTTCTCAGCTGATGTGCAGTCCTAATCCAATTTTTTAAAAGTTAAATTAGTAATTTTAAATTTTAATATCTAAAATTAAATTTTACTTTTCTAAATTTAAAAGTGTCAGCCTGTATATCAAAAGGGCGAAAGATTGCTTCCTTTTATAATTTTTTGTTTCCAGCATACTTGGGGAACAACAAAAACAAAAAGATTAACTCTTGTTTACATTTGTAAATCAATTAAAAATAAAACTCTAACATGCTAATCAGATTTGTCATCATATAGTCTAATTAGACTATACTATTGCCTACAATAATTGTCTAATATTAGAAAATTAGTTGGTCTTATAAACACAAGGTTCTGGATACAAATTTCAATATAAATATTCTGTCAAACATGCTGCTTGCTAAAAGCTGAAAACCTTCAGTAAAAAGATAATATTTTGCCCAACAGCTTTTACGAGCCCAAAACTCTAGTTGATCAGCTGGACTCTGGACTTAAAATAGACCTTTTTACATGAACTGATTTTCCACTGTTCAAGGATGTTTTTCTACAAGTACAATATGAAAAATTTCAAAACATCTAAAGGTTTCATAAAGCTGGACTAGAATCATCCACACTGCTCCTCTGTAAAATATCTGAAAAGACATGATTGCAAGTAGCTTTTCTAACTATTGTAACATCTTAAACTCATAGTTTAAATACTTCAAGAGTCAAAATATATTACACCTGAAGTAGGTATCTTTGCTTCTTATCCCCATCTCTTTCATTAAATTTCCTAGCCTTTTTTTTTTTTAAAGGAGTGAATGTGTGGATCAGACTCCTTTCTCTTCCCAAGCTGCATTTGTTTTCATGTTGCCCCAAGTACTGCTTGAGGAAGATCAGCACCTCTCCAGCAAACCGATAACCGACAAAAATCCATCCGCGAGAGAGAAGGGGAACAAGTTGTTTGGTAGAAACTTCTAGAGGACCAGGAAAGCAGGGCACACGGTCAGACAAAGACTTAAGAGGATTCTAAGCAACTACAGATGTATCATGCTCCTTATTCAGCCTGTATTTTTGCATACGTGTATGTAAATATGCAATTCCAGACTAACACTGAACTACACACAACATTTGGAGGATAATTTTAAAAATACACCACCTTCAAAATGAAGCAATGCCGTAGTACCTACATGAGTATCTCTTGAGGTATGCATTTCAGATTTAAGAGTATCCAATTCCCTTTTTCAGATACAAGCTGTCTGGATATTCCTCCCCCCTTCCATCTGATTTTACATGGATTACTAGGATTTATGGTAATTCTAGTGCAGCAAGAAGGTCAAGTTATTAGTTGTACTTGTTTGTGGGAGCAGGAGGGAAGCCTCGTTTGTCATACCACAGGTGAAGGGGTTACTAATGAGTCTTGGTCTACATAAAACAAGGAAAGTATTTCAACCTTGCTGTTTAAGAGAGTCTCACACCAAACGGTGATTATAAATTAGTATCACAATGAGTAGGATGACCCTTAGATCAGACTTAGTTTTAAAACACATCCCACAGCTTCACTAATAAACCATATCTCCTTTCAAAAATTAAGTGCTTTAAAAGGCAACAAAACAAAGCCAATATGTTCCAAACATGGTATTCTAGGTCTGGAAAGCACATCCAGGTCAACCCGTTATCAACAAAGGCAAACCCCAAAGGCAGATAGTGATCCTTAGACTGCAACAGCAGATGATACTGGAAAAGAGATGGATAACATCAGCATTACAGTCCTGTAGAACTCAAACTCTTACAATACTCATATTTACAAAAGATATTGTTCCCAAAGTAAAGAAAAACAGTAGCACTATGGAATCCCACAAGGCTAGGTTAAAAATGAATGAAACAAACTAAACAGTTGCTTTCCAGCAACCCATGAAATTTTCATGCCATGACAGCAGATACAGTCAAATAAGACAAAATGAGCTCTCATCATTTATAGTTGGCTTACAAGTCTTCAAGTAAGCTGTCAATGGAATGATAGTGAAAAGTGTGACATGAAACAATAGTGAAGTGTGATGTGAATTATAGTGAAAAGACTGGTATGAATTGGGAACAGCATCATTAGACTACACCAGGCAGTGCTGTTAATTTAGTAGTAGATGCTATGCGGGATCTACAAATTGAGCAGGAATATAGTATTAGATGAGCCACACTGCCCTAAAAATGATTCCTCAGTCGTATAACCATAAGAACAACTGCAAGGATAAAGTAGAGAAACTCTGCAGTGACATCAAAAAGGTCTGGCAGCTGCTTCTCAATGAGAACACAGACACTGGAGAGCATCCATCAGCTTTGCCTCCACAAAAGCACAATTGTACAGTGAATTCCATGCATGCCAAGTCAAACAGAGTGACTTGTGAGTACAAAGGACTCAGTAATAAAATTTGTTTTGACCATTCATAAAGCATCAAGGTGATGCACATCCATCAAACCAGCAGATGTAAACTAGATTAATGTTATCATTATTTCAGAAAGTACAACTCTGCCACAAAAGTAAATAAATCAATATTTCAAAACCTACAAAATAGCAACACACAAATGCAATACACTCCATTTTCTGCCGCGGCAGACAAACCTGTAAGTAGGACTTCTATTTACACAGGATGGTGATAGCAAGACATAACACCTAATCCAAACCACTTTTGATAACCTCCATGGAATTTTTTCCCATTTTATAGAAACGACAGCATTGCCATCCATTTTGGATGCACGTACCATAGGACACAAGTGTTTGCCCCACCCTGGCCATAGAGACCACCAGCTTATCCAAAGTCTGTGGACCGTCTCAGCTGCATTCACTCCTCTTATCCATCTCACCTCTCTGGGCAGCTCTGAACAGACACTGTCTGCAAATGAAGGAACATTATTCCCTTTTGCCCAGCAAAGCAGAAAGTGTTTCCCCAGCCTGCAGTGCCCTCCAGCCCAGGAGGACTAATATTCATTGATTTAAGGACTAGTCATTCTGGGTGAGGAATTCTACTTTGGTGGTGGTAGGGCCAGGCTGGACACATTTTTAAGTACAAATAGACTTAGTAACTCTTATGATGATCACTGATCACCAGTATGCGTTAAAGGAGACACTTTTTGACAGCTTAGTACTAGCTTTGAGTACGTTTCCTGATATACTGCTTACAAGGCTCCTGGAAAACCGTGAAGCACTTCCAAATAGGCTGTTACAAATAATTCTGAATAACTGTCATTCAGCAAGCCTTTACAGACATTGTCGCCTCCTTAGAAAAGAGATTGACTGAGTACATTAAATCAATACAAGCCCAAGCTGATCCTTGGCTTTAGTGCAAGATTGAAAAAAAAAAAAAAAAAAAAATCAGCCTTCAAGTGTTTTGAACACTTTCCATATTTCCTTCAAGGTCTGAGTAGGCATGACCAGCCTTAAAAATTCTTGATCTACTCTGGGTCCTTAATGACATTACTTGAATATTAACTATTATAGTAGGTCAGACTGCAGAAATAGTTATTCCACAGAAACCATCAACAAGAAAGTTTTGCATTGTCTGAGGTCCTCTGCCTGCCTTCCTAAGCCTTGGCAGCAACAAGAAAGTCCCAATTGACCTAATGTCTAACAGCTTTAAGTAGCTGAAAACAAAACATCTTTTCTGAGGCCCTACTGCTTTGCCAACAATGAACTTCTGTATTAAAGCTTTGAAGAGCATTCAAAACCCCATGAGTTTTGCAAAATTAAGCACAGAATCAGCCCTCAATTACCATTATTTCAGAAAGTATAAAAAAATGTCCATTTTGTGCAATTAGGTCTATAGCAGGCCTTTGCTTTTCTCTTCCTAATTTGATAACGTGTTAAGAACTTAGAAGGAGTACCATTATATTCTACCGTGTTCCCACTATTATGCACAAGGACACGCAGTCATAGACAGTAACGACAATTACAACTATAAACCAGGAGCTAATCTGCCAGTCAGAAGGAGGAGGATTGTTTTGATTAAATGCAGAAATTCTCATAAACACAAGCCACCTTAGGCTTCTGTGATTCTCGGATATTTAGAGTGCGATTCCTTTCAACCTAAATTAGATACCTAAAATAGGTTAGATTAATCTGATCCTAGCTTTACCTATTTCTCTCCAGTGATTATACTGACAGCTCAAGGTGACTAATTTAGACAGAGGTATCCAAAGTTAGGGGAGATTCATCTTACTCAAGATGCCTAAAAGCTTCCAATAAGCTGTCTCTCTGTAGAGGAGCCCAAGATCTGTCAAGAAATGTGTTTACACTAGGAAGCATCAATGCTGTAGAAATTGGTGGGAAAGTAATTTGAAATTCTCAGCAATTATAGCTTTACACATCCTAAAACAAGAGCAATTTAAAAAAATGGAAAAAATAAACAGAACACCTAATCAAAATAGCAAATTCCAACTCCCCACTGAACTCACCTAAAGAGACACATTTCAAAGGTCTTAATTTATTAACTCTCACAAAAATAAAACCTGAGAAAGTTTCATAGGCAATAGAGAGACAAAACCATTCAAGCTAAAGGAAAATACAGGTAGTAACACAATACAAATGAAGTGGCTTTAAACTTGTCTTAGTCAAAAATTAGGAGGCTTCTAATTTTTACAGGAGTTCAGCTGAGGAACAATCAGCCTATAACAGGGCAAAGAGTCCTGCTGAATTGAAGATGAACTATTACAGCTTTCTCAAAGGGGCTTATATACTACAGCAGCTGTAATAGCAAGAGGAGATACAGAGTGAGCCAGGACATCCCTTCTAAGCCTATACTCCTAACTTAAGTTTCTTCCAAACAGCAGAGGTCACACTGATCAAAGAGCAAATAGCACCAGTGCTCATGTAATTCAAGACACAACTTCAAATCTCTTCTCTTTTTCTCCCCCATCTCAGTCTCATCTACCTTCCCCTGACCCTAAACCACCACTGCCAGATAGACCCACCAGCCCTATTGTTTTCTTCTAGTAAATAACCTCCACCATAATACTGAAGAAAAACAAACAAACAAAAAAACCAAACACCTTCCAATCCCACTTCCTTCATTACCACAGACAGAGTACTATACAGCTACACAACAAAAAATAATTCGAATTCACCCCAGCAGCACCCTTAGTTATGCACTATATGATATTCCATTTCAAAGCTAAAGGATAAGACAAATAAACCACTCCAGTGAAACACTTCCTATAGGAAACTGGATATTATTTTACACCTTTACAATAACTAATAGAAGATATAATCTAGAAAACACGACCTACTTACATTTGGAAGGCATGTTTATCTCATGTTTTCTCAGACTAACACAGCTCCACAGCAAAATAAACTCTAGTGCTAGCTGGTAGGAAGCAGCTAAGAACTGTCTGTAATGAGAAGATAGCTTTCACCTGGGCCTTACAGGAAGGTTCTCCTCCTCTTTGAGAGGATAATTGAATACCATATGTGTGAAAGCAAAACAGCAGCACTCAAAAATGGCACTTTTTAGGGAAGCCTGTAAGTACTTGATGAGAATATATGTTACCTAAGTAAAACAAAAAGCACATAAAACAGCTGTAATGTCTACACTGAGGTGTGAACTAGCGTAAGAGTGGAAATACTTACACAAATGTTTCAGAAAAAAAATAGATAAATATTCATGAACAAAATTTTAAAACCAAAAACCAGACCAACTCCCCTCTCTGAAAAGTGAACAGTACCCTGAAGCATGCCTAATTCTCAAATCCAATGTGGCTAGCTCAGGAGAGGGTTGCCATGCCACTGCCAGTCTTTTCGTGCACCCCACTGCACCACAGTACGTGACATTCAGGAGGGAAGGGGCAAGGTCCTGAGGTACCTGTGGTTGCATGAAACCTGCATGTTAGGGAGATGCACGCGTGGGAGTTGCTGGTACTTGAGAACTGAATCCAGTTCTGGGCTCCCCAGTTTAAGAAGGACAAGGAATTACTGGAGGGAGACCAGCAGCGGGCTACGAAGATGATTAGGGGGCTGGAGCATCTTTCTTATGAGGAGAGGTTGCGAGGACTGGATCTGTTCAGCCTGGAGAAGGCTGAGAGGAGATCTCATCAATGCTTATAAATATCTGAAGGGTAGATGTCAAGATAATGGGATCGGACTCCTTTCAGTGGTGTCCAATGATAGGATGAGGGGCAATGGGCACAAACAAGCATAGGAGGCTCCATTTTAATACAAGGAGAAACTTCCTTACTTTGAGGGTGCCAGAACACTGGAATAGGCTGCCCAGAGAGGTTGTGGAGTCTCCTTCTCTGGAGACATTCAAAAACCACCTGGAAGCATTCCTGTGTGATCTGCTCTGGTTGAACCTGCTTTAGCAGGTGGGTTGGACTAGATGATCTCCAGAGATCCCTTCCAACCCCAACCATTCTGTGATTCTGTAACAGCGGTAGAAGATGTCCTGTATAGCAAAGAGCAGTAAGTAGCTCCGTGCTATCTGGCAGGGAAAAGAGGAGTGTATTTGGTCTAGGGAAAATGTGGGTTGGTGCTGGTGGGAGCAGGGGAGTTTCATGTAGTGTGTGGTATTAAGATGATGGATACCATTAGGGGATGTATTAATGCACTGCAGCAAAAGGTGTTTGGAAGTCCTATTTGGGCCTGATTAAAGGAAAAGTTTCTTCAGGCAATTATTGAGGGAAAACAATTATTATTCAATGGACTAGGCAGTGATGCAGGACAGCAGTCATATCCTCTATTTTTGGTGAACCCAAATTGATTTCAATGACCCAAGTCACATTTTTCTCAGTTAAACTCTGATGGAAAAAATACAACCTTTCAATCCCTGTGGTAGCTGGAGCCTGGACTTATTGCTCTTGTGACAAGATGATGGAGGATGATTCACATGAATTGTTATTGCAAGCGTAGCAATATTTGCATAACTAACCTTTCACCTGATTAAGCACTAAGAAAGTCATAGGGGCAAATCACTGAACCTAAGCAACTTTTTGAAAAAGTAAAGAAAAATAGGAGGCAAAATTAAGTGGCTCACGATACCCTCACAGCTTGAAGCTAGTCCAGAACTCCATGAAGACTGTACTGATGTTGAGGGAACCCTATTACGAAGAAAGAGCATGATGTTATAAATAGGCAAGGACAAGTAATGTAACCCCTCCAAAATGCTGTTGATCTGGGTGAGAAGGTATATACTGACTATATAGGTTATTTCTGGACAAATAATTTCTCCAAAAAGACACTGTTTAAAGTTTGAGAGGCTAAAAAGAATCATTGCTGCTCTTAGCCAAGCTCTTCCCCACTAATTGCAATACAGCTGCTATTAGCCAATTTCCCTGGCCTCTCCAGCTTCCACAGCTATTTGAAACTCCGATAATGTTTTTCATTTTGTTTCTTCTGTAGACAGAGGCAAAAGCATCTCCAACTGCATAACACAGACTACAGACAGCCTGACGCCAAAGCTTTCTGCAGATCAATATATATAATGCATTTGAAGTCAGTAAAATCTCCCAGGCTAGTCCTGTGTTGCCTGAGCAAAAAGCAAGCCAAAAAGGCTACAGTGCTCTGTGAATATGGATTTAATATTCAATTTGCTTAGTTACAAATCCCTCCATTTTAACGGAAACTCATTTAAGTTACCTTGGGTTACAATTTAGAGTATATTTCTCAAAAGGTTTTAATGAATATGGAGAAAATGTAACAAGTGGAGACAGATATGCTCAAACCCAGGATGGCAGGTGGTATGTTTATATGCATTAAGATAAAACAGTGAATAAATCCCAAAGACTGTAACAACAAAAATATTATCAAGCTCATCACATCAATTCTCTTTATCCCCATCTCTCAGATTTATTTTGTTCATTTGAATATTCCTCTAGCCACTCTGGCCTTTCTCATAGGCTTTCCTCATTTACTTAAAATACCTCTCATTTTCATGGACCTTCAGTCTTTATTGCTCCAAACCATCTTTCTTACCCATTGATGAAGTCTTACTGCCTCTTAAACACAAAAGCCAGAGGCAATCACACAAGTAAGGAACTGTCATTCTCCTATCGAACCCATCAGAAATATTCTCCTTCCATTCAGCCTCAAAAATTCCCCAGGGATTTCCATTCACTCTACCTTCTTCCCCCCTTCCACTTCACAAAACTGTACATCAAGAAAAAAGGAATAAGCCTCATTAAAACAGCTTCCATACTTTTCAGTCTTATTTGATATCCATCAAAAAACATGATTATGTATTACACTAGCCTGTAAAACTCTATAATACCATAGAGCAATTTCTACCTTGCTATGAATCTCTAAAAGCTACTAAATAATGGTACCCCAAGATCACTATTTGCCTTGCAAAACAGAAGCATTCTTTATTGCTTAAAATTGGAAGAGCAACTCAATATACTTCAGCTCTGTTTACAGCCTATGGCTGCCAGAAACAGTGAATAAAATAACATCTTCCACCTTCACATAGTATTAACTACGATGCTCAAACACACATTGCTTTAAATGCAAATATTAATTATTTCATGCTAGTATTTCAGCAAGAATGAATGCAATTATTTCATCAAAGCAGATGCAGTGGGAGGTAAGCAAGGAGAGGTAGCTGTTACTGGTTTGTGGGAAATAAATTGAGTCTTTCAGTCATTTTTTCTTGTATGGATTAGGTGGTTAGAAAGAGAAATGTTGCTTTTCTGCCTGATGTGTTGGGCAGTGGCCCAGCTCTCTGCATGTCTCTGCTTAGCAAGTCAAATTACAGATGTGCTGCTTTAGCCAGGAGCTTTATGTGACACCTATCAAAGTTCTTAAAGAACTCAGTGATCAAAAAAGTGATAATCCCCTCTCAGAAAAACTGTCCTTATATAGGACCTGAGGCCTCTAATGGCTTGAGGTTCTTGTGACAGAAAAGTTTAGCCTGGAAGCAAGTAAGCAATAAAAATCTGCACATGTGTTCACATCACAATGCTAACTCTGCATAAATTTCTCATCGAATCGACTCTTGCTAGCTGCTCGCATAACAGAATATATGCATTTTAGAAAACAAGCACCATTTCCCATGTGTCTATTCTTCCTTGTGACCTACAGAAAGCAGTTTTTGCTCATGCTTTCTGAAGAAACGGTTTTAATCTCACATAAGAGCTGCGTGCTAGAGAGGCAAAAAGATGTACTGTGAGACCTAGAAAAAGGACCTTTTTCTGTTTTGAACTTGCATTCTCAGGGATCTTGATTGTAATTTTTATATCCTATACTACAGGTCTCAAGCTTTGCACATGATTTCCCAGTCCATGAAAATGCTTGTCCTATCTCTTAAATTTATATATGGCACATGTAATGCTGTAGCATCTAAAGTTCAATAATACTGAGTCAGGCATAAAACAGAAAAAATACTCTCTCTGCAAACTTATTCTCCTTTATATTCCAGTGGTGTGGGTAAAAACTCCAGTATAGTCCATCGGTATGTGGACCAGGGGCCAAATTCCTCTCTGCTCTATATTGGAATGGCTCAACCTGTTGACTTCAAATAACTCATGCCATTTCATTCCAGCAAAGAGTTTGCCCCAAGAGTCTTGCTAGCACTTTTGATCATAATCACTAGAAGGGCAGTAATTCACAAGCTCAGGTGAATTAACACGCTAGGTTTCTATGCCTCAGAAGAAGCAAAAGCTGTTCAGTCTACTGTGAAAGGAAGGCATTTGTCCGATAAATTAAAACAAACAAACGAAAAAACACAAAAACAAAAAACCCACCAACCAAAACAAAAAAACAACAAACCAGAGTGTTGTCAAAATAAGCATGTACATGACAGTTCCAAAATACAAATTATTCCCTCCTAACCACATACAAGGCTAAATATTAGGGATGGCAGGAGATAGCAGTGCTCCTCTGGAAGCTTCTCATGAGGCAGGTGAATGCTGCACACTTTGAACTCCAACTCACATAGGGAAGCCCAGTGAAATTACTGGGACCATTCACCTCACTGTGAGGTGACCTACACCTCCACTTCCCAGTGCAAGACTAGAAACCTCAACCATTCTTAAGGGTAGCTGATACTACACTTATTTTTTGTAGCCATAAAAAGAGTTACACCAGGAGACTTTCAGCAATAGCAAGAGGTAAACAAGAAGGTACAACACAATACTGCTGTAGGCCTGGATTTGTTGCACATATTTAATTATTATTTTGAAGGAGAGGTAATGACCAACCATTAATTCAGTCAGATCTGAAGCAAGCTGTTAGGAAATTTTGAGAGACCTCTGATTCAAATGGGGACTGATGGCAGGGAAAATGCCAGGCTGCCAATTAAAGTCTGGTGATCAAGTAGAGTAACAGGAACTTCTCATGCAGATTGCTAAATCCTAAACTAGCTGTTACCACTCAAGAAGTTTCATGTAAGTCCTTCCCTAAAATAGACACACATTTGCTCTAAAAGCAGCAATATCTTCCTCAAAAAAAAAAAATTAAGAGAGGCAGTACTGGAGTTATGACTTCTTATAACTTCCTGGAACAGCCTGTTCTTGTGAAAGAAAGAACAAAAAAGAAACAATAACTGGAAAATATTAGGGTAATGAAAAACTTGCCCAAAAGACAAAGAGACATACTACAGAAATACAAAACAAAAGTCCTTTTCTACATAATTATTTCTCAAGAAAAATCACTTTTATGCTCTTTTATTCTGCTGTGATTCTGTAAAGATCTCTTTGCAGAAGTTTCTACTGTAACTAGTGCAGAGCATTAAAACAAAACGGCCTCAGTATTTTCAGTGAGACAAAGAATAAAAGAAACACAATGACTTTACACAATAGTATGGAGAATGTAAATTACAATGCCTTCAACAGAGCACAATTAAACTGTATTAAACATTGCTGTGCACTGTCAATAAGTGCATCTATAAGCCATATTTAGGTTAAAAGAGTGAAGACAAAACAGTATATATTTTCTGCTCAGGTTAATAACTCTAGATGAAGTTGACATGGGTATGAATTCAAAGCTCCAACCAGAAATAAAACCCAAGCCATTTCATCTGCAATAGTCTGGAAAAGAACAGCAGTTCTTTAGTGAAATGATTTTACGAGGACAATCTTAGTACCATATTTTGGTAGGAGAAGAAATCTTATTTCTCTAGGTGGGTTCTTGGTCAAGAGGAAAACTGGATGACATATAAATTTATGTGTCTAAATATGAAAACTGTCACCAGAAAACACTTGTTCAGGGTCTGCTGAGGCTCATTTCTCACTCTGTCTTGCTCTTCGAAGTCCCACAAACAAGTCCACCTCAGCAACAGGGTGCTCATCTCAAATTCAGGAGCCCCTGTGAACCTGAAACAGCACCTAAGCCCCCAAAATCTCAGATCTATTCAGCATACACCTAACAGGCACAGGCGAATTTGCACTGCTCAGAAAATACCCTAGTTTTCTAAGGCTCACCTGGAAGCGGTAGTACCCTGCATTACACAAGCATATAGCTGGAGCACTCAGGGATCTCATTTCCAGTCTCTCCCCACCCTGAGGCAGCATGGACACCCACTTTCCAGCAGAACTACAAGCTGATCTGGGAAACGGGAGTGGAGAGTAGTCCACTGGTACCAGTACAGCCCCACCAGAGCAAAGCTGCAAATTTCACACAGCTGGCAGAAAGTCTGGTGAGAGGATAGCACAGCCCAGTGGCTGGGCAACCTGGTAAGGAAGCGAAAAGTCCTCTGTTTCACACAAGCAATGAACTCACACATATCTGTCAGGCTGTGATATTGACTACGAAGTGTGATAAGTCCTTTTAAAAAAACCCTGCTATGGGGACCTACCTCCAGAGAAGAGCCCGGATCCTGCAGCCTGTAGGCACTGGGCTGTGCTCAGCCTTTGCTATGGGATATTTCAAGGCAGTTTCTGCTGTGTTTGCAGGTTTCCACCCAATCCTGGCATGCACTACAGAGGGAGATTGTGTATCCCTGCCCTATGTCTTTATTGAGCCTTCCTGGGACAGGTCACCGAAGACACCTGTTTCAGCCCTAAATAGGACAGCAGAGAAGCACAGAAACTACATCCTGCCTTTTGTTCCTACATGTAAAGCATTTCTGGCCCAACGTTGTAAACACTTCACAATTCTCCCACCAACTGCAGTGGGAAGTGTATTGTGTCTTCTATATTTTGATTTAATTCTCCTCTGTACCTTGCAGTTGAGGACAAAAACATGGTCCTTGTTATGAATTTCTTTACCATAAGATTACAGACACTAACAACAAAGAATAAAAGAAAACAGCACTAGAAAAAAAGAAGTGCATTAGTTAGACAAAATAATGGAAACCATAAATCACTGCAGCGACAGGACTAAATGTGAAACCTTTAATTATACATTTAATCATTTACCAACTTCTTATTTTCCCTGCAGTAATGTTCAGGAAGCGTCAATAAAACTTGAGTCTGAGGATTTTGTTTTATATGTGAATTGCAAAAACAACACACACAGACGTGGTTTTAAGAATAAAAAGCATATTAACTTTAAACTTCAAGTATGTTGACATCTCTACTGAACACCTTTATTGCTCTCAGTCATACAGTCCCTCACTTAATGGCATCACTGTGTCAATACATATCAACTCCATCTCCATTGCACAGATATTATATAAAATAAAGTAGAACTAAGGGGGAAATTAGTGGTGCTTCATAAAGTACAGTACAGTATTAAAACGAGAGAGTGTAATTACATTGTTGAAGAAGATGCTGTGTTATTTATGAAGTATGGACAAACCTGTGCCCACAGGCTCTATGTGCTCCATTGCCTTTTCCACAAGGAGGCAAGAAGCAGCTGCTAGAGCAGAAAAATGACTCCCCAGTCCCTGAACAACTCTTCCTATGGATTCCAGAGTCCAGCAACAGAGAGCAGGGCCAGTTGCTACTGTTGCCATTGGGTTCAGCGTGAGCAGAGGAATTACCTGATTTCCATAAAAACTCTGTGCACCAGCATAATCTTTCATCACACTCAGAGTGCTACGTACTTAAAACAAAAGAAAACAAGACAAAACAAAAAGTAAAAAATAGCAAAATACCCCTTCTTCTAACCAGAGAGTAAGGCAAAATCCAGACAGCCTTCATATTTACACACACCCCCTCAAAGAATGTGCAGTAGGAAAAAGCAGATTTTCATCAAAGTTGAAACATTGCTTATATGCTAAGAAAACAGCATAATAGTACACTAAACACATCATCTAGTAGCAATTGTAAAGGCACTATTACACTGCTAGATATTGCATTGCACATCAGAGAGCTGTTGGCAGGAAAGTACCTGTCCTCTGGAGCACCTTTCATTTTGTTCTATAGTGTTGTAGGCTCTGGCGAATTGCCTTAAGGTTCTTAGCTGGGGTGGGCTGTCACACAGTTTGAACCATAATTCAGCTGCATCCACTGCGCCTGAGTTGCAGGGAAGATGGATTTGCTCTACTCATTTAGCTCATGCTTTATTGTCTCAGCACAGAAGACAGAAACAGATGAGGTCTTGCCAATGTTTAAGGTACAGAAATGGGCAGGATCAGACACAGTGGAGAGTGACTTTCAGCCATCCCAGTGGAGGAGGACAACATTTTTATCGTGCCTTTTGTAGAGACATAAACCACCAGATAAAGGACTCCAAGGTAAACTTCAAGTTTTGTTTGGATTTTTCTGCCATGTCAGTAATCTGTCTCGATTTGGATCATCTTTTCAAAAAATAAGTCCTCTTCTGTACATGAGACTCTTGAATCTGTTGGACTGGATTGCTGACACTTGACAGACCTCCTGGCTCACTGCTATGAACTGGAGGAAATGCTCCAGACTCTGCTGTGGTCTCTGCCTCTACCACTTTTTGGAACAGGCAAACCCGGAAAGAAATGGGGAATTCTGACTGTCATAGAATCAACTACACATTTGTTTCTCTACTAGGTAATTTTTTCCATTGCATTTTGTAAGCAAGAAAAATTGCCTGGGGAAAGCAGGGAACATAGGCCCAGATCTGTAGGAGTCTAAGTACAGTCAGTCCTGGGTAAATGAGTTTTCTTCCTTTTTTTTTTCCCCTTTTGGATCTCTTTTTCAATCATGAGGAGTCTGGACTGATTCAGTCACCCACCCAATTTGAAAAGGGCCTTAACAGCACAACATGCATTAAAAGCCCACAACACAGAACTGCCTATTCTTTTAAGTTCATGTCAAAGGCTTACACTAAAAATATGGAAGACGTCGGCCTTAGTACTTCTGAACACATGTGGGGCACCAGTGTGAGAGACCTGGCAACAGGAGTAATTTTCATCACCATTTTCTCAATGGAGAGGAAATTCCTGAGGCAATTTTTAAAGTTGTGTACCTGACAAGACATGACTGAGATGCCGGGACATTTACTCACCCTGCCAGCAAGATGATCTGTAGGTCTTTGGAGCTTTTCTCTCTTTCCTGTCTCTAGTCCACTCATGCATTAGGTCCCTTAGAGAGATGGGACAGCCAAGTGAATTTATGTTTCTTGCTCTGGGTGTAAGATGGTTTCCTGTGACAGAGAGGATATACAGACCAAAAGTGGCATATGAGGGCACTGGAACAATCATTTCCAATCATACCATAATTCAAGTATTTCCTACATCCTGCCTTCAACAGCAACCAATATTGTAGAATAAAAACCCTGAGAGATGGTTTGCAAATAAGCTGCCTGGAGGAATCATTGTTTAGTAAGTGCCAGAATCTTTTATGCTGCCCTATTTAGTTGTAGAGAAATAATGTGTACGTGGAAGGTTTCCAGTGTTTTACTCTAAAGTATCTTATGCCAATCTATTCTACTAGTTAACCGAGCACATTTCAAGTAAGTTTTTCTTTCATCAGTGTTAAATGCATTCAATTTTTCTATCCCACTGTTCATGTACTACAGCAATGACCATGATCCTTTCTGAAATACTCATTCTATGCATATTCTCTTTCCTGTACCCACTCTAAAAAGTCTTTTCTACTTATTTTTCACTCTATAATGTCTTCCTTAAAGATTATTCATTGGTTTTGTGGGATTTTTTAATATCTATCCTCTTCAAGGATGAGCTGGTCAGACCTAATATATTGCAGAATAGTGACCAAGCATTTCTGTTTCCCTCTTTTCCTCCTTGTACCACCAAGTGAGCTGTGGGAGACCAGTTCAAAGTCAGGCGTGATAACCATCTGCAGTGCTTTTCTGCTCCATCTCCTTCAGAAAATCAGTGCATCTGGTAGAGAAGCGGGAGAGGAGAACTTGGAAAGCACACATCAATCACATCCTCTATGACCACTGGACTGACATAGTTCAACTGGAGAAAAGCAAACACGCAAACCCTCAAACATACTGCATTTAAGAACATTATTAAAAGCAGAAAAGGGCAATTGTCTAGCTTTGAGGACTTCAGATCTCACCTGAATGAGTTTTCTGATTTGTCAACTGAATAGACAAGAGACTGGAATAATTCAGAAAAAAAGAATCCAAACAAGACTGGGTAATTAATATCCTCGCAAAGCCTAAAACACAAAGGACTTTCACCAGGGGTATCTTTGGAGGTGAAACTCAAAATGTCTCTTCAGAGATTTTTCTCTTTTTCTGTCAAAGGTCATGGGTATCAAAATCTATCGTCTCACTTTAGATCAGTTATAAAGCTACCATAAATAAAGTCTTCTATATGGCACCTTGTCATTGATTCCCACTTCAGTGTAATCAGCACTGCAGACACAGTAAGTTCTCAAAATAAACAGCAGTATTCTCTAGTTGCTGCACTTAAAATGGAGTCACAATTTTGGTACTTTCATTTAAAGACATTCATTGTGATTGCGTATTTAGCAAATTATTTTATTGTTGTTTAGATGAACACAATTACTGTATCAAAATACAGTGTAACTATGGCAACAGTAATTCACAGTTTACCACTCTCTTTACCTCTAAGCAAATTAAGTCAATTTGCTGACTTATTTCTCAACTATAAAAATATGATAATTTCCAAGGAGCAGTGTTAGCATTTACTGTTCTAAGAACTAGTCCAATATCTTCTATGACAAATGTAAATACATCAATATACTTTTCAACACCAAGCCAAACCCTTGTGGAAATACAATGTTTTAATATCCTTCAGATTACACTGCTATATCTTGCTGAAAAAGATTTGGGGATGTGAAGATGGAAGGGTGGGAAGTAAGAAGAATGACCTGAAAATTCTAAATCAAATATTTGCATCAATTTTTTTGACAGCTCAAACTGGAATGTGTCTCCTGAAAGCCAAGGCAGCAAAGGGGCCCAGACGAGCAAGCTGCTTGCTGACAACAGCCTCCTCAGTGCACAGGGACATCCCATCTCACCAAGTGGAAAGTCATGCAGGCACAGTAGAAGGGTAGAGTGGAAAGACAGAGGATGAAAAGGCTGGAGGGTTACTCAGGAAGAATACAGAACTTCATTGTTCTGGCCTGCTTGGATAAAATCGAGGAAGCTAGAACTTGGCTGGACTTGAAACTGATGAGGGACATGAGGAGCAACCAGATGAACTTCTGGGAGAACATCAGCAGTAAAAGGAAGGCTGAGGAACCAGTAGTTAGAAGAGCCTGGTGAATCTGCATCCTTGTAGATGTTCCAAACTCAACTGAACAAGGCCTTGAGCGAAACTATATAAGTTTCTCTCGCTTGACATCATTGTTTATGCCCTCCAGAAGGTTGTTTTAACCAACATGATTCTGTGATTCTATGAAATACCTAATTTGCCTGCAGTTTTCTTCCCTCTGAATAAAAGAAGGGTTGAAGTAAAAAGAAAACACACACACACACAAAAGGTAACCATTTATTTCATATTTAATACTTTTCTGAAAGAAGAGGTGCTGAATTTGAATATAAAATACTGTGAATGGAGTAGAACAGTTAGACAACTATTAATTGCATTTTTATTTTTTATCCTTCACTCTTTATTACCTAAATGATTTTGTAAGCCATTCACCTTGTTCTACTTTTTTACTTTTACTGAATTAATGCAGACTGATAAAAGAAGATTAACTGATGATCTAGTTCTCATCAGATTCTTGACTGATTTAGTTAAGCTCCAAGTCTAGACAGGTGCTAGGATTGATTAGCACAGTTTGGTAGGCAGCTTTCCCTGTGCCACATACTGGCAGTTCACAAGTGACACTATAATAAGTGTGAATAGATAGGACATGGAGATCTTGAGTCCAGTCTTCACAAAAGGACTTACGAGGCTGCTCATTTCCCTGCGTAGAAAGCTTCCACTGTACCATGGGATGGCACCAGAGTGCAGGCACTATCGTTTGTCCAGGTGCATGCTCCATCTGTTTCTCCCTTTTTACCTCTTCACATTTACCCAAGAAAAAGCAAGAATTTAGTGCCACACACTTTTCAAGCCTGAGTAAGCAGCTTAATTATTCAGACAAAATATCATTGATTTGAAACTGTCTGAACAAATGAATTTCAGGCTTGCTGACCTCATTGAGAAGGACAGCCAGCCTTCTCAGGGAATTTCCAATTATGTTACTTACAGTTCTTGTTTCTTTCTTTTATTTCAGGGGCATTTGATACAATACAGCACAACTTCCGGTATTGCATGCACACAGCTTCTTTTGAAATCAGAGACTTTGCTTAAGATGCAGACCTTCAACTTCCTCTGAATTCAAGAGCAACCTATGTGCACCCAAAGAAAATATACAAATCAAGGAAGCTGACAGAAATGATAAAAACATAAAATGGCAGGCTCAAACATCCACTAAAATTTACAGGACTGCATACAACTATGAATGTGCTACTCTTAAACATGAAGTAAATCTCGTACTCTGTCATTGACTTCTTCTTACACCATAAATTCAAGTTTCTCTAGTATTATTCCACAGGGTCATTTTCCAACAAGCCACATATTTTTTTCTTCAGTCTTTCCAAGTGTAAGCATTTAGACAATGGACAATTATCTTCCCCAGTGTTCACTTTTAACACAGGAGGCATACTACAAAACAGAGAACCTATATACTACATTTACTAAACACAGGCATGAAGCAACTTCCCAGGCTACAAATGGACCACATTACTCATTATGTTATTGGCTATAATAGTTGAACACCAATGAGTTGCAGATCCAAAAAATATCCAAAAATGGCTATCTAAAAAACCCTAAAATTAAGTTCTTGACAGATAGAAACTAATGCTGTACACTCCTACTCTTTATGTTATGAACAATATGTATGCTATATTTATGTGGAAGAAACCAGTCTTAAAAACTCTAACATTTATCATAAAAATAGATTTTATTACAGAAAACAGTGCCTTTCCATAAGAGCTTTACAATTGATTAAATAGGATGGCTTGTCCTAAAACTCTTAGATGATTGCATGCAAAGAAAACAGATGGTCTGTGTAACAGTAATTTGATTTCTTCCAGTAAACATTACTCATGATATAGAAAATGCTTATGTTGATCTCTTCCAGAATGATGTGTGAGCCTTGCATCTCTCTTAAAATGAAGCCTGTAATTCTGTTCAAGAAACAGCACAGCAGCTCTGGTTTCTTAACAAATCAAATAAAATCAGGTAGTCTAATGCATCATTCCTCATTTAAAAGCCTGACAACACAGAGAATGATTTAAACTTTTCACTCTCTCAAAAGTGCTTAACATAATGTCATGCTCCTTTCTCATTTCCTCCTTTTGTAATGCTTCTTCATACCAAAAAAAAAAAAGGAACACCATTTCTACCTTCATCTTTGCCTAACAGAAGAATCATGAGCCAAAATATATTGTCTGTTCTCTTCTGATTGCATCTAATATTCTTCTCCTTTATATAGCTGCAGGTATATAAGAAGGGGAAAAAGCCGTACTGATACATCTCCATCTGTCCACCTCAAATTTTGTTCTATCTTTTGAGTCACACCAAGAATTCTTCAGCACCCAAATTTCCCTGAAATGACTCCACTCAAGCTTTATGCATCCCAAACACTGGATGAAATACCATCTGCCTTTGTAAGACAGACAGCCCTCATGAGGTTGTCTAAATCACTGAAGTCCTAGGGACCGAACCACGGATGGGAGCTCTGTTCCCACAGGATGACAGTCTGGGATGATGGAGGATTCATGTTGTCTTTTACACAGATCTTTTGCACAGGGTGAGCACAGGTGGATCTTTCTCAAAGGCACAAATTTAACCCCTAAGAGTGCAACCATAAATCTGGCCCTAATTTTTACAGGAGCTTCACACTAGGGTATGTTCCATCATCTGCAAGTAATAGCGTTCCTGCTGGGATGTAACCCTGTTTGTCATTATCTTGTCTTGTTTGATTATTGTCGCTTCACCTGACTGGCCTGGACTTACCCCAGCCAAATGAAGTAAGGGCAAAATCCTATTAAATGCTGCTGGGAGCACCCTAAGTTGACATTCTTGTCGGTGGGAATGAAGGGTTCTCAGTATATTGTAACAGGTACTCAGACCCTTGAGAAATTGGGCTCTTAATTAGATATTCCCTCATGACATTGTGTGATTATTTAATGTTCTGACAGGATGCCTCAGCAATATCACAGGCCCTGAATTAACTATCCTACAAGAGTTCCTTGCCAACTGCAATTCTGTGAAACCTTTGTCATGCTTGGCCATGGAAGCAAATTGCATTTCATGGAGCATATGAAATGATTTACCCAATGAATTGGTGGAATTATATATAACATGTACTACTGGCCAGACTGGAGATGTCCAGTTTTAAATAGCTGTTCTTTCTTTGTCCCATTCCTAATTCCTCGCATATGCGCTCCCCTCCACTTTTCCATGCGCTCTTTTTATTGTCCCACTTGCTGGCAGAGCTCCACAGCAGGAGCAGTCCTTGTGGCAGTGTGGGATGATTCATCACACAGCCTCCATGAGGCAGATTAATACTGCCAGAGGATTCTCTTATAAATTTCCCTTTCTCCTGTCTGGCTCATCTACATTATCATATTTGTTTCTCACATGTAAATTTCCAACTCAAGCCTCTGCATCTAGGGGCTGCTGAAGCTTTTTAATCCATACTGAAAAGTTTAACACAACCCCAACAGAGTAAACATTTCTGCCTGGCAGCTGATGCCATGTTATCAAACACATTAGTAAAAGTTACAATAAGTAGGAAAAAAAAAGTTTAAATAAACAGAAGAGTGCTGAATGATGTAGTATGTCACAACAAATGGTCATTTTTGTATCATTGCCTACGCATAGCAACTTTAGACATGATCATCTCAGGGGAAAAGAGCATGGAATCAAATGTTTCCCATAGGATTTTAGCAACAATGCCATACTGATTACTAAACCCTGGCTCAAGTATGCAAAATTATGGTGCTTAGCAATCAGTATTAATCTCCCCTCCACTTTTTAGAAATGGAAGCTAGAGAGGGAGTATTTGGGCCATCTACTCTAACTCCTGTGACACCAAAATACTCATGTCAGACCCAAGGACTACAGGCAGAGTATCTCAGCTATGGGCAACTGAAATGCATGCTGCAGGTAAAGAATAAGAGAGACAATGACTGTCCCATGAGAAGTATTAAAATACAGTCCAAAGGTTGCATTTTTAGGAATACTTTTATTCAACTTTGAACTTCTCCATCCCTGCTGGGTTGCAACACACTTTCTGAGACCACTACACAGAAATCACAGCACTTGAATGCTCTAAGGCTTATAGTTCCTATGTTTGCAGCTACTTTTCAAAATGTGTATTCAACTCTACTTATCTGTGATCACAATTACTACAAAGTCCAACTCAAAGAATTCACAGACAGGAAGCCTCTCCCAGTCTCATCACTGCCCTCCTACCCAGCCAAGACTCTTGCTTTACCTGGTTACCTTTTAGGGAGGACTTTTTCATCCTCTTATTGTTAACAATATTTCCATCGACAATGTTTTTTTTTTTATGAGCCTTCAACACAATTTGTGTCTCACAAGCATCATCAAATATACTTTCACAATGAGGAATCTAACTTCAGATAAATCATTCTACCAACTAGTTTCAGCTACAACAAAAACAGTTCCTTGAGTGCTTTATGCATTCTGGCAAGCATCTGCTTTGCCAGGAGTGGATTAAATAACACTACCTCTATTATTCTAATAGTGTGGGAGATCATATAAAATATTTATATTGTGAACTGCAGGCAAAATGTGTACTCTAAATTATGCTCCGGAAGCTCAGCAAGATTTTATATTGACAGAAAAATACCTCAGTTTAAATAATTGGGCAATTTTAGTTATTCCTTTTTCTATGAATCTCATGCAATTTTGCTGTTTCCCCCTTGGGAACGTGATCTATTTTAGTAAGTACTATTTTCCATGTTTAAGGGTTTCCTGTGTACTAGTACAAACATCTCACCCGCATCATACTGAATCACAGGGCCAGCATAAAGGTAACTATAAAAACACACAAATGCTGTCAGTGCAGATCAATGTTCTGCCTGAGCTTCTTCGTTGCATTATACGGGGCATTAGACATTTTTCAGTACATAGCTATGGAGAAATCTGCTTAAGGCTCAATTTTCGGCCGACTTCTAAATTTGCAAACAGTTTGCATGTGCAGTTATTTGCAAAGACTGTAGTCACAAAACCCCATTAATGTGGTAAGTTGGCACCAATCTACATGTGCAAGAATGATGTTTCTACAAACCATTTATCTTACCCGCAGAGTTGTACGCTTTATTTCACTGGGGTTAGTCCAATCCACTATGTGGGTATGCATGACTGCTTTAGGATGACAAGCCCATTCTCACAAAAGTCACTTGTTTCAGCAGGCTCAAGTTCTAATTTAAAGGTTTTTTGTTGGTTTTTTTGGTCTGTTTTTTTGTTTTGTTTTTGTTTGTTTGTTTGTTGTTGCTGTTTCTTAAAAGACAGCAAACACTATGCTATCCCCACTTTTCATGATTATACAGTGCAGGAAGGTTGGTGTTAGATTCTACAAGTGGCTAGATGCAGTGTATGTGCTTGTGCTGTTTTGTGCTGCCCCAGGACAATGTGGCATGAGGAAGAAAGGCAGAAGCCATTCCTGTGCAGGATCTTCTCTGGGTAGCAACATTTTCAGTCAGTGTGGAGCCAGTAAGGACAGCTCACTGAATCTGCACCAGCTTTGTCTAACCCTGATGATGCTTTGCTGAGCGTCATCAGAAAGGAGAAGAATGAGGACACGGGCAGAGGGAAGGCAAAGTGGCACACAACAGAGTGCACTGTGCCTTCCCCTCCTTTGGCAGAAGACATCAAAAGCAATCTCACTGCAGCTACTTTCGCAAGCTATGGGCAGGCCAACTCTTTAAAGGTGGGTATCTCAGTTAACAGCTGAAGTCAGCTGCCAAGTAGATGTCCAAGCTAATGGCATTTTTAGTGGCCTTGAAGAATCTTCTCCACAAATTGTCACGTGTGGCCCTGTCTACACTTAGACTCAGATACTAGTCTAGGTGCCCTTGCCCAGCTCAGTTCCCATTGCAGACAATTTCTCTGACAAAACCAGCCACACAGTGCTGTTTATATGTGAGGTTCACCTCCTCGAGTGTACAGATGTGGCTAGCCCTCCAGCCGTATTCCTGTTAGTGAGGGCAGGCATGGGCAAGAGCAAGGGCAACAGGAGGAAGGGAAGATGGCAGGGGACAAATAATGGGGTTTTTTTGTTGACTGTCTTGCTCTTGTCAATTCCACCTTAGCTCCAGGACTGCCACTTGGCAAGGGCAGAGATGTGGCAGCAAGGCCCATCCTTTCCAATAAGAAATGGAGCACCAAGCAGTGCCTGCTTTTCCTGGTCCCTTCCCACTGCACGGGTCTGCTCCTTTTTTTTGTAGGCAGCTCCCACTGCAGTGCCCTCTGGCACTTTCCTATTTCCAACAAGGGTTCCGTTCCCCTTGCCCGAACAGGAGTGCTCCCAGAGCAGCTCCCAGCCCTCTGGTAGACAACCCCTTCTGCCCAGGCTGCAGCTGGGTCATGGCAGCCACTGAGATCCAGCGCAGCCAGAGGAGTAACTGGTCTATCCATTCATCCTTTCTGGGCTGGGAAAAAGACTTAGATACCCAGTACTCTCAGTTTCAGTAGATCAAAAAGCATAAAGTCAGTTTCATTCAAAATCAGTGTGATTTTTTAGATAAACAAAATGAAACAAACAAAAAAACAGTCATCTTACTATAGCCTGTCCCATGACTTGTTGATCTCCCCTTCAGCCCATTTATGCAAAACTGCAATAACTTCAGGCTGAAAAGTTAGCCTTGAATGCATTTAAAATGTGCACGTTTCCTTTGCTGTTAATGTAGACACCATGCTGACTCTCCATTCACATCTATAAGAACGCCTAAGCATTTCCCTGATTTCTTCCCACTTTCTCAACCTGACTCTCAACCTGATCCTCATGCTCCTGCACTCCCATCAGTCCTTCTGTCTTTTTACTGTCCCCAGTAGAGAAAAAAAATACAGCTGCAAAAGTAAATAATGAACATCCATAACCCAGTAAGCACTACTCCCATGTGTTAGGTTTTCTAATGATTTTTCAATAGAGATTTATCAGCTGCCTTGCTAGTGGATAGTAAAGCACTCAGCAAAACAGCACTTTCTCTAGCTTACTACTTTAATAATACTTAAAATACTTAAATAAAAGACAATCAATTCTTAGTCATTCAAAGAATGTTAAACAGTTCTGCACTGCTGTCTTTTTGCAGTTACCATTAACTATAAAAACAGAGAAATGATCAAATAAATTTTGCTTATTGCTCAAAAAAGTACACTCAATAATATTCTGCTCAGTAAATAGTATTTATTAAAGAAAACTACATTACAACAGAATTATCCAAGTACCTAAAATAATTCATTTCAGACTTATTCCATGTCTGGGACTCTAAAAGCACTTCCACAAATCTGTTCTTTCACTGTCTCCTTGGACACAACCCCAGGAACAACAGATATCCCTCATCCTACTTACGCAGTCACATCTTGCTCTACAGCAAAACAGAAGAGCATTTCACGTTACTGAGAGAACACTTTCCAATATTCCTGCAGAAATAGCAAGGTGTTTGATTTTCACTTCCATTTTAAACTTATATGCTACTTCCCTCACTCTGCAGACGTAACCTAAGCATCAGACACACTGTTGACTACTTCAAGTTTTGTACCCCATATAGTAAGCAACTAAGAATATGGCCAAAATGTACACAAGGCTGCAGCCTACATAAGAACTGCATTTAGCCTAATATTTCAAGTAGACTCCAGTAGTCTGATGTTGGGGAAGGGAAATATTTCAGGTAACCTGAGAGGGTCTAGTCCCATAACACAGATGTGAAGCTGACCTGTTTATTTTATATTTAAACAGCCTTGCTGACATTTGTATGCTCTGCAGAGCAAGGAGGCAAGTAAGACTTCAAGCAAAGACTTCAATTCAGCTACTTAGCAGTATGTCCCAAGGTGACTAGGAGGGTTGAATTTTTGCAGTTCTCTTTTGGAGACCTGGTCAACAAATACAACGGAGCAAATACAGACCAACCATTTGAGTAAGAACTGCCATGTCAGACATGAAGAGAAAACCTATCATGCTTTGAATTTTCTTGCCCTAAGATCTGCAGTGACAACATGCTGTCAGCAAGTAGGATTCTATTGACGCAATCCTCTTACCCCCGGAAAAATAAGAACCAGGTTCCCCAATACTGATTTTAATATTAAA
Organism: Caloenas nicobarica; assembly: GCF_036013445.1. NCBI lineage: Eukaryota > Metazoa > Chordata > Aves > Columbiformes > Columbidae > Caloenas > Caloenas nicobarica. The sequence continues at coordinate 97,065,227 of NC_088246.1, read as the reverse complement.
ACATGTTCAGAGAGAGCCTTTTTCAGGTTCTCACTGAAGGTGTTGCTTGGATTTATGGCTTGTCACAGCTGACATGATTCTTAATCAGAGCTCCTTTAAAAACACAGTGAATAGATAATAATATCCGGAAAACTAGGACATTAAAACTTTGATTCATATAGCACATCTCTCTAGTCTTATCATACATTATGCATAGCTGCACTATATTTTGAAGGAAACTGCTGTGACGTGTTTTCAGTGGGAGATGTACGCATGACTACAGAATCTACAGCATATAAAAAAACAAGATTCTGATCTGTTCAATGTGTTCAGATAATCAGGCAAAACTGCAATACAGGAAGACTTTGCCCCAAACCAGAAATATTTTTGATTGGTAATGAAACACTTGGGTTCCATATTACCATGAAGGTATCTCATGGGAGTTATAGTTTAGGTGCCTCAGCAGTCCAGTGTCATGGATATTTAGTTTACCTAAAACTCCAGTTTACCATATGAAAATTAAGTCACTGGAAACGTTCAAACTCCAGTTCATATCTAAAAAAGACCCAAAGCTACCTACTGTTATCATGTTAGTTTTGCCTTTAAGGTGATGGTAATTACTGAAAAATTGGTATTAACTCTGATCTCTTTAACTGTTAGGTAGATAAATTTTCATTCTTATAATATACTTGACAGTGCTAACATCATATCCCCACTTCAATGATGTGACTGAATTTAAAGATTCATAAATTCATTACTACAGTACATATCAAGGTTAAAAGAGGGAGAATTCCTTTATCAGTATGAAGGACTCGTACAGTTTGCAACAATCCTAGATGAGATTACCCTTTTGTCTTTCAATAAGCAGATATCTCCTGCAGTGGCAAATGTTCATAATGGACTGTTTCATCTTGGCAATCATCTGAAAAGCATCTAATTTAATTAAAGCTTTAGGACAAAGTGATCTCTCCTTCAACGATTAAATATTTATGTTAACACACATATCACTTAATTGGCATAACTTATCAAAGGATATTTATTGATTGTACAGTGCGTAAGGACTGAAAATAAAAGGTCTAGCATCAGCTTAAAAGTCTTTTCTGTACTAAACACTAAGTAAAAAACTGCAAGGCAGAGAAAGAACATCAAAGATTCAATAATAAGCAAGAATTAAGACAATTGAGATTTTAATGATGATTAGCTCTATGCTACCACTACGCTAACTGCTGGCAGTACAAACCGTATGACAAGTCACCAGAAATACTGTGGGCACAGAAGCAGCATTAACTAATTCTGGAACTGAGAGAAAGAACAGGAGCAGAGATTAGAGAGATCCTCGACTCAACAGTAGGTCTGTGTATTCTTGGTCATTAATCACTGCTGATCACCTGATTCCAGATCTGTGCCAAAGAAGCTATAAGCAGCATAATACTATCTATGTCAGCATGAACAGTCTAATGAAACAATATCTACAGCCTACATCATATCGACAAAGATCAAAAGAATGTATCACATTTTATTCAGTTATCTGGCAGAGAGAGACAGAATTTAAATACGTGAAAGCCACCCTAATTGGAAACATCCTTTTCAGGCATTTTTCTGCCTTCCTCTTAGGGAATTAGGACATATCTGTGAAGGGGAGGAGGTGAGAATTTGTCTGAATTGTTGCTAAAATTAACTTAAATGTGCAGTTACAGGCCATCTCTTCAGCTAACAAGCACTTACTGATACCGTTTTATTTAGTAAGAAGCTGACTTCTACACTAACGAGTAGCTCAATGGGGAACATAGAAGCACTTTCATGGAGGCAAAATCAGAAATTAACCTCTTATATACTGCTTTTGGAGAGCTTACAGGCTCTACTGTTAAAGGCACATTTTAAAAATTTGTCTATCAAAGGTGAGAAAGTAAAACCAAAAATTAACAGGTTTAGGTGTTCAGTACCAATTCAAGGGACTAGTTCTGACATAGGTGTAATTACCCTGTTATGCAGCCACTGATACAGGTAAAACCCTCTCACTGAAGTTGCAAATGAAGTCTGTTTAAGCTATAGTGTTAACACTTAAGGCTGGCATGAACTGATGCTGCTACCAAACATAGTCCTGGATTTCTCTGTTAATGTTGCTGCCTTTGTGGGTTTAACCCAAGCCAGTTCCTTCCAGAAACACTTGTGGCAACATCAGAGAGAACATAAGTAAGGGTATAAAGCAGTGGGGTAGAAGGAGGACAAGATCACTTTCTTCAGTGGCAGTGGAAGTTTAAAGTGCTTGATCCCATCTCCACTCTCTTTCCTGAAAGCAGAATAAGAAGCAGGAGGGAGGCAATATCTAAAGCCCAAACCAGAAAGACTCTTCATTCTACATCCCAGAACTAGCTGCAATACCCAGTCAAGGGTGTACTTCCATTATTTGCTAGTGAAAGAATGACAACTTGCCAGAAATTGTAGCAACAAAAATTTAGAACTCATGCCCTCCCAGTAGGAAAGTGACCAAAGGATGAGTAAAAAATGTCTAACAAATAAAGAGAATGATGTCTGGGAAAAGAAAAGGGAATTTTTTAAAATGGAGTGGTGCTCTGTGTAAACAAAAAAAAGTGAGACACAGGGTGTAAATTTGCTAGGTGTAACATCCTCAAAGTAAAACATAATGTCATGTAAGCATCACTAGCTATTTCAGCCATATACTGCTCAGAAATAGTCTGTGGATTCTCCTCAGTGCTTATTTTAAAAAAAAATTGTGTCAATATCTAGCCTTATCTCAAACTTCTGTGAGTGTGGAAATGCTTGCTTCTTATACATATCCTGATCACTACTACACCTACAAGTGCTTGTCTAAGAGCAGCTGCTTATGAGTCTTTCCAACATAGTTCTGTGCAAATTTGTCTATTTGCAATGAACTTTCCCACCATGATTTCCTCCAAAATAGATTACATTCTATTCATCAGTTTTCTAGGGCTATGTATTACAGTTAAGAAACAACATTTTGTTCCCGGAGGGCCTTTACAAACAAAAGTAAGTAGATGTTGAAGAATCATCCAGGAAACTTGATGAAGGTTTTTTTCAGAAATGTGACATGAAACAGCTGTACAAGATCACAACATATAGTTCAGTACTCTGCCTTTGAAGCAGCTAACTACAGATACTCCTGGTGAAAAAAAAAAAAAAATTGGTCAAGTAAAGCAATTTTAGTAATCACTGTGTTTGGGACTTTCTGAGCTTGGACTGGTTTGTCCTTAATCCATCTTGAGAGATCACTTTAAAATATATTTTTCAAATTTATGTCAAAATCATGCATGTTTTCAGGATCTAAAATAGTCTATAAAGAAAAGTATTTCCTTATGTTTTAAAAATTCTGCAACTGCTTTTGATGACTTCTGTTTCTTGCACTATGAGAAAAAACTGAATGCTTTTTTTTGTTTAATATTGCTATTTCTCATTTAACCTTACCCCGTCTCAGTTGTCTCTTTTCAAAGCTGAATAACTAGGCAGTAAAATAGTAGATGATATTCAGTGTTGATGAATTCAAAGGAGTATGGATGGAGAAGAAAATGCCCTCTTACTATTCAAATGCACTGCCAGGTCTGAATTAGCTATTGCTGTTGAGGAAACCATTGACCGTTTTGTGAAAACATCCAGTCAGCTGCAGTGGTTGCCAATAAGGCAAATATAACATTGTTGATAACCAGTAAAGGAACAGGGAACAAAACAGAAAACAAATAATAACAAATAATAAAAAAACCAAATAATAGCAACTGATAACAATAATTTGTATTAGCATATTTGAACACTATTATTATTGTTGTTGTTTCTTATTATTTGTTATTATTATGCGGCTGTGCAAAACTAGCGTGGGTCCATACCTGCACTGATGCATACGGCTCTGCTCCACACTCTATGAGAAACAACAGAGTAAGACACAACCAGGTATATGTTATACACTACACTACACAGAGATCTCAACAGGCCAGAAGACTGCATCAGCCAAAGTCACTGTTTCATCGGGCATTTGTTAGGTCAGACTTATAATGTGTCCAGTTTTGGGCCCCCACTTCAAGAGACATTGAAATATTGGAGATGGGCCAGTGAAGGACCACCAAGTCGATTAGAAGGCTGGAGACCTTGATGCCTGTTGAAAAGTCTATATAAATCAGTTTCCTCAACCTAAAGAACAGAAGGCTCAGCAGGGAGTCTAATCACATTCTCTCAATACCCAAAAGGTAGTTATAGAGAAGATGGAGGTACTTTTTTCTCAAGGACACCATGGCAGGACAAGAAGAGAGGGGCACCAGTTGCTTCCAAAGTAAATTTAATCACTCTGTTTGAAAAAAGTTCTTCACTGTGAGAACAACAAAACATTGGAACAGGTTATCCAGAGAAGTGGTGGAATCTCCTCCCTTGCTGGAAGTATTTCAGGACTTGTATTGTTGGGCCAGCGGATAACCTAATCCAAACCCCTGTTGTCAACTGTATGGGGGCTTAGATGATCTCCAGAGGTCCCGTCCAGTCTTGGCTTTTCCCTGCTTCTACACGGGAGGGCAGCAGGCACAACGAAATTTCTGAAACAGCCACCAGGGCAGGCAAGAAGCAGCAGACTAGCACTCTCCAACAACGAAAAAGAAATTACAGAGGGCAGAAAGGGGAAAGACAGAGGTTTACAGCATCGTGAAAGACCCAGAGAAGGTAAGTATGGAACAGATATTCAATCTTTTTGACAATACCAGAAGGAGGGGATATAAACTGAAGTTTTCAAAGGGAAGACTTGAAAGAAACGAAAGTACTTTTACCAACAAAACATAACTGGCCCGTTAAACTCACTGACATATTTTTTCTGGCTATCAAAAGAATAAAGAGAATCAAAAGGGCCTGCTGAAATGAGTCCATCAAGGACTGTTAGTAGAAGAGATGCAGAATCAAACTCTGGACAGGAAGCCACCAAGCAGTGAGCTGACCAAACGTGGGAGAATATATCATGGCAAGGATCATGGCATGTACTCATGCCTTTGCTGAAAGGATTTTCCATATTTGGAAAACTAGAGTTCATGGGAGAATGATAATGTTTTACCTAAAAAAAATTCAACAAAAAGAAATTCTGATGCCTTTACTGACATGACTGAATCAGGAAAACATTCACAAGCTCAGTGGCTCATCACTTAGTTTTTCGGGGGTTTATTTTATTTGGTTTGTTTTGGTTTTTTTTCCCAGTAAAAAGCTTAATTATTTTCCTGAGGACAAATTAAATCCTGCAAGATATACCAAGTTCCTAAGTTTCTGATAGCTGACTACATAACAGCCAACATTTGGCCTATTTTTCTTTTTTAACTGATGCTGGGAGCGCTGAGATGGAAGAAGGATCATGCATATGATTATAGCAACAGTGGGAATTTTCCTGGCTTTACAAATGAGAACCATGGCTTACCACAGGGAAGCCACAGAACGCCTTAAGGCCCCAACTGTAGCAGCCTGTCTAAACCTGCTGTGCAGCAGGATTTGTTTCTTAAAATTCACAATTTACATCTTTTTGCCAAAAGGGAGGTTGCACATTCTCCTATACATATTAAAAAAAAAAAAGTGTAGATTTTATCAGTAGCCATTGGTAAGTATTTATTTCTTTTCTGAAAGGCTCCAAGGGAAACCTGACTCATTTAAAAGTGAAAAATGAGCTTGCATACATTCTCTTGGTAGCATTCTCAGAGCATGATACTGCAATGCTGCCCCATTACAGTGGAGTTCTGGTTAGTTCATTTTCCCTGTCACCCAAATACAGAGGTAGCCAAGGGTAGTTAAGTTTCCCAGCCACATAAAGAGGGGTACGGGACAGCAATAGACATAACATATATCTCCATTGGGATCAATATCAGAAGGCCAACTGTTTTCATTTCAGCCATAATTTTCTATTCTGAGTGTTTATATGGACAAACACAAGGCAGACATATTGATATCAAAATTTGTCTAGGCTTTAACACATTGCTAATATTAGAGAACTGAGCTCCAAAATTGTTATTCCTTCAAACAAAATATTTTCCTGATAGATGCAAATTTCACTGCTGCTTTTTGCTGTCATCAAGAACCGAAAACAAGTGGCAGTATCCTAGAATGATACACGTATTTGAGCTATATTCACTGGCATCCTGACCCACCACTTTAACTGATTTTAAGGGTGTGTATTACATCCATTCTGTCAAAATATTGTTAAGAAATTCAAACATCCAAATCTGAGTCACTTATAGCACATGGCTCAATCACTCTTTTCCCAGAATAAACAGCAGAGCATTAAATTTCTTTCTACTTTGCTTTTTAAAAGTTCTTCAAAAATCAGAGGTAAATCAGTGAGCCTGTTCATATATAAAAATTTCATTTATCAGATCCATTATGAAGTATAATTTAATTTTTTTGTGATCAACTTCAGATTCTTGAAAGGATTCAATTCTGTATATATATAAAACTCTGTATATTCAGTGACAACCAAAATTTTCTTTTGCAGATGGTGGTAAGCAATTGTCTAAAAGTGCTGAAATCTGCTTTATTCCAAGCCACTACATTTGTTTCCTATTTCAGTGATTTGAAAACTGTAATTTATCAATTCATTTTCATTTGTGACAGTAAATTGTGTTCTTCAGCAGAGACATTCTCTATGATTTCACCACAGAAAGGATACATTTCTGTTTTCTAATATGTTTGAGCAGATTAGAAGGCCAAGGATCTTGAACAAGAATATCCAGCAGATTATTTGGTTATAAATACAAAGAAAAAAATAAAGTGATTGAATCCCAGCCGCTTGAATAATGACGTTAATCTGGTGAGATTTTGATGAAGAAGTAGCAACTGTCAAGTAACATGGATGACCGTGAAAGATTGCTGTGGAGCAATGGATTTTACGAGATTTAGAAAAAAAATCTAGGAGAGATGAGTAGATTAAGTGAAGTTAATTGAATGCATGCACTGTTTTAAGATGTTCCTCTCATATATGAGAAAAAGCAAATAAAACTATGAGGCAACCCCCAGATAAATATACTCTTTAGACCAATGAAGAGAATAATTCATTTTATCTAAAATCAGGATCCATTTAAATGGTTCACAAGTTACTCTTTTTTTTTTTTTCAGAAAAAGTAAACCGGATTATCATTATTCTACTTGAATTTCAAATATCTTTGGCCCCATCTTGCTGCTATTTGGAATACATTCAACAAAGTGGAAAAGATTTGTTGATTTGTTTCATTGAGATGATGAGCTATTATAAGCAGATAATCAATGAGTTTCAGATATGGTTGTCAGCTTCTTAAAAACAAACAGAAAATGAAACTTTGGAGAGAACAGAGAGAGAACAGAACTGATGCGACCCTAACTGAAGCTGATTTTTCAATCACTATGAATATAAAAGATATAAAATAAAACTACAGAGTGTTCTACAGAAACTGCATTTAAAATACCGCAAGGTCTATCTTTGTGTCAAAAGGCTTTTAAAATCCATCTACATCGCAGTAATGGAAGCATGCAGCAATTAATCACAAGTTAATTTTTTTAATGGAAGGCCTAGAGGATAAAATACTAACTCCTTCACTGACATAAACCTCATATACGTATTAGCAAGTGGCATTCACAAAATTCGAAAGGTGCAGAATGTTACAGTCTCTCACCATTTTCTCCCAGGCTGGCAATCTGTGTAAAACACGTGCACATATGAGTCAGCAATTCATTTGCATGTTACCCCAGAAGATGAGAAAATGGTTGTTTTTGTTTGGGTTTACAGTTGTTTTTTAAGGAGACTAAAAATGGAAAATTATAATCAGGCTTGATTACTCTAAAACAATGGATGAATTCAGATCATACACAAATCAGTTTCATCAGGCCTGAAATGAAAGTGTATTAAAATGTGTGCATTCTAGGTATTTTACTACCAAAGTCACGTAAGACATGACATTGTTAATCTTGAAAGATTTCTCTATTCACAATTGCAATATCAAGTTGATAAAATTCCGATCAGTGTAAGTTAAAAGCCCTAACGCATACATTAGGTCTGTTCCTTTATACAATGTATTAGTAACTGGAGGAGCTAATCTCTTTTAAGGACAGGTCCTACCCGCACATGCACAGAAATCTACAGTATCCGAACTTTGACTTTAAACTGATCTGTTTGTAACTCAGTATCCTGACATTTCTCATGAGATTTCAGGTTTTCAAGCATGATAAGGTCAATCCCCCACTACATCCATAAATCAGAGGAACAGATGAAGGAAATAGCCTGAGCAGGAGCACTCTTAGCTTTCCTCATTCCTGAGCTGGTTCTTTGCAGTTTCTAGCACAATTTAATCCAGTCTTGCTGCACAGCAAGAAATGACCATACGAAATAAAGTGAAGGCACAGTGGCTGGGAATGCAACGTTTCCCAAAAAATGGAAGAGAAAATATCTCAGTTCCCCAGACCTCCCAGGCCAGAAACCATTAACTGTTTGATTGTGCTTTTTCTTCAGCACTTTGCTTCTCTGGCAATCTGAGGTTAAAGTAAGACAACAGGCTAACCTGGTCACAGTTCTCAAAAATCATGTCTAGATTCAGACTACTGCCTGAGATATTAATAAATTCTCTGGTCAGATTTTCCTGCCTGCCAGCCCTTACTGTGTTTTCAGACAACATAGTATTGCTATATTCCAGTTACAAATACATTTTTGTCTACCAATCCTTATAACAGACAACAAAATTCCCTAGAGTATAAATCCCTGCTTTTGCTCACCCCAAATCACATCATGTCATGTTCTCTAAGCCAACGCCTGACTTCTGCCTCAAATTCATCTCTACCCTTCTTCCATCGGCTGAGCTAATCTCTCCTCCTAGAACTGAGGGAGAGAAACACCAAAGAAATGTTCCTTTTCTTCCTTTCTGCATTAAGGGACAGAAAGGAGAGCAGGATGCAGGCTGCCCTCTGGTCCCATGATGTGGGAAATCACAGCAGAGCAGTGGCCAGATAAACAGGGCCTTCGGCTTCCCTTCAATGTTTTGCTGCTCAAGGGCAGAAGAATACCTATCAATGTGATTTAGATAGATGACTCTAAATACTGTATTGCAACCCCATTTTTCAGTAATTCTGAACTCTTTTTCCAAGAGAATAGGTGATCCACATCAGTGTAAACAACTATACTGTGCTGATTTACATGGTAAAGTCAGAGAGCTCCTGCTTGCCAGACAGAGACCACCAGGTCTCACCTTCTCACTTGCAGATTCTAATCACAAGTTTGCTAACAAGCTCTCTTCTTTGTCTGTTGACAATTTGCCAATAATACTTAGAATTATTTTAATTCTAGACTAGGCAGTTATTGGACTTCCCTTTTAGAATGAAAAATATGTTTTATTGCAATCCAATAAATAACATTTTGGTTGACTAATTTTAATGAAAACATCATTTATCTTGTCCCAAACACCTCACACTCTACCAAGAGGTTCTCTTTTATATTAATGATCAGGAGGAAGAAAGGGCTTTGTCTTCCTTTGAAGACATCTGTAAGTAGATTTACTTTTCCACAGACAGAGAAACACACAACACGTCAACAAGGAGAACCTGCTTCTGAAATTCTACTGCCTGCATCACCTTCCTCTGTCCTAAAACTAACTAAAGCAAGAATCAGTGTCAGCACTGAGAGAGGTAAATTAGTCTTTAAAAGAAACAAAAAATGGACTATATAAAGCTAAAAGCAATGGTGGACCACAAAAATTGACTGAAAACAACTGACTGCCCTGCAGACATTGATGCAAAAATGTGAAACATAATAAAGTGGAATTGTTTGGTTTTCAAAATTATGTGCCCACTGGCCAAACCCTGTCTGTTGCTCTCCGTTAAAGTTGATGAGATGGATCAAATAATAAGAAGAAGTAGAGTTTGGCCATAAATATTCATTCCAAAATGGAAAAAAAAGGAACACTTATCATCTGTATTTCAAAAGTCAACAAACATAACTTGACTCAACAGAATATTCAGTATTATGCTTCTAAATCTGAATGTTGAAAATGTGAGTGTCCTGAAAATGCCTTGAACTGCATCTGACTCATTACTGGGCTAAAATCTCACTGAGGTTACATGATGCAAAGATGGTAAGACAAGATGTCGGGCTTGGGCCCCTACAGACATATTTAAAGGGATAGGGTGAAATCAGTGTTTCTATGTGTAACTATAATTAAATTATAACAAATACAATACAGAGAATAATACTTATTCATTTTCCAGTGGCAGTAACACAGACAGGAGTTTTACTTGAGTAAATAATGTTCTTGATTTTAGATACAAGATAGTACTGCAACTTTAAGTCTTCATATTTAGTGAAATGTGTGGGGTTTTTATTTGTGACAGGAAAAGTGTCGGGATTTTGTGCCATTTAAAAATCTTATTTCGATTTGGATTTTATTTCCTTCTGGTAAATCCAGAATAACATTTTAATGTTGTTTGACAAAAGTATAAAAGTGCTTGCACATATATCAACTGCTCCTCATTAAGAGGGGCTTTCAAATCAGCATTCATCTGCCCCCATAGAACAGATGTCATGCCGTTTTACAATGCATAATTCTAATTTATCAACATCAGTAATGCTGAATTACAAAAACAAGTTGTTGGCAGACAACATAAACAATTCATTTAAATCATTATCCCACTGCCATACGTCTAATTCCTGACTCAAAAAAACACTTAATCTGTGTTTGAGTCGCCAAACCATGGATTCAAAATCAATGTGTTAGTCCATTTTCAGAAGAGGAGGAGGAGCGTTGCTCTTGGATTATCATTTAATTTTAACGTTTTGAGGATTCCTCTAAAGTCATTTGGTGTTCCAATAAAGAATTTGGCAGGAGAAAAAGATAGTTATATATGATTGAGATGGGACAGATTTAGATTTCCAGACTTAGATTCTTTACTCCTAATGAATACAGGTAGAAAGAGGTCAGGTCCTCAGAGCACTTCCATTGCACAGCAACATAAAGTGACTTGCACATACTAAAACCAGAGCTGGTCATGGACAGAAAAAGATTAAATATTTATTTATATTAACATCTCTGTACACTCTTTTCTCCCATCAGATTTGTTTCAGAGACAAAGTGTCACTTGGTGCACTATTCTGTTTGGGAAAAGAAAATCTTGGAATCACAATTTCTGGTGAAATGAAAATTACAATTTCCAGAGTTCCAGAAAGGAATAACTGCTGTGAAGGCTTTGTCTTGGACTGTTAGTGCCAGTCAGTTATGTTGGGGAAAGGAACTCTTTCTTAGATGGTAGAATTTAATATGGAAACCTTCATCCAAAAACGAACTGTAGGCACTCTAAATGCCAATTCAACATCAAGCTTGAAATGAAGATTCCTCTTTCTTTTTTGCCAGGCTCTGTATGACTTCCATATGCAGTACCAAAGAGGCCAGCAATCACTGTGCAGTCTGATAGTGTTTGGTATCTGTCCCACCCAGGCCCCTTCATCCACTATGTCAAGGACAGTTAAAAAAGCATGGCCTGGGAATCCATCTCTCTAAGCTCTAGCGCTACTATTTTATTTTCTCATTTGAGACTCATTACTTCATGTATTGTCTTTAACTCCTGTCATGGTTTAACCCGAGCTAGCAATACAACCACCATAGCCACTAACTCGTCCCCTCCCCCATTCCCCCAATAGAGGAGAAAATCAAAAGGGAAGGGAGAAACTTGGATTGAGACAAACACAGTTTAATAAAATAACAAAATGCTAATACACTACTAGTAAATATACATATAAAATAGAAATAAAAGATACTCAAGGCAATTCCTCATGAACTCCGTCCACAACTGAGCAGCCAGTCCCAGCAAGCAGCATAGTCCCAGCAGCTGATCCCAAAGAGAGAAAAGAGAGGAAAGAAGGCAGAAAAGCCCAGAGGATTTGTGCAAAATGGAAACAGGCTGGGCTAAACATCCTGACCAAAACTTCCCGACTACCCCCCAGAGAGAGAGAGAGAAGAACCAGAGAGATCGGAAGAGCCAAAGCCAGAAGGTCCCTCTCTTAAATAATTAGCATGACACTAATGGGATGGAATACTCTCATTGATCAGTCGGGATGTCAGTCAAGCTCTGCCTCATCTCTGCCTCCCCTTCCTCGACACCTGTAAGCAGGGCGCTCAGAATGTCCTTGGCTCTCAGACCAGAGCAATTAAAAACATTAACTCTGTGCTGGGGTGTTATCTCTTGTTTCTCAGACTAAGTCCAAATAATGAGCATGCTAGCTATGAGAAAGAAAGGTTTCTAACTGTATGAAGAAAATTAACCCATTTTCAGTCAAACCAGCACAACTCCTCATATATAAAGAGCAACAAAACTCTCTGTCTCATATTTTGGGGCAAGTATGTGCTTGCTGAATATGTCCAGGAGGGCTCATCTGCTGCACTGTTGACATTTCTGAACCACAACAGCAAGAGGACAAGTGCTTCTCTGGCTGCTGCATATCTGGTGCTCTTCACAGATGCAGGAGAAAGAACTAGATTTTGCCACATAGCATCCTGTAGCTGTAAACAAGTAGAAACACCAATTTGGAATTCTACAAAACATGTAGCTCAGCCCAGCCCATACCTCTGATATGTAGGGCAGGGAGAATCAGGGACACCCTGCAGTGCTCTTTTGATCTAAATGCCAGAAGTGATGTATAAGTAACCACACAGTAAACATTTTTCACAAACTATTCCATAAATGTTATTTGTAAAGAAATTAACAGACAATACTATTTAGGAATGTTACTTCTGATGCTACTTATGTATTGTGAGAAATGTAGTTGGACAGGTTTGATGTCAGATCTGTTATTGATTAAATACACAGGCATTTATATTAATTTCAAAATACATAGACACTTCTACAATTGTATATATTAAAAGGGATTTTCTATATCCTCCATGGATTACTGATAACTATGCAAATAAGCTACATTATTGTAATGTTTTTGTTGTCTTTTGATTGCAATCAATTGTTTATCTTTTTCATTGTCGGTTGGAGCAGCACATACTAAACCTAATAACTGTTTCCATCCAGTAACAGGCAACAGCAACAGTAGGAAGATTTAATTTGTGCTGTCAGAGCAATATTGCACCAGACCCCTCCATACATTTTTGAAGCAGGCTAATGAATGCTACGCAGCTGAGATTAAGAACAGCTTTCCACATAACACTTCTTCAATGAGTTCTTTTAATTTTGTAAGAAATACAAAGTTTTAAGGACTCAACTTATACTATGAATAATTTGTCTACATTTACTAATGGGAATGTTTCCATTGACATACAGAAGACTATCTGGGAAAGTAAGCAATTCGTTGAGCAAAAAGACTTACACAACTATCCTTGAACCCATGATTTATCTGTTTCCCCTTGGTAAGTCTCCCATTTGCAGAGGACATATTTTTCCAAGGCTTGCATGCTCACCTGTAACATTTGCTTTCATTCTTTCTACTCAATTTTATATTCTTCCAGACAGAACTAATTGCATAACAATTATTAAACTAATACTTGAGTGAATATCTTTCCTATATTTGAAGAAACATTCTGATTTATTCATTTTACATCTAGATAATTTATAAGTTCCTAACTTAGCAGGGGGCACAACTTGTGACCTGTGGTGTGCATAAATAAATTTGGAAACGTTTGTAGATCCCAGCTCCAGAGAACAGTAGAGCAAAGCTGGCTTTCTTCCTCAGTAAACATGGAAGGCTATTTCAAAATAAGGTTGCAGCTACCTGCAGCACTGACTGGTGCCACAAGCATCTCCATATAGGTAGCACAGAGGCACACTTTCATGTCCTTGTGCCAGGCTTCTTCATATGGTAGCACATAAGCCAAACTTGGTCCATAAGAGTGTGCCATTCCATAAGATCGTTGGTTACTCAAATCTGAAGTTGAAAGAACCTATGGAGATACCCATCGAACAGCCAAACATTACAAGGCTCAGCCTCTGGCCTACGTAGTGCTTATTTTCTTTCCCGTCTGCCTGTCTTCCAAAACCAGTATGAGTCCTGCAATATGCGCTGTATTTCTCTTCTTGCAAGTCAGCTTTCCTGTTTCAACTCTGTTCTTCAATTGCTTTGCTACGCAAGTGAAACCACCTGAGACTCTCTAGCATGAACACAGGACAGTGTTGCTTACTCCCTCTGTCTGCTCCCATTTATGTCACATCTGAACTGGACCAGTTGTATCTCTTAAGATCTGTATGCTATTTTGGGAACATCCCCTACTTTGCTGAGTTCAAGAAACCTGCTGTAAAGTACCCACTGTAGTGAACGCTTCATTCACCTTTCAAGTAGACCCTTCCCACCACCTTTTCACTAACACATTTTGTAGTTCTCTCTAAAATACATGGCTTTTGACAGAGCCAGTTCTTACATTTACAGGTAACTAAGGGAAGAAAGATCTAAGAGGCACAGAAAAAAAGCAATTGCATCGTGTCATCCATGAGGATAATAGTGTGTAATAAAGTGTCAAGGATTTCTGCAAGTACCCAACCTAGCCACCATAGAGGGAGAAGTAGTCCATGGGAAACGCACGGCCAAATCCAGTTAATCTAGTCCAGCTTCACACAGTTCTCTTCTGTATGACTGAGTCTCTAGCTTTGCAAGTACCACAGGAGGAATTAATGAATCATCTACTGTAAGGCTTCATCTACCATCCCTTTGTCCTCTGAGGTTATTTCATGCTATGCTTAGAGACAAGGGAAATATTTCCTTCCTGGAGCATTATTTTTAAAGAGTGGCATGTTTGTGGTTTAACAGTATGTTTTGGCTAATTGATTCAAGAGGAAAACAGAAGGTTTCAGTTTTTAATATTGTATCTTGAATTATTATTCTTCAAATATAATGAGTTGGGTTTGTTACTTTTTTTCCTAACTCCTTGTTTCTACCCATCACTTTTATAACTGACTGCTTTGTTTTGTTTTCATTTTGACAGCTGCTGTGTTTATGGAACTGTGTGTGTATGCATTTATATATAAAAATAAATACTGTTCTTCATATGTGTGTTGTTAGCCTAGATTACCAAATTATCAACATATGATTTTTCATATGGTAGTATTTCAGGTGTTTAAAATCATGTTCTTGAATAGAAATCTTAGCTACAATGGTGGCATTTTTCTAGTCCTATTAGTTTTGTCACTTGTGTAAAGGGACGTTATCATCCTTAGCATGTCAACTGGAGGGGGGATTTACTATTTATTGGTAGATGTTTGATAAAAACACTCAGACTTCTTCCTAAGACATAATTTTACATATGTTAAATCTTCAGAAGCCAAATATAGACTCCTTAGGACACCATTTAATGAAAGTACAGTATGTGTACAGCTACATGTAGTGAGCACTTAACATGGCCAGACTCAAGGAGAAATGGCTTCTGCTGCTGTCCACAAAGGTTTTGGGGGTTACTGGTTATCCCATGTAGGAACTTTCTTCCAGCAGAAAATGCTTCATAATTTTTACTGATTTGAGATTGCCAAAACCATAGAAATTATGGGACCTAGTCACTGGCTTTACTTATCCTGAAGGAGCAGAATGACAATTGGGTTAATTGCATGTGAGTCTGAGTGCTTTGATGTGCAAAGATAAAGCTTAGGTACTTTGTTCACTGATTTCTGGTAAAAATGACATCAAGGTTTTAATGGTCAGAACCACTATAAAATGCAGCTATTTGTTTCACAAAATAGTGAGATAGTACATGTCAGGTGCTTTGATCCTGTGTCTCACTGAGGTCACCTACTCAATCATTAAAATCCTTTTTTAGATATCTTCGTTTCCCCTTAAAGATCTCTTGTGAAAGCTGTAGCGAAATCTGATCTTGTACAGTTAGTAGCAGGTTCACAGCCCAAGGTCACATTTTATGTTTGAACGCTAAGGTATAGATGGATAATAAGACATTACATTTAATAAGATGGTCCCAGCAGGGCAATTAGGAGTTGACTATCGAGCACATATTTCCTCCAGGTTCACATGAGTATTTCTACAGAGGTTTGAAAAGCAGAAGTGCCAGGGAAATGGATGCACAAAGAATGAAAATAATCATGTGGAAGATTTTCAAAGACCTAGAGGAGACTCAGGAGCCTATTCACTGGAAACATCAACTCACTGAAAATCAGAGAGATGTAGAGGCTTATTTCATCTTTCTGTCTTTGAAAACTTCCTATGATTATGCAAAAAATAACTGAAAGTCCGAAAGTCTCACTACTTACTTGAATGAAAAAAATTCTACTTGGGAGAAAGAAAATAATTCTCTGGATTTTGTCAGTAAATAATTTTATGTGGGAAATATTTTAGATTCACAACAATAAGAACAATGTCTGGCCTTATAATCTTGTAGAAAATAAAATTGCCTATGACAACACCTGAAATCTGTAAGTTAAAATGCCTGTAGTCACACTAGCTAGAGAACAGACTGCAGCTGGGCTACTTCAAAAGGCAGGTTTTAAGTGGCACATGAAGAGTTATGGAAGAGCACTGCATTATTCTGGTTTAGCATAGAACCTGCCTTTCAAAGATTTTTCAGTGTTTATCTTCTGGTGCATAACTAAACTGCTCCCTTCAAGAAGCGCTACTGACTTTAGACAGAAATACGATCTTAGAAAATAACAATTTATAAGAAATGCCATGTATCAAGCTATCATATTGAGACCATCAATAGCCAAGCCACCTAAGCAGTCTACTGTAAAAGATTTCAACACAGAATTGCTCCTGCCACAAGAATTTCTCAGTCTGATGCAGTAGCTAAAACAGAGAAAACTTTGGTTCAAAAGACACTGTGAAGAGCAATGCCCATTGTATAGTGTGGCTTCTGTGTTTCAGATTAAGCCATATCCTTGCCACTGACTTACTTTTAGAGAGACTATTTCACATCCCTAAATTAGCACTGAAGTGGACAGATAGGCTGTTCTGCATGAATTACTCTACCCCTCAAAATCTTTGGAATTGTGATATTTCAAAGGCGATTTTTACTGTATGATCCCCTCTGTCCCAAAGGAGTAATTTATTTGAGAAGCACAGGTAGTATAAAAGTCAGATTCTCTCAACCAAAGCACCCCAGTGCAGCAAAGTTTACTTTGAAAGAAGATGCATTGTATCTAGACATCTGCTTAGGCTTAACTATTTGGAATTGCCAGCATGGGACCTCAGCTATTCCGAGAAAATAGACTCATGAATGAACGTCAAAGAGGCCAAAGCCAAAGCCAAAAAAAAAAAAAAAAGGATGATGGGAAAATTATGTCTAGAAGGTTCTCCTCTTCTCTCTGGAGTTAGTCTTAAAATACATATGATGCATTCTGTGCTGGAAGAATGCATAATAAGTGGAAGAAATTTTTACAGATATATTTATCTGCAGTATCCTTTCAGTCAAGTAAGTACAAATAAAACCACCATAAACCATATATATTTCAGATAGAAAAATACAGAGAAGCCTTTTACCTTTTAAGAGTTTTGTGGTTTTGGTATTTTTTTTAGGAAGATCCAACAAGGTGCAGGAGCTCAAGATTACCTTTTCTTAGACATGTGGTAGAAAAAATGACGGCAGTTACTAAAAGGAACTGAGTATTTTCACTGAATTCACTCGTTGAACAAGAACGTGATTGCATTACTGGCTGTTGCCTAACCGAGAAATCTCAGAGAAAGAAAAGACTGGTCACCCTCTCACTAAGCATGACAGACAAGGTATATTCAGGCAATAAATGTAGCCCCATGACATGCTTCCTGTACTGGTAGCCACCTCAAGAGTATTATTATCCCTTTACAAGGCGAAAGTCTCAGTAAATATCAGATACTTCCAGGAGAAAGGGAGAGAGGTGTTGTCACAGTGTGCAAAGCATCAAAGACAAGACAATAGGAGAAGTTCTTGTCTCTTTGTCGATTGTACAGGAATTTGTTAGCTGACACACACTTGACTCTCGAGACCTTTTCGTCCCTAAACCCTGTGGGCTTTGGAAAGCTTAAATTGCTCCATACTTGTGAATGGAGCAAGTTGGAGCAAATCCTCTTTGTTCTGTTCCATTCAGCACTTGGGTAGCTAGAGAGCACCTTTCACAACTCCCTGTGATTTTGAACAATTATTTACATGTTCTTATTACTTTCCACCCAAATTGGCTACAGATGGTGACATGTCATTGTTGAGGGCTGAAGGCTAGCTAAAAGACGTGAGAATGGACAAGAATACAGGTGACAGGTTTGCTGTAGTCACCCATAAGAGAGGGAATGGTCCTTTCCACCTGGTTTACCTTCCAGGGCGAAAACAAACAAATAAACCAACCAACCACAACTGTGATTAACTTGTTAATGGTAAATTTGCTGTCTCTTTCCTGTGTAATTCAACGTGGTTGTTTTATAAAATGAGACTTTAGATCTCACGCTGAAGAAAAATACATCTTTTGGTTGATAGTCCCATGTAGATCAAATAAGATGTTCTTCTAAGTCCTGGACTTCTCAGGCTGTAAACACTGCACACTGAGATCTGTGAGTAACAAATGCTATATATCACAACAAAGGCACAAATAACTTAGCCATATAAAGAGGCAAAAGCGGAAGTGAATATTGATCAAGCATTCCCAGAACTGTTCTTAGACAGAGGGGAATTGATTTGGCTCCAAGTTAGCAGGGTCTGACAGGAATGAAACTAGTGAATTTGAGTCCTCAGCTACCCCGGAGGAACATGACAAAAGTCCTCCTGGCTTACAGGCAGTGTCCTCGAACTATTAATTTTCTGTATGTGCCTTTCAAGGCACCTGTTCTACTCAACACAAATGCATGCTGTATTTTCAGACTGCCCTCAGCCCAACCCCATTGGATCAGCACATCTATTGGTTGGCATTTCTCTGTTTTGGCTCCTGTTTCTGAACAAAATATCTGCTCACATTTTCCCAAGCAGTCACAAGGCCAAATAGATCAGTTACCAATGGTTACCCTGGAAGGATTTAAGAGTGGTCTCTTGCCATCTTGCCTTATCACATAATTTCATGTCAAGGTCCACAGGGGGGAAAAAGCATACCTTCCTGAGCAAGACCAACCTGCAGGGCTATGAGTTGCTATTTAACAGCCACAGAGCTTCAGATATTTTCTTCTGATGCATTCTCTTATTATCTGTGTGTTCCTTTCAAAGGGGAGCACAATGCACAGCACAGATCTATAGCCTAATTATTCAGCAAGATTAAAGAATATCTTTAAGGCACTTACTCAGAGTTATAAACAAATAAATATTGGCTCCTCAAAGTTTTCTACTTTGAACCAGAACCTAGCTGATTTACACCTCTGAGGAGCATGCTTCTCATATAAATTCAGTGAGACTATTTATAAAAGAACATTTTTCAGCCAGAATAAAGTTTTCCAAATGTAGCCCATGGGTTTTAACTGTTGTATAGACTTTTCTATTCTTCCTTTCAGAGACTTACTCCCAGAAGAAAGGATTGGTTTCATTTTCCTTAATAAAAATCTAATGTCATTCAGCATAGACTATTCAAATCTAACCATAGAAGAGATTATCACAGATGTGCAGTGGCAACAATTATTGTTATTGCCATTGGTTTCCTGGCTTGAACATTACCCAAAACTGAGGCCTTTATAATGTTGTTTCTATTAAAGTAAGAAACAGATTATAAGCGTTTTGGTTTAGTGTAATGCTGCTTACACACAAATACACACAGAAGAAAAAAAATAGAAAGGCAATAAGTTCTTTTTCCTTGAATGCTCCAAAAAGAAAACAAGAAAAACAAGCAGGGTTCTCTTTTGATCAGCTTTTCTATTCCAGCAAGCCCTGCCTGTGCCAAAGAAGTCCCCCTTCTTCCTTCTTTTTGGAGTCACATTCAAAGATTCCCAGACCAACTTATTCTACAGCCTGCAGCTGGCATTTCTACTACCAAGCACAAGCCAGAACCTGGGTAGTTTCTCTCTAACATTTCATTCTGCCCAAAGCCTCAGATCAAGCCTTCAACTAGTACTGTTTAGCTGCATACAGGGGCTGCTCATTCCTGTTTCCTCTGAAAAGTTATCAATTTGTACACCCACAGACTAGTGTGCACCAGTGCCCCTGGATCTGAGATTGCCTGACTAATGACTGGCGCATGGCCATGAATACCCCAGGGTTACCCTATAGCTATCCACACGTTCTTGAATCACCAGTGTAATTCTGAAAGAATTAGTCTGAGCAAAATAAAACGCCTGCTTTTGAAAAACAGACTTCTTCTCCTTTGTCCTCTCTAAAGAGAAAGAACTTTCCTTGGTTTCTAAGACATTTCTGGTTTTGTTTATCTTAACAACTCTTCACACTTTCTGTTGGTTCTTTCTTCTTGTTGCATAACATAGTTGACTGTTGAACTTCAGTTTTGTAGACATAGTGCCACCATTAAATATTTTATTTTTAGCAAAGATTTGACCATCTGTACTTATATTGATCCTTTTTTTTTAATGACATAAGCAAAACACAAGACTGCTTTTGCACTTAAAATTAGACAAGCAATTAAACAATTTTGTATGTCCTCAGATCTCACTTCAGTGGAGGGATTTAACCTGCTTCACTTTGCTGATGTATGGAAAAATCACAAGCTATAATAGTTTCTTCAAAAATAAATCTTGTTAGCTGTACATTAAACATAATAAATATTTAAATATGGAAAATTTTATTCTTAAATTTACCAATAATCTATGAATGCCTATATATAGATACAAGCTGACATAACCACCTACTTGTAAAAATATACATATTTTGTGTTACTGCACTGTGTGGCTGTAATCAACAGAAAGCAAAAAATATTCATTTAGAGAGAACTTAAACAGCTTAGATGAGACACTGAAAGGTGGGTGAGATACACCCCAAATTAATGTACTATGGTCAGGTAGTCCTTCTAAGTATTTACAGAATGGGTTGGATTCTGTAACTCAAATATTGAGCTGTTGTTGTACAACAAGACCCATTTCACTTGAGAAGCCGCCTGTGTAAAAAAAGGTAGTTTGGCTGTTTCATGGGAGCCCCAGCATCCTGCCTCCTTCCTGGAGCTGTCCAAAAGTGAAAAAATAAGCTGTAGAGCTTAGTGGAAAACACCCTGTGGTTCTGTATGGATTGCCATTGGAGTCGGATAATTTCCCCATCTAGCAGCACAAAAGTGGGAGGACAGTAATACAAATTATCTTTGGCTTATGGTTTGTACTGTAATTACTGAGGCTCTTGTTTTCTTCTTATTTTATTAGTAGAAACCAGCATTGTTGTTACAGTTAGGGGGAAAAAAACAAAAAGAGTCTTCCCAAAACAGAAAGGCTTTCAAGCAGTAAGCTTAGTATCTTCATCAGTGCCAGCGGTATAAATACCAGAAAGAGTGACAGCTAATCCACATGCACTCAGAAGCAAAAATGAAAAGGCCAGTTATACATGCTTGTCAGTGCTAGTCTCATCCACACCTACTAGCTTGCAAGACCTTGAGACAATCAGTTACTAACAAAATGAATAGAGGGAGGAGAAGAATGGAGGAACAGGACAGCAAAGAGATGGAACACCCGCAAAACATCATTCCTTATTCATGTAAATGGGAACAGAACATTTTAAATGGAAATTTACAAGGTTGCTAAATATTTTCAGGACTAAATATCTCTCTGTACTATAGCAGCTTCTCAGTATCACCTTTTGTGGGTTTTTTTGTAGTCCCCTATTTCCTTTTCCATCTCCCCTTTCCTACTCCCCATCATTGTCAGCGTTTCTGTCTTGGCATTATCGGAGCAAACAGAGAAGGGATTGAAACATGAGAATTGCATAGAAGAAATTGTTTTGGCAGGGCTATGCAGGGCTGCCTTACTCATCCAGCACATGCAAGATATTACTGACTTGTATCTATTAAAAAATATTAGCAGAGTGAAAAAGCATTCCATGCCAAATCCAAGGGCTGCTGAGCTACAAGTGAAGCCTTTCACTCTCATTCTCTAAAATGAGATAAAAAAGGAGAGGCCACAGTTTTTGTTTCCCTAATAACAACTTTAAAAAAGGTGATATGTGTATGGAGCCAGTGTGCTCAGTAATTTGATCAGCCAAGCTCAACTGACATATGTGTTCTCCCAAAATGGTGATTTAAGTTAGAGAGCATCTATGCATCAAAGGGGAACTTGGCTATCTTCTCTGACAGCTGGGGGATGAAAGTACCAGTTGACAATGCAATTTTATACAGATATATAAACAAAGCATTTAATTCCTTTAGGCTCCTTGAAAAATCCCATCTGAACATGTTCCTGTGGAGGAATCTTTCCATGATTACATGTGAGGGATCCACTGATTTTTCTGTTGAGGTTTCTGTGTTCACTCAAGGCAGAAAAGATGTGCCAGTTTTGCCATCACAAGACTTGTCAGTGTTTCTGAAGTACCATTTTCACAAACTTTGTCGTGATGTCAATATCCATGAACAAATATCAGCATGCTGGTGTTTGCAAAATGAAAAAACAAACCAACAAGCTTTGGTGAATTGTCAGTGAAAATATATTGCATTAGCATTTTGCTGAAGCAGGCTATTATTTGGTGAATCTGAAGGCTAATGTAAGACTTCCAGAACTGATCTTCAAATCCTCATACATTTTTTCAGGAATATCATAAAGGCAAGATGGAAATTAAAGGAAATATTTCAGTAAAGCCATATTATATCATTAACATCTGAAGTTTTGTAAGAAATATAAGCTGCTCAGTAGTATATATATGCTGGATATAATGCTTGACTGGCAGATAGTAGTAGAAAAGAAATGTCAATTGTCATCTATACAGCTTTATCCATTAAATTCCCCTGTCTTAAAGCGGGACGGACACACAAATTTTCTATTGTAAAAGGTCTGTTAAAGTTGCTTGATTAAACACTTTTCAAACTTCTGGGAATTATTGTTCTGGATAGATATTAAAATCTTTCCAGTTATTCATGGTAAGTGTATTCTGCAGCCTCAATGAAGACAGTACTCCTCTAGCTATTTATAAAGAATATACAAAAGTTTCTTGTGGGATTACATTTGGTCGCTAAACAAGCAGAAGTCACGGTAGCCCAAAATCTGTTAGGTGGCCCTTCCTGTCCAGAAGCAGCAAAAAGCTACAAATGGGAAAAGAAGAAAAACAAACAAACAAAGCCCTAAAAACCACAAACAAACAAACCCAAACCAAACAAATGAAAACACACACACACAAAAAGGCATCCATTGTGCAACTAAATTTCAGCACCATGCTTATTCTAGTCTTGGCCTTTTACCAATGTCTCAGGAAGAGATGAACAATGGAAATTTAAGATGCAACTGTCAACTGGTTGAACCTTCTCTTCTCCCACCTGTCCAGGACGTTAATCTTCCTGTAGCAAAGCTGCCTGTTCTTCAGAGGCCCCAGCTGAACCTCTGGTATATTAATGCAACAGTAGCTGAAGCAGATACGTAGGACTGTGATTTGCAGTGGCTGAGAAGCTGACAAATGCTCCCTTCTATTATTTCTGCTCCACCACCACTGTCCACTGTAGGATGGATGGCACAGACCACAGGATGCTATAACCTTGTACACCACTATAGCAAGATTCAGCAGAGCTTGATCCACTTGTGACCTTATTAGTTTTGTCATTTTAACCATTAAAAGCTACAGCTGGACCAATCGTGTCTAGCAGTTTGTGATGGTACCCTCCAAAAAGAGGAAAAGCCTCCCCACCTTGAGGAAGCCACAATCTGTTAGCAAAGGCTTGAGCAAGCACTAACAAATGGGTTGTGCTTTGCTCTATACCAACTGCTCAAGGACCTGTGTTTGCTTGAAAATGTTACGGTTTGTTGCTGGCACAAATTGGTATGAAATAATGACTCCTCAAAAGAAAAAAAGAGGTACAAGATGAACTAAGCTGACAGGGCAAACCAAATTCACACTGATAGAAACGTCTCTCAATCTCTGACAAACGCACTGACCCACTGACAACACCAACACCAACTAGTCTTAAGCTCTTACCATCTTCTTTTCTTCAGTCATCCAACCTTGTATTTTTAAAGGGGTATTTGGACCTGATTATTTTCTTATCTATTTGACACTAAAGGCTATTCATATTCAGTGAAAAAAAAAGGCCAGGAAAAAATACTACAAATAGAAGTCAGGCTTTGTGTGCAGAAATGTGTTATTTTATTGTCAGATAGAATGAAAGACCAGCCCACTGAGGAAAATAAAGATATTCCTCCAAACATCGCTGTGATTTTTCCAAGATAAAATTTTCAATGCAATGTATGGGCATCGTGTGATAGCTAACTGCTCTACAGAGTAAGGCAAAGAATTTTTTTTTTTAACATGATTTGACTAGTTTCAATGGCCCATGTGAGGACATCACATTAGAAAGACATTTGCTTATTTTTGCAACATGAAACAAATGCTGTGTTGCAAAAATAGTCAGCATCTTTAAGCTATGCTGCAGAGAAACCTACAGTAGTATGGCCATCTGTTTTAATTGAAAGATACTGAGTACCGCACTATTGAGAATTCATGAAACAACTGAGTATATTGAAAAGAGAAAAGTGAGTCAAAGGATGATAACAAAAAGCTGATACGTTTTGCTAAAACGTTTGCCCTGTTTGGGATACCACATCCTACTGGTTAAATAGCACTGCAACTTTTCTTCATTACATTCTAAGACTTATTTAATTTTTGGCTGATTTTTCTGCAAGTCAGCAGCAATGAAGGCATTTGTCATTCAGTACGTTTTCTTCTGTCTGTCTCCAAAGTGGTTCAATGCCCATGTAACTGTGTCAGTCATAAAAACTCAAGAAACAAAACATAAAACTGCTTGTCTAATTTAGTGGCTCAGAGAATATTTTGAAGTTTGATTCAAAAAGGAAAATAAAACCTTCATAGTTCATCTTCTACTTTCTTTTAAATAATTCAGTCTTTCAAGCATTATATTTCACTCGCTTGCTGTAATCTATTAATTTACTTTTCTTACGTTTATTGCTTGTGAATGTAATGATCATAAACTAAGCCGGTATGAAAGTCCAAGTGAATACAACATGCTCTTTGGGTTTTGAATCAAAGTTTGGTGCAATATCCTCTTTTTATCCGTGCTGTACACATCAAGGGCAATTACAGCAACAGATTGCTCTATCCCTGTGACCAGTCCAAATTCGGCTAGAACTGGATCTGTTTCAATCATGCCTTTTGCCTTTCAGCATCACTTACCAAACAATGTACCATTTACCTATGCAAAATAATAAATTATTTATAATTATACTTCATAATTATAGCCATTTGTTAGCACAGATGTAAACACATGGGCCAGATACCAGAGAATCAGGTAACATCAAGGCAAAGGGGAATCCGGCTCCCATCTCTGAGATGAATGGGTAATTTAGGCCCCGTAGCACACAGGATACTCACAGGTCCCAGTAAGAAGGCTGGCGAAGGAACTAGTCAGTGTTAGGTGTAATCCCCTTTCTGTGGACTGGTTATCTGTGTGCTAGGAACTGGAAGAACTGCACCAGATCCCACAGGCCCACTTTTCAGAAGAGCGCAGCACCTGGAATTTCATGCTTTTGGAGTCTAAAGCAGGTTCATCCTTGTGATGACCCTTTCATTTAAGCAGTCAAAGGACCTCACTCTGCTTTCATTGCAGTCACGGTACACCCACCGAAACCTAATCCTCTGGTCTGAGGAGTGAACAAAACTTTCTTGTTCACATTTCAGCTCAAAAGCAGGATTTTTCCTTAGTTATGGAATACATTTTCAAGGTCTGAGGGCAGCCGTGATGTTGATCAGAGGCTATATTGAAAACCTAATCCTCATCTGTTGATGAGGAGGGGTAAACCAGAGCAGGCAATGCTAATAGGAAGCATGGATGGCGTATGTCCAGCCTAGAAACAGCAGCAAAAAAGTTAACATTTTCAGCTATCAGATCATTCTCCATCACTACAACATTTTTACAAGCCCATGATCTATGTTCAATTAGAAAGGCATGCTCTCCTCTGCATTTTGCCAACATGACCAGCCATTAGCTATCTGCGAAGCTGTCTACAAATTGCTACCTTTCACTTTTATTTAGAGAAAAAAATATGGCTTTCTTATCTAATTTGATTTAAAATCAAAAGAGTTTGTGCAGCATTGCCTTACTCAAATGATGTCTTAATTGCAAGTCTTTTGATGTAGTATAATCTCTCTGAGAGAGTAATTTAAAATGTAAATTATGAAAAATCTCTATCAGTTTCTAGGAATTAGAGGCCCACAGTGCCTAGCTGGTGTAAGGTTTCCATTAAGACTTCATAGATAAATGAAGTTTCAAAGTCTTCATTATTCTGATCAGAGGACACATCATATTTACATTCACATAATTCTGAATGGGAAGCTTACTTGCACAGAAAAACAGTCTAGGTCATCACAGTTAGCTATATGCTTGCAATTTATATCCCCCAGTGAAAACAAATAATGCTCACAATATATTCAGGAGACATGCCCTAGAAAGCAACACAGTGGAGTGCTGAAGAAAAAGCAGTGCGATCGTTAAAGATGCATGGTGGCTGTATCCTCATCTAGGTGACAACATTTACTCTCTTTCCCTCCATTTAAGTCTGAGAATGAAAAAGGATATGGCTTCCAAATAGAGGTCTGAGAGTCCTCTTACCACTATTATGGATCTTACCTTATCCTCTGATAACATAAGAGGTAACCTCATCTCAGCAGATGGCTTGAGATATCTTGTAAAATGGACCCCATGACTAACCGAAGACACTAGATATTTGGTAAGGTCACCACAATTACTCTTGGAGCTGGAGTGAATCCATATCCTCACAGGAATACACACCATGAGGCAGCAAGAAAATTCTGTCATGGTGGTCTGATACAGAGTATGAAAGGATTAAATTAGGGGTGAAAAATGGCTGGCAGGAAAACCATCCATACAGTCTTAGTGAGTACCAAGGTGGTTTTGGAAGTTCTTGCATAAGGGACAAATTAAACTGTTAGCAAACTAATGCAAATTGTTACATTTCCTGCAGTTGGCATTAATTGTCATGTCTGGAAAAAGCAGCTTTTGCAGATAGATGTGCGGTCCAGGACCTCACCATGATGAGCGCTCCATGAGAGACTTGTATCCCAGTGAAGATGATTTTCACATGTACATCAGAGCTGGACTCTGAAGGTGATTTAGGACCCTAAAGATGCACATAGACATATGCATACTTTTGTGCCACAGAAATCTGCCAACTTTTTCTTCCCTATGCATGCAGCATGGAAGCTTAATTTTAAATTAATTTGCATTAATGTAAGCTCTTTAATTAACTCAAGTTGGGGAAGCTTTCACATCTCAGCTGAGCAAGATGTGAGAGAGAAGTGAAAATCAAGGGATCTCATTTCAAGCCCAGGGACTCAGTGAGTTGAAACACAATGAAAAAAAATATTTACTTCCTCTTGCATATTTTTACCTTCATTTTTGGTTTGTTTGCCTGTTTTTGTTCTCATCCCTATCTTCAAGGTACATTTTTAACAGGACTGGCATTAGCAGCACATCGAAAACTCTGGCAAATGAAATGATAGACAGAGAGATACTTAGTGTACCCAAAGGAAATAAAAGACTGCCATTATCCAGGTATGAATAACTCTTCTTTCCAAGGTGTACTTGAACCCTTATGTCCCTCTGTGATGCCTAACAAATAAATGGCACCCTAAAAGCAAGTGCCTGGTAGGAATACAGAAACCAAATGATATCCTGTACAAGGTCTATTATCTCTCTAGAATTTCAAGATGATGTGTGCTCAGGTGTCTTGAAAAGCCTTTTAAAACAAGCTCCCACACTTCCTATAAATCAGGCAATACAGCAGGTCCCAAGCATTTAAGTCTTTTTTGTTTATTTATGATGAAGCCATGGACTAAATTATCAGTATTGCACTTCTTTTCTACCCTGTCTTATTCCTGAGAATTCATTGACAATGAAGATATCTTTTACAGATGAATATCTACAAATAGGGGAGAGCTCAAACTGTTAGAAATCTGTTGTATTAAGCATATAAAATTATCAATAGTAGGTAAGTAAATAATATGCATTGCTCTTTGTATTCGGCAACCTCCTGGTATGAGAGGACTTCCTTGTCAGTATCTGTCCCTAGTCATCAGAAGTCACCACATTCCATGGCAGTGGAATTACAGTCTCAGCAGTTCCAATCTGCAATTATGTCTCAGAAGTAGCAAGGGGGTTAGTTGTTCTCCAAAATCCACCTACAGGCAGACTGCAGCATACCTAAAGAAAAGCTATAGACATTGTGGTGCCCAAGCCAGTCCATATTCTGGGTCTTGCACACTCTGGAGGGAATATTCCTCGGGACATATCTGGGACCTTGTCTAAAAGATCACCATTTATCTGGACAAACAAATAATTTGGCAAGTCTGTGTGCTGACTCAGGGCAACTTTCAAAAGGCAGCATGGCCATACATATGCTTCGTTACAAGTCATGAGGAACACACGCAGTAATTTAGTGGCAAGTGCAGTTCCAACAATCCTTATACAAAAGCAATCTTAGCTGTAGGCTAAGGTATAAATATAAACTATCTACTAACATTTGAATGCAATTGTAGACTCTGGTTTGTCTGTTTCCGGGCTACTTGCTGCAAGGTAAGACAAAACTGTAAGGAGATACATGCCAAAAGTAACCATGTTTAGCAAAAGAACTGAACATCGAATAGGTCTTTTCATTTGTGCTCTCAGTTTTATGTAGGCTAAGGTTGCCAATGCAAGCGAGGAATAATGAAATACAAGATTAAATGTTTAATTAATCAGAGCCGTGTGGTACTTCTGTTAATGAAATGGTGAGCTCAAGCTCACCACGGAAAAAAAATCAAAACAATCTATCTACTCATCCACCTATAGAAACTGAATGCTAATTCTCTGAGTACAATGCCCTGATTTCAACAACATCATGATACCCTTGTGCATTTGCCTCCACAAAGGAGTCTCACACATCTCTATGGAGCAGCCCCAGACTTCAGCTCTGTCTTGGCAATAAACTTGATGAAATTCCACAAGAGAGTTTTCCCCCCAGCTAGGGTTGGTGGCAGAGAAGCAGCTTAAAGAAGCTATAGAAAGATACTGTGCAAAGCAGTGTATTCTAGAAGAAATACATAAAGGACAATCTTCAGATTTTTATTGCTGAGGAAGAAGTTCAATATACATTAACAACATATGCAGAAAATTAAAAACAAGAAAATTCTTGGCCTAAAGATAAAACCAAAGAAAAAGTAGCCCATGGCTGAAGCCCAGGGGACTATTTTGAAGCCTGATGTAAAATATATAATTTTCCAACAAACCAGAGTTAATCAGAATCTTCTCCTCTAGATATTGTGCTAATAAATATTCTGATTGATCTTTTTAATGCAAACATTGTGCTAATAGAGAAAGAACAAGTTGTTACTTCAAGTCTGGAGCACTTTCCATTAGCTGTCTGATCATGGGTGGAGGGTTTATTGAATAATAAATTGCCTACTGGCAATAGGCTTGCAAAAGCTCAATATGTCCTTATTAGTGTCTCAAAATTTTGCAATACAATAATTAGGCTTTGAGGGGAACAGAGACATTCTGCATGCTGCAAGGTATTGACTAATGATTTTGTGAAGTTCTGGCTGCTCTCAGTTGTGGTACATTCTTATTTCTTAAGATTCATGTGACTTATACTTGCAAGTCTTGATGAGTCAAAAATGTCCTCTATGGGAAATTTTGACTGAGTAGAAGACGCAGAATTAAGATATAACAAAAATTATTAATTTCATACATAAGCAAAACCTTCTTATAAAAATGTAGGATAACTCAAACAGTCTCTTAAAAATATACTATTTCTTTATGTCTGTCTGCCAGAGAACAGAATGACACATTCGATGGAGTTTGCACAAGCTGAATATGCCTGAAAAAATGTCTTAGCTAAGAGAGTAGATGTGGACCGTAAATTCCATTTCTATCTCCCTCATAATTTTTAGTGAGTGGTCATCTCAAAAGACCCAAAATGGCAAAACTAGACTAGAGGTGTAAACAAATTGAGCAAACAAAAGAAATCATTCCTGTAATACAAGCAGGAAAACATAAAACCCAACTTGTAGTTCCAAAGTTCTTTTGCACAGTCCAGCTATAGATTGCTTCAGCTTCTATAAGGATTTATGTTGCAGATGCTGGTAGATGCTGAACTGATGTATAAGGATAAGACATAATTGATTTAAGCAAGTAGATTACCTCTGCTTCTAAAGACATAGACAGCACCCATAAGCATATTCTGACTCAGATAGTCTTTCCTCTGATATAAGAGAAGCCTAAATAAGAATGTTCAGACTCAGACACTAATTAATTGTTTAGGGGGTAGAAAAACACCTCCAGATCTAATATCAGCCAGAAGAGAATAGCAACTGGTGATCTGAAAAAAATTCCTGCAGGCCTCTTGCTCATACCTTAAATCACCATGCAATGTGATACCGTAAAGGCTGTGGTCACTTCTACCTGAGGTGCACTACCACTCTGTTGTGAGAAAAAAACACTCGGTTCCTGGCTATGTTACCTGTAGCCAAATTAGTGTCATCAGTCTGTAATTTTAATAAAAGAGTCTACGTACACTGATGCTACATCTATCCCAAATTAATCTAATCCCACACTTCCACCCTGATTCTGTATCTCCATCAAATCATTTTCAAACTGTTAAGGTTAAGGCAGAGTGCATTTCTTTTCCTAATTACTGAACTCTATAGCATACCACAACCACAGACACACAGAGGCATGTGGTTCTGGGTTAGATGATTTTCTTTCCTGAACCTTCCTCGCTCCCCCAGATTTTCACTTTTATTGTAAGGATACCATGTAATACCTAAATAGCATGACTGGATATGTACTGTATGCAAAGGAAAAGACCTGAAATATCTTGCTGCCTTTGACCTACACATCAAACAACTTCTCTAAGCCTTATTTTCTCTAAAGATAAAATGTCTTTCTTAGTAACGTTCTTAGTAAGCTGGCATGACAGCTACAGATGAATCACACTATTTAAACAGCAAAACACAAGGAATGAGCTGAAGAAACATGAACAATACAAGAGAATGATGAGCATGAGAAACAATCTGAATAGCCTACTGCAATATCAGAGTAAGTGGGCAAAATGGTTGGTATCCAATACAACTGGGGTTGCAGCATAATCAAGGAAAGAACAGAACATGTTGTTACAGTTGGATATATCTACAGAGATGAAACTGTAATTGTGACTAGGTAAAAAGTCAATTGTTACTAAGAAAAATAAGCTAATCTTATAAAATACATGGCATTCTGCATAAATCTAAATCAATTCTGAGGCAATGAGCACTATGAAACTCTTCTTTCCAGCTCTATTATTTCCCCATTTTATCCAAACCAGGTCAGACAGATTATCCAATATAGACCTCATATTTGTAAGTAAAAGATTCGAATTACTGCTTATAACAAATGCTCGGGTTTGTTTTTAACACAAAATTGTTTTCCAGCTGGTCTCCTTCCAACTTCAAAACCTTTAAACAGGTGGGGTAATAGTAGTATGTATAACATCTAACAGCATTAACTTTGACTCATTTATCCATTAAACAGCATGTTTATATAGAGTTATTCTAAAATGTAGTTTCTGGGACAGTACATGAATAACCCCCAGAAAGGGTCCAGTCCAGCAGATATTCTACAGAAAAATAAAAGTTCTGGTTTGTTCACTTCACCAGCAGAAAATAAAAACACTGAAAAGTATAGATTTCATTCCACATGAGTTATTAGCAGTGGCAATTCATTTTGAATAAATCGTGACTTTTTCCTGTGTTGTAACTGACATCAGTGCAGTACCGTACATTACTAATGTGCATTGTACACTACCTGTAGGCAAAAAGCAAATGACAAATCCTAATCCATCACATTTTAAGGAACCTAACTATGACCAAGGCTGGATGTGCAAGTGAAGTAGGGAAGTTTTCTGCAAATCTTTTAAATTGTATTCAAAAAGCATGGAACCAGGCTGACATTTTGTCGTGTGTCTTTGCCTGTACAAAAAATCAAGGAGGAATATAATTTTTTTTAAGCTCTAATTTCCTACTTTTTTCCACTTAAAATTCCAAGTTTGTTTACCTTAGCAAAGTATGATGACAAGGCATCACATGAAAAAAGTATAGGATGAAAACCAGGAAATAAAATTTGGGTTAAAAAAATATTTTGTCGTTGTTGTTGTTAGACACACAAATTATTTGTTTGTTTAAAAAATTCTGCAACTCCAACGACTGGCATTTTGGAGAAGAGATTTTTTGTTAACACTTTTGTCTCTCAGCTTAAAATCTAAGAACTTGCAATATCCATCTTTGTAATTTCCAGTAAGTATTCAAAAAATAAGATTTAGAACAGGTGTTTCTGACATTAATTATTTTTAAATACCAAGGAAAAAGTAAACATTTCTAAGAACCTTTCAATTTTTTCTTATTCATTGCAACAGAACAAAGAGATGGAAAAGATTGAAAGGTTAAAAATAACCTGATGGTCACCTTGTATTGAGTGAGCATTTACAGAGAAAATAAATGCATTTTTTCTGTTTTCCTGGAAATGGATTTCCAGCAAGATATACAGAAGACTTTGTATTTCATGTGACCTATGTTTCTTAGAGTAACACAGCTACAGCAGAGTTAGACTCTAAATTGTAATTGTCAATATCTGAATATTCTGTGAAATAAAACAATTGCAGCAGGCTCTTTTAAAAGACACAATACTTCAAGTGGACGTATAAGTAAGTGACCCAATTTATCCTGTTCATAACTAATTTTTAATTTTACATCTACTAATACTTGTGAAAACAGGGAAAAGTACTCCTTGAGGTTATTAAGATGTCCATCAATACATATGAAGCATCTGAAGCCTTGCTTTCTGTCACTGCTTATCCCAGAAAGTAGTATCAGCAAGCATGCTGATGTACATACATGACCACATAAGCTGATCATGCATCACAACAGTACATCTTTCCTTTAACATAAAAGAATTTTGCCATGTTGCCAGGTTAACCCCAAACAGTAAGCAGTGCTCCTTAACCACCTTCAAGAAGTCCAGATGCTCTTACCTGTGGTGACCAAATTAAGTTCTTCTATCTTCTACTCACTAATGTGAATGCAATGTTTCTGTTATTATGCTTTATGTCAGGGCAAGGAAAACATGTGCCTATGGCTTTATTTGTACCGATAATGTTAGAATTTTTTCCACACATGGTTGTGATGTTTTCCAGTGAAGTCTTTTAATGATCTATGCCATATTTAAAGGGGTAATTTATCTTTAAAATGCCTTCTGAAAGACTTATTGGCAATTCCTTAAAATCACTGTTATGTGATAACAGTTCCCAGCCCTCAGGAAGTTGGTAGAGGCTTTGGCATGGACCCAAATAAGGTCAGGACTGTGTTGAACTTCTCAGTTTCATGGAGTACCCATATAAATCTTGATTATTTAACTCAGAATACAGATTCGTATGCCAAAGCGCATACTGAAATAACTCCCAATAATCATTGTTACACTGAAGCTACTGTGTCATTGTTGATTCAACTGAGAATCAAGCAAACCAGACAAAAAGAATCAGATATTCAGTCTTCACTTGCTCAAAATGATACCATCACTCACTGCCACCACAACAAATATCCAGCAGATTCGGTCTATGGCCATTTCCATGGCAAAATGCCAAGCTATGTATTAAGGCAGCATCTTAACTCTGTAATGCATGTACTATCATCCTGCCCAAATCAGATGGAAGAAAAACATCATCAGCAATTCTCACCTCAGTCTTTCAGTCTTTGAACATCTACTACAGGAAAGGAATTACAGGGATTTCTGAAGTTAGTTTCAAAGTGAGTCATTGAAGACCAACAGCCAGGGCTTCGGAAAAAAAATAATTTTAAATTTCTTATTCAATAAAAGGGGCTTATTTTAAAAGGCCTGGGCAGTATCCTGGGATTATCATATTTCTGCTGTATGACTGAAAATATAAAAAGTAAGTGGATGTTTCTTCATTTTTTTTCTTTTTTTTTATTACCTTGTTCTTCTCAGATAAAAGAAAGAGACACAGTAAAAGGAAAGAAGAATGTACAAAATCCATAATCATTATTACTAATTGAAAAAGTGAAGAATTTTAAGGATCTGCAAATTTAAAACAAGTACATGAGAATGTACTGCAAATCCAACTTACCATGACTAAAAAATTCATCATCTAGTCCCATACTGATAGTATACAGTGACTGTAATTAAACCTGATATTTGGCTAGAGCTTCACATGTTGAAAAAAATGACGGGCAATGTGATACGTTTGAAATGCCAGGCTGTGAGCACTATTTCTGTCTGCTGGTTATTCTTCCATATCCAGCTAAAATAGTTTCATCTATAAGCTTAAGCCTTCCAGGCTACATATTCATAACCTTTAAAAAACTCATTGCCCTAAAAGTAGTTTTCTCCAAAGCCTCTGCTTCACCACAAAGGAAGATGTGAGGGTTGTATGCCTCATGTCTGAGATGCCTAGGATCAGTTAAATCATAGCTTTTCATCCTAACAGCTTACTACAGATGAAATAGATTACATATAGCCTGCACATGTGTGAGTACATCCACCTGTATTTAAAACTGCATTTCTCACTTGCTCTGCAGCATCTTTCTGTAGAGGTTTATATCAATATCTTTGGCAAAATTTCCCTTCCTTCCCACTGTTTTGCAGTATGCTATGAAACTGTCACCTACTGCCCATCTGTAAGGTGGCTGAATTTGAGGGAACTTGTAAGCATGGACTGAGCAATGTAAAGCAGAGTGTGCCAGAAATTTGCAAAATAGCATATAAATTAATGATATTTTTCTGCATTTTCATTTACTAAGCCACGTGATCCTATTTCAGCCTGTAGAAGAGTTTAAACATTGCTTTATGACAACTATGAGTAATTTGCTATTCATTACTTCTTTATACTGCTGATCCTCCACATTTACTTTGCTCTTCGGATCTGATTGAGAACATCTCCAAATCAAATCTTCTGTTGCCTTCTACCAAAGATAAAATTATATTTTTTCCTACATGTCATCTATCTTCAGCTTGCTATCCACAATGCTAGAGCTTTGTTATGCAGCTGAAAAGTCCTACAGACAAAAGACAGACCAAGAATTGTAATTCATGAGCTGCGCGAGCAAATGTAAATATTTCAAACAGAGGTTCCCAAGCCGTGCTTAAACTTCAACTCTGAAAAAGCTTTTTTTTTTTTTCAGGTACAATGGGCAGAGAAAGAACTTCTCCGTGACTACAAGGGACACAGAATAAATTGCAGATGGCACTGCAAAGGAACTGACCTTGTGACAACAGGAGTCATTTTCTGTAAAATAAAATAAAAAACAAGCCTAGTGCAATTTTAGTAAAACAGGTTGCTGCATGAGGCTTTGCCTAGTAGAGGTTATTCTTCTATAACCTCCTACAAGTATGACCCAAATTCTGTCTGATCAAAACCTGCCTGAAAATATCAGCTTTCTACTATTCATGCAAAACTACTCAAGGCGACAGTATTAATTACTAAGAACACCTAATGCCATTAGAAGTATCCAGGTTTTCATAGCATTATCTGGATATTATAGGTCATTATAGGTAGTAACTTAATCCAGATACTTTATCAGAGAACAAAATGGTGTTAGAGATCAAAGTACTCCAAGGGAATAATTTTGCCTGATTCAAGGCATATAGTGTTTTGGAAGTTTTGTTGTTTTATTTAGTTGGGCTTTTTGGTGGCGGTGGTTGTTCATTTGTTTGTTTCCCTTGATTTTAGTGGCTGGGATTTCACCTGTAAGAGCGTAATGACTGCAATGGTTGGAATACAATGGAATTTTATTTTAACAATTATTATTATTAGCCAGTTAGTCAGTCACACTGCATATTTAAAAATAAAAAAAAAAGTTCCTACATCTGCATAATAAGACCATGGATTCAGACTGCAAGTAATTTGTTTTATTTTTATCTTTTTAGTGTCACATTCTTTTGTCTGTCTTTTGTTTGCAATTAGAATATAGTACAGTTAGGAGTCTCCACACATCCTCCTCCCCTCTGCCCCCAAAAATGGGAAGGGAAGGGAAGGGAAGGGAAGGGAAGGGAAAAGAAGAGAAGAGAAGAGAGGAGAGGAGAGGAGAGGAGAGGAGAGGAAAAGAAAAGAAAAGAAAAGAAAAGAAAAGAAAAGAAAAGAAAAGAAAAGAAAAGAAAAGAAAAGAAAAGAAAAGAAAAAGAAAAGAAAAGAAAAAGAAAAGAAAAGAAAAAGAAAAGAAAAGAAAAAGAAAAGAAAAAGAAACGAAAAGAAAAGAAAAGAAAAGAAAGGAAAAGAAAGGAAAAGAAAGGAAAAGAAAGGAAAGGAAAAGAAAAGAATGAAAAGAAAAGAAAATTTAAAAAAGATGAAAAGAAAAGAAAAGAAAAGAAAAGAATGAAAAGAAAAGAAAATTTAAAAAAGATGAAAAGAAAAGAAAAGAAAAGGAAAGGAAAGGAAAGGAAAGGAAAGGAAAGGAAAGGAAAGGAAAGAAAAGAAAAGAAAAGAAAAGAAAAGAAAAGAAAAGAAAAGAAAAGAAAAGAAAAGAAAAGAAAAGAAAAGAAAAGAAGAAAATAAGATTGGTATTGGTATTAAAATTCCTAGTGGAACTCCCTACCCTTTGGTAAGATTTTGTTTCCATGGCAGAATATGAGTTGGAGAGTTTCCAAGATGCAATGATCATTTCACTTACATTAACAAAATGGAATTTACCCATATCATTCCTGTGACAGTATTTCAACATTTATTTTAGGAAAATTAACAACAGAGAAGTAAGTCCCTGATGCAGTCACAGATGCAATACATACAAATTAGGGAAGGTTAAATAAATGTATATATGAATAATCAGTATTATCTCCTCCTGTAGGAACATGGTAAATTTTACAACATCAAAACATAATGGGTTATCAATTCCACTGAGTATTTCAGTAACGGAAGGATGCTGTCCAGCAATAAAATAAAATAGAATGTGGTTCAAAGATTAAGCAACTTTAATACAGTAACTACGATATTATACATCAGATTTGTTTGGTTTAGTAGTAAAAATCTTTATACAGAACACCTATCTGAACTGCTTTCTTTGTAGCATTCCCCTGGGTTCCTCTTTAACAATAATGCTACTAAAAGGATAAACTGTATAAAGCATAATTTTCTCATAGGATTTGGACTGCAACATGTCCTGAATAAAAGTTTTCTGTTGAATGCAACTTGCAGAATTCCCTGTTTACTTTCTTGATGGACATGTACCCTATGTATGCATGAGTCTTATCCCATCTGCATAAATTCCTGTTGATGTGTAACAGTAAACCCCACAACCGGAGAACGGCTGGAGGATGGGACTAGCTGCTCTTTTGTTGCAGGGCCCCTGGGAGTGGTGACCCTTTGCTGAGAGCCCTGTGCTGTTCTCCAGAGAGCTCGTGTTGCCATAGTCAGCACTGGGCAGCAACGCCAACCAGCCAGACAGATGGGTGGCCAAGAGCCTGTGAAGGACCTGCCCCAGACCACCCAGACACCAGGCCGGATTCAGTCCCTATCCCCCACCATCGCTCTCTGACTTCCTGGTCTTCGGCCAAGGGGGCTGGTACAGCCTTCTCTGAAATGAACGTGTGAACTGGCTACACATGTGCACCTCTGGCTACGGTGATCCTGAGATAAGTGTGTATATTTACATAAAAAATGTATTATTAAATTTTCATCCCTTCTCTGTAAATATAAAAGAATAGCTCCTTCCTAAGTAAAAATGATCAGCTCTATATTTTACAAATTCACACATACACACTACTGGAAACGCGCAAGCTCATTTTGGAGGGTGAAAAATCCATGTTTGAAAATTATTTCACATGTTTCCTTAGCAATTTGTCATGCCATAACATTTATTCTCCACAAACTTGTAGTCATCCTTCTTTGTCATTCTAGGTTGCTCACAGATGTCACAATTTATTTAACATTCTACAATGATTTTGACAGTGCATATAAACATCTGAGAATTTCAATATGTTTACTGAGAAAATATTATATTCCATAGACCAATAAACCCCAAAAAACAAATACTTCATTTTCATAAAATTAAAAGAAGTATTCAAGTCAATGTATTACTGTTATATTGAGAAAGTATCACAAAACTGCCAAATGAAAAAAGCAGGTTGCAAAACCAATCAAAACACATGCAATGAAGTACAGTAGTTGGGGAAGGAAAAAAAAATATTCTTAACGCCATTTAAACAGATAATTATTAGTACCATCTCTTCTTTTTGGTAACTGAATCATTTAAAATCATTGAGTAGTGCTAGATTACAGTCCTGAAAGAGAACACACCACCCTCAACAAGGTTTTTCCAACCGTTTCCAGCTTCTGGTCCTTTCAGAGTCAATTTTCAATATTTCATATCGCCAATTCCAGTCATTATTCAGGGGCTTCATTAATATAGCCAGCATTAAAACTGATTAGAAAAAGTGGGAAGGGTGGGTAAATACATTAGGAGTGAATGAGAGAAGCCATGGGGAATCACGTTGCTTTTGTTATATATGCCATGGGAGCTAGGACCATACACCAGGGAGGATCTTATATAGCCAGCTCACATTAATGCAGCACTAGTGGCTAATGGACTTGGAACAGGATTAAATCCATATGGTAATGGCACTGAAAAGGGAAAAGAGGGAATAATAAGAAAAGCAAAATCATAAAAAGGAACAGTCATTTCCTCTCAAACAATTTTAAACCTCAATCCATCTTCTGCTGAAATAGATAAATTTGCCATTGGTTTTGATTGAAGTAGCACCAACTCATTATTGGCTTCTGGTATATTTACAATATATTGCATAAGCCTCCCTAATGTGTTCCCAGGAAAAAGTGTTTACACTCTTCCCATCCAAAAAACAAACAAACAAACAAACAAACAAAACACTAAGAGAAGGGCTTCTATTAGTGCCTAGCATACAAAATCCAGCTCAGCTCTTACGTTGTCTAAAACGCAATGGTCAGGGCCCTTGGTCCAAAAGCTCGTCTCTCCTCCTTTCAACAACAAATGGTTGTGATACCCTCACATCTAAGGAGTCTGCTGCCGAGTGAAAAGAAGCATTAACAGAACCCTCCCCATGGCACTTTCATGGTCACTTAAGTGCTCTTTCAGGCTTGATGCTCCAATACTTTCTAATACACCTAATGTTAATCAAGACAATTCCTCTGCCTGGATGAACATGGCGACTACTGAGCTTAAAAGTTTAATAAATGTAGAATTAATGGCAAGACCAAGAGAATTGAGGCTCCTCCTCTCCTCCTCCTTGGTTAAAAAGGTCAGTTTTCCCATTTTCTCACAAATTGTGATCTACCAGATTGGAGTTGTAGTGCATGGAATTTAGAGGATAATTTCTAATGTGATTTCAAAATGTAAGGAAGGAGAAGTGCATTTGCAGTGTATTCCCAGTGAGCACAAGAGTTACTGTTTACAACAGCACTCCAGACTGGAAGTGCCTGATATTTTACTTCCACAGTCCAGTAAAATACTTGAGTGCCATCCACAAACAATTAGGACCTTGAATCAACTGAAATCCTACTGGTCTACCTTAGGAAAGTCTGGAGGCACAGCGTTTCTGACTCCACAGTTCAAGAATGTTACTGTGGAACCCCAGAGATACTGTTGTACTATTTCTAAAGGTAGCAACTTAATGGCATTAAGAGGAACAAGATCATACCTTTCCTTGTAGGGTTGCATTAACTGTAATATTGAAACAGAGGGAACAGGAAGAGGGGACACTTCTGCTGGAATGAAGAGGAGCACACACCTCAACATATGAAGAACTCTCACCTTATCCAAGGAGCTTTGCTGAGCTCTCTGTTGCTCCCACTTAACCAATTCCCTCTCCTGGCAGATAGACAGTGAGGCTGTCTTTTTTTTAATGCAGCTGCCAAAGAACTGATGGGGCGTTTCCCTTAAAGGCTTGAGATGGGAACTGATAGAGATGAGGAGTCTCAGTCCTGGGCAAGAGAGCACCATATGAAACAAAAACAGTGGCACACAGCCCCATGGTTCTTCTTTTCCCCTAGGACTGCGATTTTGCTTGTCCCCCTAGCCCCACAGGTGGCTGAAAAAGCCCTTGTTGCTCACACAGAGAACCACAAAGTGAAAGTGGAAAAATGAGCCCAAAATGAAATATCTGGATCTGAATTATTCCGTAACTTAGAAATATTGGATCCAGGACTTTGATTCACACCTGCCCCTACCAACAGAAGCATTGTGAAGCTTCTTGCATCAAGGGGATAGCAAGTTTGCTGGACTGAAATTTGCTTTAGGCTTAGAGGTTTGTAAAGGCTGACATGAGAAAATGAAAACACTAGTTATAAAGTAAGCATAAAGAATCCAAAACTTCAAGCAACAACTAGAGAAGATCACAGAACAAGTGTGATGGGACACCCAGATCTCAGAAGTGTCAGGGACTTGTCATGCCATTGGATAGTGGTAATGATTAATGGCTAATGGATATAAAGATGCTATCTCCAAATGCTTTGGAAATTTTGGAAAGCTCTTATTTTGGGAAGGTTTCTGCAGAAAGAGCATCAGGTTACCCATGATGTTTAAGGAATTAGCTGTTGTCTTCCTCACCTGAAGCCATACCTCCAGCCTGGGTACAGAAGCGCATGGTTACCTCCACTGATATGGCTGGACTCTTGAGATGTACCAGGGATGATAATCAATGGTTTCTATAAATATGCTCACCACTTTTCTCTCCTGTCCTGCTCAATATATTTTACTGCTGAATCTTTCTCTTTTTGCCCTCTAACGGGTGCCCAGTTTGGCACACTCTGAGAAACGCGTCCTTGGTTTGCTTTTGTGATAAAAAGGTAAGTGAAAACCAACACTTCCATCTGATTCTCAGCCACAGAGACAGTGTTAGATTTTCCTTGGCTGAAAATCACACTTGCTATACTGCCATCATACCCACCATACTCTGAAACCTCCTGCCAAAATGCAGTTATGACTCACAAGACCAGAACATAAATATTTCTATTCTTTAATTTTCGTAACACACTTGAAAATGCCTTTTATTTTTTTTTTTAGATACAGTTCCATGGCCTGTTGAAGAAGCAAAAGTTTGATCCATCACAGTAAAAACATCACTCTAGGAAAGTACACTCTCCTCACATTGCTGTATTTGGAGAGGTTCCTGCAATGGCTGTCAGCTGCTCCCCCTTCGGGGAATGGTGTCAGCAGTTATGACACTGACTTCTATAACAAGATCTGGTGCAGCTACACTTTTGCTTTAAATAAGCTTTTTGAGTATCAGAAGAATTTGTACTAAGCACTGCAAACTCCACACATGCTGAAAATGGAATTATGACCCTAAACTGAGCTCTGTGCTTTTGTGATGAGACTGCATTGACTATTCAAGCTAGCTATTTAAAATTCACTCTAGTATCTCCACAGAACCCTAAAATCTATAGCACAGATGTGTACTCAGGTCTGCACTCAAGCTCTTTCTTACAGGTAAAGCTGCTCAACAGAAACCATTTCTTGCACCTGTGAGTAAATAACTATTTAAAATCATTAAAAACCACCCTATAAGTGCAATCTGCTTATTTTATACAGGAAGGACTCCAAATGAAGAACAGAATGGAAAACCAGTTTTCCTTACTGTTGAAAGCAGACCAGAAAATCTGGGGCGGCGGGGGGGAAACAAGCATAGTAGGGACTTGTGTGATTTTCTCAGCAATAAACAGTGTTTTTTTAATTACAACACAGGCAAAAATATGCAGAGCAGGCAAGATTTTCTATCATTCTTCAGCTTCTATGTTGCTGTAATGTTAGAAACTAGTGAGCTACTCCTGAGCTATGTTGGTGTGACTGAGCTCGGCATTAGGTGCTTGTAAAGAAAAGACATCTATGCTCTCTATTCAAAATACGCAAATGTATTAGTTATAATATGCACAAAGAAATCCAAACAGACCACCCTTATGTTTTAATGGTATGCAATAAATACTTCAGCAGATTAGTGTGTTTTAAATTTAGAGTGCTGACCTGCTCACTAAAGGATAACAGGAATGATATTATACCATCACAGAATCACAGACTCACAGAACGGTTGAGATTGGAAAGGACCTCTGGAGGTCACCTGGTCCACCCCTCCTGCTCAAGCAGGGCCACCTAGAGTAGGTTGCCCAGGACTGATCCAGACGGCTTTTGAAGATCTTCATTAAAGGCTTACTAGAGGTTGCACTGTTTTATTCTCTAATGCATGTATAGCATTTTGCTGACTGACAGAAAGGAAGAAAATTATCTCTGAACCTCCTAAGGAAGTACTTGCTTATTATAATGATCACTGTGTTTGGGTGAACATCTTAAATTATACCTGTTAGTGAATATCAAGAGTCTGCAAAACTGTGTAAAACAGAATAAGAAAGTTTATCCAGCAGATAATTTGGGTACTGCTGCTCATTTTTAAACCAAAATTCAACTGAGTAAATTGACTACTTTAAAGTGTTTGCTAACCTAGTCAAGAAACTTATAATTTTGGAAAAAAATACTAATAAAAAAATGGTGGTAACAAGTTGGATGAACAAAAAAGTTGAATACCCACTCATATTAGTAGCCAATATTTAACCAGATCTTCAAGTCCACTGCAAAGGGAAGACATAATTTAAACAACAGCAAAACAACAAACAACCAAAACCAAAATAAAACAAAAAAGTGTGTGAGGCAGGACTTCCTGCTAAAATTGCAGATTAAAACCATTAGTAGTCAATATTGAACCTTTTTGTCTTGTCTAATAGCTACTTCAATACATACTGCTTAATACATGAAATGATGTATATTAAAACATTACTGATTTTTCCATAATCTAAAAAAAAATTACAGTCTGACCATGGAAAAGGATGTCACTGGTTGTCACCATTCTTCACTAGGTACAGCTCTGAGGTTTATGTTTTCTATATAGTATTTCCTTAAATGTTCTACTCCAGCATAGGAAGCAATTACAGCTACTAACGATGCCTTTCTCTGCAGGATCTGCACGTCTATAACGGATAGCCTGATAAGGAGCTGGGGCTGAGATAACACTGCCAACAGATTGCTTGCTTCTCCACCAACATGCTGCTGTACCCTGTACCCTTCTCTCAGGAGCTGTACTGTATCTCACACACCCTGCTGGAAGTACTCCATACCATCATCTTAGTAAAACTAGGTGATCTCTTTATGATTGTTCCCTTTAAAACACTTCATTCCCCTTGTTTGGCCTGGGAACAAATGCCCGTAGCAAAGCTTTTGTTTTCTGGCCCTCAGGGGTATCTGGAGTATATGCAGACAGATGATAGTGCCAGGGTGGGGAAAGAGAACAATGAAGACCATCTCCTGAATGAATTATTTTTGTTGAGGCATGCATTCATAGTGGTCTAAAGACTGAACTAAATCACAAATGATCTGGCATTTGCAGGACTTCATGACATGGAGCTGCTGTACCATCTC
Organism: Caloenas nicobarica; assembly: GCF_036013445.1. Lineage (NCBI taxonomy): Eukaryota > Metazoa > Chordata > Aves > Columbiformes > Columbidae > Caloenas > Caloenas nicobarica. The sequence goes on along the minus strand of NC_088246.1, from coordinate 97,021,824 downwards.
CTGAGATTAACGGTGGGGCACAGAGCTGTTTCCCAGCACAAATGTTCCAGTTGCTCTGAGAAAGAAAATACCATCTCCTTTTCCCAAGCATTTGCATTTCAATGGTATCTTGTCCCACTTATACTCAGATGTGTTAGGCATGCAATAAGAAATATGGAGTTGTTAAAACTTTTGAGATGGGCGGGATGGCAATTCTAAGTCAGGTTTGAAATAGAAAACACATCGATTCCTTCAGTGTGGAAGCATTCCTGCGACTGTGACAGAGATTGCTCTTATTTGAACAGATCTTATTGCTAAAGAGTCAAATTATGCCGTTGGTTTAAAGCAGACTCCTTGGTGACATCGATGGAAAGGTCTGCTTAAAAGCCAGTGGTATGACATGGCAAAGATTTTTGAGTTTCCTATCTAAGCAGCAAACTCCCTAACAGAGTGCTTCGGGAAAGGTACTGGCAGTTTGAAATCAATGAGGTGGAGTGCCGAAGGAGGGTGGGGAGATGCCGACTGGCTCAGAAAGCCAGTTGCTTCTGAGCAGCAGAGCTGTGCGGTGTGCATTGCCAGCCCAACCTGCCTCGCTTCGGGACAGAAGATCACTTGCAAGTGGTGTCCTGTGGTAGCTGTTGAACATAGATACAGTGGCCGTGGTTTAAATAAAAAGAAACAGCCCAGCACTGGGTTGCTTGCTATTTTGAAAATGAAATTGGTGGTCTGAAGTGACTCCAAAGTCCTGAATACTCAGAATTAGTGCTGAGGAAGATGAACTGGTAACACATGAACAGATGAGGTGGCTATAGTAAAAAAGTATAGTCTCTTGCATAGGTCTGTATTTCATCACCTGGCTCAGCACCAACTTCCAAGGTGTGCAAGGCACCACACGAGGAATGAGGGATAGGGAGGGAGGAAGGAAGGGAGGGAGGAAGGAAGGGAGGAAGGAAGGAAGGAATCAAGGAAGGAAGGAATCGAGGAAGGAAGGGAGGGAGGAAGGAAGGGAGGAAGGAAGGAAGGAATCAAGGAAGGAAGGAATCAAGGAAGGAAGGAAGGGTGAGGATTGTACCAAACACACCCAAGCTTAAGGTGGTTGTTGTTTCTCAGCTGACATCCAGAGTTAATGGAGACAGAGACACTTCTCCAAAGGACTATGCTGGCCACTGGGTTGTTTCTGCTCTAAATGATAACCTAGAAGCACAGAGCAGTGTAATCTAAGGTGTAAAATACCCTGTCCTAATTTCTCTTCCTGCCAAAAAGAGAACAGAGTGAGACACAGGCTTCCATAAGTTCATCAGAAGCTCTGCTCTGTTTCAACAGTCGCTATGGAGAACAGTGACTGGAAAAAAACAAACAAACAAACAAAAAACAACAAACATGAATCCAGCTTCTGAAAAGACTTCTGGTTATTTTTCTGGAACTTCTGGTTATTTTTCTGGACTACATGCCACCCCAAAGTACTGCTATAACCACACAGCACAAGTAAACCACAAAACAAGACAAGAATGCCATGGACCTTTGTCTCTCTAGATAAAGCAGTGATATTACTGGGATTCATACATTATTCGCCTTGATACTACATACCACTTCTGAAGTAGCAAAATGCCAAAGAAAACGAGATAATGTTTTGAGCTGTAAAAGACATTTTCAATTTCCTAAAATAACATTAAAATCTATAATAGAATTTTTTGTGGTAATTTTGAAAAAAATATGTGGAATCAGATTTCCAAGCTTTTTTTATGTAACAATAATTGCTAGAAGTGTGCTTTTTCTAAAGAAAGTTGAAGTTACAATGGGCATCAGAGGAAAAATCATGAAATATGACAATATTATGTTAGTTTACAGGACTAAAGCACCAGTGTTGTTATCAGGAAGGTGGGAGAACAAACAGAATGCAATACCTTTACAGAAGCTGCAGACAGGAAAATGGTATAATAACACAGTAAGAATCAGAAAAAAAAAATCAGGATAAACCAGACAAAATAAGCTGTTTGGCATGGGCCAAATGTGTTTTAAAATACAGTTTGAGTCAGTTTAATTAAATATAATGTTTTGAATGAAAATGAAATTATTTTCTTTTTCCTGTTATGCCAATGGTGGGTTGAAAAAATAACGGAAAGAAATTTCTGGCTGAGATGAAGTGATGTTTTGCCTTTAAATTTTCTGGTTGATATCAGAATTCAAAAGAATATGTCTCTTATCATAGAGTTCTAGTCATTTGCCATAAACGAGACCTCCAAAGATAACTTCTCTTGACCCTGTTGTATTTCCTCACCTCCTCTTATCTTATGCTCATCAGTGCATACAACAAAGACCAAGTTCAGAATTCAGCCCTTATACCGTTTGAAAGGATTCTTTTTTACTTCAGGATACAGAATTTAATTTATGTCATTATTCTCAGTGTTTCTTTTACAAGATAATCTAATGATTCAGCAAGTAAGAGAATCTGTTCCACTATATGTCATAAAGAGTAATATTAGCTATTATTGTTCATGATACATTAGGACATTATCTCACTGGATGTAACTAATTCAAAATCAGGCTGCTCCCTCTCAGGAATTCTGCAGATCTCGTCTAAACATAAAAAAATAAGAATGCTTCTTAAATCAGCATCAATCTGGTAGAATATACATCTGAGGCTTAGGCTATCTCTGGTAACTGTTTTACTTGATCTTCATTTTATCTACTGATCTTACAACTTTTCTTGGGAGTATAAAAGAGCTTTCTTTCTTAAATGCACAATGAAAAATACCGTTTATGGCAAGCTTATTCCAGAGAGCAAATATACTCCAGACTTTTATGGAAGCACATGAGTGAAGGACCAGGTGGAGTATAGGTAGGACTCTTTGCTCCACAGTTTTGAAAATAAAGAAAAAAACAAACAAAAACCCAAACCCAAACCCAACCAACCAACCAAACCCAAACATTAAATACATTTTAAATCATACCCTTTGATGATAGTGTAGTGATGACTGCTCAAATTTGCAGAAAATTTGGAACAATTGCTTTGAAGTCTGAATGCCCTAAATTCTCTTAACAGATGCTAACTCAAATGTTATTGATGCAAAGTAACCTCACTTTTTTTTCATCCGGTACTTGTACAATGAGGGGTTAAGAAAAAGAAGAATGACAAGTATTCATGCTCATATACAGAGCACTGACTTGTCTTTTCTTTACATGCTTCTTTTTACGAACTAGCAATATCATGATATTTAGTACCGCAAAGTATTATTATTTCTCCATATTTTCCTTGTTACTCATGTAGGTGATTTTGGATTGTGGCTCCATCATCATGACAGCATTTTTCCCTGCGGATGCAGTATGTAAATTCCATTTTGTATTATTAACCCTTTTTTTTTTTTTTTTAAATTTTAATAATTACCTCTCTGCCACAGTTTTTTTCACACTTGTAGGAGTTGTAACTCCCAAGACAATGAGATAAATCCTGATTGCTGGAGTTTTTAACAGCAAACACTTTCAGAATTTGTGTCCTCCTTCTGAAATACTTGTTCAGCTGTGGACCACAGTATTTAAAAGATAACAGAGCTACACTTATTTCATTCTCCTTCTGAGATAGTTTTAAATGAAATTACAATAATATTCTTGGACTATATAAAGTCTTTTCGATCTACCAACAGTACTTGAAAGCTGGATTATATCAACAAAATCTTTTTACTTCTCAGAAGGTAGTCAAGAACAGCATTGAATGGTATTGGGTTAAGACAGTTCCCAAGCAAGTATTTATTTACTTCCAGCATATAAATGAAAGAGAATAAATAACAAGGCACCCAGGGAGATGGAAGAGAAATGGAAAAAAAACCAAAACCAAAACCAAACAAACAAACAAAACATGGGTAAAAAAAGAGAAAATGAAATTTTCTTGGGGGGAAATAATTTAGAGACTGTAGCCAACAAATAACTACAAGGCAAATGACCAAGGCAGATCTAAACTATGACATAGCAATAACCACATAAAATGATCTACTGTACCTTATAACAGCTTTTAGCTGATGAACAGACTAACTTCTTGGTGTTGCACCTCACCCAACAGAACTCCTACCAGTGGTACACCAAGCATGCTCAACATGAAATTTCTTCTTTAGTAGAAACAATTGAGCAATGACTGCATTGATCAGTGACTAAAATACTTATAGAACACAGATGGGACATGCCAGGAGAATACACTAGAGAAGTCTGAATTACATTCATAATTTTTCTAGGAACTTCATAGATGATGATCATGCAACAGGGAAGCATAAATTTGAGGTCAGTAGTTCTAAATCAATTCTATAAATAGAGATTTTAGTGATGAGTACATATATATAGACATTCGCCAAATTCAAATACTCACTCCTGTTTAATAAGGTTAAATGTCATAAAACTAACACACTAGAGTTTAACTTCAGCCACTTATAAGTTTCTTCAAAAAATACATTTGTTTATATTTGTCACACATTATCATTATCCATGTTGCCTTCAAGATAATACTAATAATAATAACATTAACAACAACCACCACCACAAACAGAAGTAGTCTATCAATTTTTTGAAAACTATGATGGCTTAGTGTTTAAAGAGAATCTTGCTAAGAAATGATTTTACTTATACATTTTAAAGCCTATGGTATACAACATAAAGTATTAAAAATATCTCAAGAATTAAAAACTGTAAAGACGCCCTACTTCTCCCTTCCTGGGACATCAGTTCCACCTAGTAACACCAGATCAAGCCTTTTACAAACACCATAACCTTCGCATTAAAACTAGCTGGGTTTATTTCTGCTTATAATGGAAAGCTTTTGCAGAAACCCTTCCCTCTGCTAGCTAATAATCTTTAAATTTGTTTCCTGTTCATACCCACTTTTTCTTTGTGCCAACGCAGTCCCTTAGTTCATTTATCTCAAATGTTTACCTTCTTGATGTTATAACAGAGAATAATAATGTCTGCTCTCAGCTTTTGTTTTCGTAGACTAAGAAACCAGACTCTTTAAATCTCTCTCCATAGAAAATAGCTTTTTTCCTGCCAGTTAGCCTAATATCTCTTCCAGACAAATTCAGATCTTTTTATGAGGCCCTAAACACATAACCTTGCAATTCTCGCTTTTTAATTCCATTACACTGATAATAGTTCACCCCTTAAGGTGATTCCATTTTCCTCTGATATTGTGATCTTTCTCTTTGTTGGTAATCTCTGCAAATTTAGAGTATCAAGACATTTTTTCCTCTCTTTATTTTTCCTTTTTTTTTTGCTAAGGTCACTAATAAAAATACAGTAGGATAGGCATTTAGAACAGTCCTTAGTAGTTTCTAGCATGATTTTAAGAGGTATTTATTTCTGCCAAAAGAAGTACGTTAGTGCTCGCTAGAATTTTTAGCAGTACTTATATACCTAGCTTGGACTAAATTCTATGACTGTTGTGTTTTAGGATTCCAATTATGGGCTTATCATCTTCCTTCGGTACTTAACACATCCTTTCAGTCTGAGTGGTTGCAACTCAAAGTTTCCCTACAAAAAAAATTATTCGAGATTGGTCTTCCACAGTCCTAAATCATGTAAACTTAGTGATCACCATTTTATCTGCAAATCTGATCCTGAATGTCTGGAAACTATTCTTTGTCTGAATATTTTCTGAAATTATTTATTTTTTTTTAATGCATTCAAGTACACAATAATAATTTTTCTCATCACTAGTGTGTTTCATAGCCTGGTCATCCAAGACTGGGCATGCATGGTTTTCAAGTGATTAGCCTATACTATGGCATGCAGCGAGCAGAAAAACAAAAATTAGTTCTCTCTTCAGCAATACACATGTTCTGAACAGAAAGCCTTTTCTTAAGGCTGAAGCATGCAAACAGGGGCTATTGCAGCTACTGCTCAGAAGCAAGGGTAGCCCTGACCCCACAGGGCCAGAGTTGAAAAGACAACATCTCTTCCACAACTGAAAGGATTACCCTCTTCTCTTGTCTATGTTCTCGGGGTTTTTCTGTGAGACTAGAAATGTAGTTCCCTTGCTTTTAGGCATCAGAGTGGTACATCAGTCTTTGACACTCTAAATGGATTCTAGATTTAATGTGAAAGATGACTAATTTTACCCAGCAAACATGTACTTTTGTTTTATTAAGGAAGAAATTGTCTGAATTGCCCCTCAACAGAAATATACTTGGTTAACCTATACAAAACCCAAAGGGAAAACAGTCAAAGACTGAAATGGGAGAGCTTACATTCCTATCAATATTTTTCTTGTTAGTATTATTGTTACTCTGATGGTCTCATTTCCATAAATGCTCAAGTCTTCTCTGAAGACTGCTAAGGCCCAAGCTGCCACCAAAACCTGCAGCTATGATAATATATTGGTTTTTCACCTGCTTTGAATCTGCCACGTTACAACTGTTTTATACATTTTTGTTCCTCACTTAAAGACCCTGTAACAGTGACAGAACTTTGAAATTTAAAGAATTTTCATATACTATTATTTGCCTTTTTTCTGTTTGTGCCTAAGTGCACTTATCAGTGATGTTGACAAATTGCACTCTCAGAATTGCATCATCTTTGAGTTTACATAAGAGTTTTTTTAATGGCTCACTAACAGATAGGCAACATGAGAGGCTTAAACTGCTACTCTTCTTTTTGGCAAAATGAATTTCTTTGGCTTTTAAGCTGGTTGATAAACCAAAATGTTTCAGACCTGGTTAACTCTTGGGCAGGAAGAGCTGTTACTGCAAGGGTGCTGTGTTAATAGTCATGGCATTCATCTTTCATAACAAGCCTTCAGCACCCTTCAAGGCAGGAATGAAGAATGCTTCTTCTATTTAATCCTGTCACTGAGTTATTTTGTTGGCCTTGGCTTTGACTGATAGGAATTTGAGAGTATGGCAGTGGTGGGAGGGGTAGAAGCAGATGAAGGGAGAGTCTATTTGTTCTCATTTTCCACTCTATATTGTCTATATATTGTCTGCCACCTTATTTGGATGCTTGTAATTTTGTTTGTAAAACACTGATAAAACCACAAAATGCCTCTGATAAGAAGAAGCAAGAGGGAAAAAAGTCTTATTTTCTTCTACAGTTTCTAAGGAAACTCATACTCTGTGTTTATGGTTTGGTTTTTTTGTTGTTTTTTTTTTTTTTTTTTTTCCTCCTGATAAACTGGTGCCAGGGCTCTGTAATGTCATGTACTTGTCCTGCATTCAATTCCTCTTTATATTGTATCACCCCAAGAAGCTTCAAGTAATACAGTTAAAAAAAAAAAAAAAAACAGTGCCAAGCATACCAAACCAATCTAGGCTTTAATCTTTTCAGCTCACTCAAGCAAAGGAAGGTTGTATCTGACCAGGGCCTCAACAGAAGCCCTCAAAGGAAGAAAAGGAAAGGAGACGTATGTACCATCATATGCATCTAAAAGGAGATGTTCTTTGCTCTGCAGATTCTTCCTGAAGTTTTGGCAAAACTGTTTTTTTCTTTGCCTCTCTCTTTCCTCTTTTAAAGAAAAAAAAAAAAAGATAAAATAAACCTGGTTTGCAAGTCTTTCCTTCAATTTCAGTGAAAAATGAATAGATCACAGAGGGAGCATGTAGACAAAAGTAATTCTGATGCAGCCGCACTGGAGAACTGTTGCACGAACTTCAGATATCTAGTTTAGATTGATAAATGAAATTCCTCCCGTGGGCAGTGGAAATACATAGGCTGCTCCAGAAGGTTCAGAACATTTTGCATGGAGCTTCTCTTCCTCTTTAGTTTTTCCCAGTGACTGAAGAGATAACCCAAATGTGGACAGTATCCCAACAGCATTTTCCTTATCAACCAATTTCCACTCATCATCACCAGTCTTGTGGAGCAGCTTTCACAAAGGACATCATGCCCTGGTGATCAAGGAGCTTCCCTCCACTATGTCAACAAAGCAACTCCTGAAAGGCAACTGGTCTTTGATATTGCTGAACAGAAAAGGATACTGACCTGCCACCAGCCTGCCCCTACTACATGATTTAAAACAGAGCAAACTAAAAAGTGACAGGCACAATCAGTCTGTTTATGCCTCCAGCTCGAGAGAGCCTGGAGCCCTGGGGAAGCTGGAAAGTTAAGAAAAACATCTGATTAGAGCTGTAGAGAACATGAGCTGGTGCCTAATTTTAAAATCAGTATATCTCAAGCAAATAAAGGAACTCCTGGGAGTCAGCATCTTTGTAAATAGAGCCATTAATTTAGATGCTTAATTATGAATTTGAAGTCTACCATGGGCACATTATTCCAAATCTACTGGTCTACAAACTGCTTCAGCATTTCTAATTCCTTTTCTATGGCTCTGTGTGTGCAAAAGTGGGTGACATAATTATGTTATTTAAACAAAATACTGCACACATGTAAATGAACTCTGCCAGGACAGTAAGAAGACATTTGGAAATCCAGAGCTTAAAATGTAGCAGCACAACTCTGCCACTTATAAAAGGAATTTTCATGTGCTGTCATTATCCATGGTTACTTCACAAAAATCTGAGGTACTAATGTATACGGTTTCATTTAGAAAATCTAGCAAGTTATTAACCCTAAGCAATATATGCTTATCTTTGCTGGTGATGCCGTCAGTGTTTAATTTCCTGTAGATCATAAATTCAATACAGAGTTGACAGTGCTGCCTGGAGTAAGTAGGGGAAAAATTCCTCTTTTAATATCTCGTCCTATTGATCATTTTCTTTACTAGTGAAGCTCTTTGTAAGCCATTTGGACAGTAAGTTCATTCCTGAAAGTGTCAAGAGGCATACGATTCATAGTGTCTGTCTGGTCAAAATAAATGGGAAAAGAGAAGGAAGTGGGTTTTCTTTTCTCTCATCCTCCTTTCTTTGATTACTTGAGTTTTCCGGTATTTTTTTATTATTAGCAAGTCACACATTCTTCTGAAGGATTTATCTGTTTATGAAATGCTTTTGTCTGAGAAATCAGCTTACTAACATAATCTCTCCTTGATTACTGGGAATTAAATGCAACATTTTCCGTTCTTTGTTTTATTCAGACTGTTATCCAATCGTTTCCACTCTGAGTATTTTAATGGCCCCTTAGATACACTACAATATTATGTAAGACCTGATCCTGTTCTCAAATAGTCAGATGTCTACCACCAAGATGGGGAACAATCCAGACAGATGGTGCCTGAGCAAAAGTCTATGGAGGTGAAGAGAAGTCACTTCATTGACTCAGGCCCCAGGAGGCATGAGCTGAAGCCTCCTATCAAACATGTGCTCCACCGAAATATTAGGTAATGGTCCATATGTCTAATGCTCTTGTGCTGAAGATCTTGAAACTGGCATATGGCTTAACTTGGAGAGCGGATCCAAGTTTTGCACAAAGTTATTTATGTATATTCTGTAAAGTCTGGCAACTTCAGAGCAAATAGCTTTAGAGTAACTTATTTTAGACTTTTAGACTAAGCAATGTGCATCAGCCCTCTCAAATTCATATTCAACTGGGAACTGTCTGGCTACTTTTGAGCAGATATATCTGTCAACTGAAAAGAAACACGAAATAAAAAACTGCTGTGTTCAGAGCCATGAGAAGTATTGTCACATTCCTACAGGGCTATGTTTCTAAATCTAGGAATAGTTTATATTTAGCAACATATGTAGTTTTAAAATTTATCTAGAACAGCACTACTACTGCAGCAGTCTACTCCAGTATTCAGTACTGCACACAAAAGGTCTCACAGATTTTGGAGGGGTTCTATTGTTCTAAGGCTTAGGAACTCTAATGGCAACAGTCAGCTGTTCTCCATGGGCAAGGTAGCACCACGTAGCCTTATTAGTTACGTTCTATATCCTTTGTGTTGTGTGAAATGAAAATCTTAGTGGAAAATCATTGAGAGGAAATTTGGACCACTTTGTAGTTTGCTACAAAAGCCTACAGTCCTGGGGAGAAAAATGTGTATTATAAGCTTCAGTGGCATGACAGCAGTGTTTAACCAAGTGCAGTTCTTACTGCATCATCCCAGTGTGATTAGTAGTTACAAAACTTTTAGAGAGAATTGAGATTTTCTCTGTAGGAGCACAACAGTTATAATGATCCAACCTGAGGAGAATATCCTGCAGGGAACCCCAGATCTGCCTCTGGAGCTATGTTTATTATGTACTCTACCTTCGACTAGAACCAGACTCATTAAAACATCTTTTTCTTGTCAGTGAGCACCACACCGTGACTATGTTTTCAATACAAAACAACCGGTCCTTGCAACTTCAGAGCAATCACAGGATGCTTGTTGCAAACATAACGAGCAATGGTCTGGGCGGTTTTGCATGGATCTGGCTGCCCAGTTCAACAACTGGTATACATTGCCTAACCACACTGATTAGAAAATATTGGCAAATAATACCTATATGTGCAATTAAGAAGAAACAAAAGCTCTTAAAATATTACATCATTTTGTTGTTTTCTGTCAAAACTCATAAAGCAAACATGCAACCTGAGGAACATGAGGATCAGACATCTGGAAGAAAAAAAACTTCCAGGGCAAAGGGATATATTGGGAGGTCTTCAAAGTGGTTTTTCTTTCCTCCAAAAAATCGCTTCAATAAGAGTTACATTTTTTCTAAAAGGGGAAGGATTCAGGAGTCTGTCTAAAGAGGAAGATCACAATTTCAGATTTCCAAAAAGCTCTTTAAGTAAACAAGGGCAAATGCTATTTATGTTATTCAGCTGCTGGAGTCGGGAAATAAAAATCATAAAACCTCATTGTTGCTGTAGCTGGAGGGTGAGGGAACCATCCCATTTAGGAACGCTTCTTGAAAACAACTGTATGTTTGTTTAGGCACTACAGATCTGGGTTTCTGTTTTCAAAGAAACAGTGCAGCAAAGGGACTATGCTCTATGGGAACTCTCCTGCTTGCAAACGGCTGTGGAGCTGCCTGGAAACGAAGGACAGGGTATGACAGCCAGGGAAATGTCTTTCTCTGAGGACTCTTCAATAACAAAAAACCCACCATACAGGACTGAAAACAAATTGATTGTGTAATCCCTATTCACCATTACTCCTATTCATCCATCCATGATGGTGGCGGATTGTGTGGATCCTCAGTGACTTATCACAGATGGCCAGTTATGAAAGAGCTCTGTTCACTGCTGCAAGCCCCACTGTCCTCTGAATCATGAATGAAGACAAAAGAAAGCTTCAAAATCCCAGAAGCTAGAGGTGATAACCTCCAGCATGACAGATCACAAGGGCAAAGATTTACTGTCACAGTAACAGAAACATGTGCAGAAAGAGTGCTAAAAATTAAAGGAGGAGTGATGTCACCCCTTGGTTTGTGAGAAAAGTCAATATCTTTCATTTTTTAAACTCATAGGTTAGGATATATCTTGTTGCATGGCAATTTGTTTTGTTTGAGGGTGATTCTTTTTCTCTTGTTTTTAAGATAGTAAGGTATGAAAAATGGAACTTACATAAGGAAAAACATCTTATCATGGCTCCTACAGCATTTCTGACAAGAAGATTTTAAAGTCTATAGCAGTCGTGAAAATCTGGAAAGGACCATCTACATTAATACAGAACAACTGAATAGTTCCTGTCAAAAAACACAAAAATCTTCCATGAGCTGTAACAGGTATTTTTAGGACAACAAACCTAGCTAACCTTAATTAAAGAAAACTTCACCCTGCCAAACTCATGATGAATGGTAAGTCAGGATTACTGTGTTCTCATATTACCTTGTCATTCTGTATTTCTTTTCATTCAGCCTATTGAAAAAGTCATCAATACTCTCCCATGCTCCTTACATACAACTAGTCTGTAGATTGTGTGAATGATGCAAGCTGAAATAAGTAAACGTAAGAATCACAGAATCCTAGAATCATTTATACTGGAAAAGACCTTTAAGATCATCAAGTTCAATTATAATAAAATGAGGAATAGCTGTAGACAAGAGTAAACTACTGTATTTTAACAGAATTTGTATGTAATACATTCTCTACTTTGTGGCACGTGCATTCACCTCTTTTACTTACTCATGGTTTCTAAAACTGACACTTCTGTAGGTAAAAATATAAGAATTCTCCTTATACTGTGAAGCACAATTGCCTTTCATAAAACTAAAGCAAGCTCAGAGATCTCACATGTTTTTATTAATTTTTATGAGCAGCTTTGGTACACCAGGGAGTGTTTTTCCTTCATAGATTTTGAATGAATTTCATTTTAATTTCATGATTTTTCGTTAATTCAACTGTAAGTTGGTTATGATTTATTTCTTTTGAAAGACTTTATTGCTAAAATCAATTGTTTGAACTCCTCGCTTGTTATATGTGTCTAGTTGTTTTAGGATCAGCAAGTTATATTAGTAATGATCTCATCTACAAAATAATTAAACCTTTAAGAAAAAAATTGTTCTGAACTAGTAGTTTAACAGCTAAAGAGTCTGTAAATTAGAACACACACTACTCCTATCCAGCTTTCAACAAAAATAATCTGACTCATTACTGCTTTATGCACTTCTGGTATAACTGTAACTCAACACGTCTAGGGTTGTCTTTGCTCCATAATCACAAGAAACAAGTGAAACAGGAACTGAACTTCAGCTTATCCAAGGGATGGCAAGTTCCTCCTTTAATTAAATCAATATTGTCTTTATGAATTGAATTTGAAAAAAAGTTACTCTTTCCATAAAGAATGCTGACTCTTCACCCTACTAATGATTTTTTTTTTTTTAAATTCAGAAAACCATAGCTTTGTCAACTCATCAACAGATTAGCATTGTTTCCTGGACACCACTGAACATAAGCTAAAAATACCATATTCAAACTTATTAAAAATCAGCAAGGTATATTATTATTATTATTATAGAGATATTTAATTTTTTAAAGTAGAACAAGCTATCTAACCCCCCACTCCATGGCTCTGTCTTCACCATGCATGAGGCTTGAAGTGAGTCTGTAGCTTTCATATAAATAGCAATAAAGGTGACATTATGGGATATATTCCTCGGGAGCAGATGCTTGTGCAACTTGCATAGATTCCATTAAAACTAGTTTCATACTCTCTGACTCTCCAAGACAGGCCATTGAGCTGGAAATGTCTCTGACAGAATTGTGGGTTTCTATCCATATGATTAACTAAATAAACATAATGAAATGTAAATAAAATATTTCTGGATGTTTTGAAGTAAAGAGGGGTGACAAAGGGAATCAATACATTCTGGACACTTCTTTTAGGACTTCTCTAGCACAAAAAGAGGAGTGAAAGACTAGTAAAGCTTTGAGGAGGAATTCTGCTTACTGAGTGCAATGGTTCTGACTTGTCTAGGGGTACTGGAAAGATCACAGAATCACAGAATGTTAGGGATTGGAAGGGACCTCGAAAGATCATCTAGTCCAATCCCCCTGCCAGAGCAGGAACACCTAGGTGAGGTTACACAGGAAGGCATCCAGGCGGGTTTTGAATGTCTCCAGAGAAGGAGACTCCACAACCTCCCTGGGCAGCCTGTTCCAGTGTTCCGTCACCCTCACTGAGAAGAAGTTTCTTCTCATATTTAAGTGGAACCTCTTGTGTTCCAGCTTGAACCCATTACCCCTTGTCTTACTGTTGGTTGTCACCGAGAAGAGCCTGGCTCCATCCTCCTGACACCCACCCTTTATATATTTATAAACATTGATGAGGTCACCCCTCAGTCTCCTCTTCTCCAAGCTAAAGAGACCCAGCTCCCTCAGCCTTTCCTCATAAGGGAGATGCTCCACTCCCTTAATCATCTTTGTGGCCCTGTGCTGGACTCTCTCCAGCAGTTCCCTGTCCTTCTTGGACTGAGGGGCCCAGAACTGGACACAATATTCCAGATGAGGTCTCACCAGGGCAGAGTAGAGGGGAAGGAGAACCTCTCTCGACCTACTATGCAAGATAATGCACCTACTAATGCAAGATGCAAGATACTTCAGAAACCTTTGACAGACTCAGGGGCAAGCCAAGGTTTTTAACAGAGCAGTTGGTATCTCTATTATTGTAACCTCTCAGCATGCTCCCTCTGCTTATCCATGGGCTTCAGGACTGCTGCACCACTTCAGCTCACTTCACAAATGCTTGTGTGAGGCAGCAATTAAGTGACTCAAGGAAAAGATCAGCAAAAGATACAGAAAATATAAGTTCAAAAATGAAAATCCTCCATTAGCAAGTGAATACATCTTTTTCCACATCCCCTACATGATCTAAATGCCATGAACTAATTGCTTTTTTAGATGTTTGAGATCTAAATTAAGTATTTATCTCTACCTTCGCATTTTACCTCCCAGTCTATGTGTTTGTGTGGTTTTCTCTGGCAAGACTACATCTGAGTAAGCATGGCACTTAGAACTGAAGACCAGTCATCCTGAGCAACTGGGAGTGTCACATTTGTGACTCGTTTACTGAAAAGGAAATGTGGTCTCTGCCTCCTTGAGGCTCATGTTTGATAGAGATACATCTGGGGAAAAGGCTATGATCATTCTGAGTGACCTGGGCCTGCTCTGGGAAGGATTTTTAGATCAGGACCAACTAGTACCAGAAGACCAATGGCTATGAGTGTTGTGTATTACTCACCAGCCTGTTCCTTGCCCTGCTGAGAGACCAGCACAGCCAGCTCCCAGGTCTGTGGTCAACCAGGACAAAGTCAGCTAGCAGTGGGCCTTCCCAGCATCACATTTCCAAGAAACAGTCCTCCCCACCACAGATGGCAACCTTCAGGACACCAAAATGTCTGTTAAACACCCTACTGGTTGGAAGGTGGCTGAGACACGTGTCTCCATCGCTTTGAAGAGCCTCATTCATGAACATGCTTGATGAACTGCAATAGTCTAGCTTATCTGTTTTAGAGGGTCTCATCTGCACCTCACATGGACATTTCTACAAGCTAAGCATTGAACTGGAGCTCCTAGGATTGTATTAGAGCTTTGCTACATATATTTTGCAAATTCAATATGCAAAAGCATCATTACAGGAACACATTGCTTCCTGCTGCTGTATGAAATATCTCCTTAAGCACTTTAAAATACATTTGGTCTAGCCATTTAATGACAACTTTATGAAATCATCATAAAGGACTGCTTTTCACAAGAGATCTGAAAGCAAACTAGTTCCAGATTGTACATATTTCATAAATAATCTATATAATTTTTCAACTAATTTTGGCTGATATTGTTAGACAAATTCAATAAACTTTAATGGCCCTCATCTTGGTATTACATTGGTTGCAGTCCTAAATGAAGCTGAGTTCGTAATCTGTTTTCTCATTAGACTGACATAGATTTCCGGCTCCTCCTTCTCTTAGTGGAAAATCTCTTGGTCAAGCACCAAGAGCTAAAGTTTGTCAGAATTTAGCTTATATGATGCACCTAAGCAATCCACTCAGGAGATACTACATAAAGCTGATAGATGTTTTCTGTACATAATGCTTTTTATTCCATATCCAGCTGAATATCGGTCCTTTTCATTAAAAAAAAAAAGGTTTTGTTTTCCTGAACTTCTTAATGTCTCAGTTTGAAGACAGCTCCAGTTTCTGTGCTATTTAGAGTTGTAGTTCTAATTGTGACTTTGACTGTAACATGGTCTTTAACTTTTGCAAATTGCCATGTTACATACGCCAATTATCTGTTAAAGACACAAAAGCCCTTAAGTACATTTCCTGTATAGGTATAGAAATGCTAAATCTTTATTTTCTTTCCCTACTACCAAGTAATTTGTTTGAATTTTAAAAGTACTTTATGATTTCAAAACATTTCACCCCAGTAATACAATATAATTTTCTCCTTATGGTTTATGATAAAAACCATTTCTTTGAAACATGGCAAATCCCAGTTAAAGTGGTACAAAGCATAACCATACAAGTTTTTTCCTAGATAATACCTTAAAAAAGGCATTTCTGTTGTAAGACTCATCAGTCTCCCCAGTACAAGAAATCCAAAGACCTTCTGTGCATCCTTTCTTACCTATCATGCAGACTGGGGTAGAATTATCTATTGTGCAAAGTTGTTGTTATAGGGAACGAAACAGAAGAACTAAAGGTTTAACAGGCACATATTTACCTTCATTTCTAGTAAGGAATCTGCTGAAAAGATAGCTAGGTAGAACACCTAGTTCCTCCACTCCCCAAAGTAAACTGGCCTTTGATCTTGAATGCACATAATGCTCTTGAGTAGTATTTCAGAATGTCATATGATATCTTGAAACCATTTGCATAGCAATTTGTATTTGCTAGCTTAAAGATCTCTATGTCTAAAACAGACAAATTCATAAGCTAGTTTTAAAAACCACTGCTAAAGTAGCTATTTACTGTAGTTGTGCAAATCAGTGTCTTTGCAAACACTTAAGTAAAGTCTTCTTCCCATGCTACTCATACATAACCAATTATCCACAGTGGGAGTGATGTGCATGCCTGAAAGGAAAAAAGTCCCTGAACATGGATTTCACAGTAACGACAGCACTGCAGCAAAGTGGACAGAAAGTTGCTGAATGGATTATGCTAAATTTCTTGTACAACATGAATCCAAAGGTTGCTTTGCAAGACCAGAACAAGGATGAAAATTACAAGTCTTTTTTCTCCATTTTTGATACTCAATTTAGTAGCTCATTCAATTGTTTGACTTCTAAATGAGGACTTAATTATGTGTTTTTTTAAATATCCTACGTACAAGACAATTAAATCTGTCTGCTAAAAAAAACCCCAACAAACCAACTTGCTATAATGCAAAGCTTATCATAAAGACTGTATTAAGCATACAGTGACAGCAACCATTTTTCCATGACAGTTTTTCTGTGAATTCCTACAAGAACAATAACTTCTTCAGCACTAAATGACACCTTAAATGTTCAAATACCAGACTGTGTCACAGAAACCTTCATGTACAAACATGCAAAGAATATCTCAATGCCATAAAACAATTAACTAATAGCCAACAAAACTGAGCCATTTCTTGCAAGACACACCAGTCATCACTTATCCCAATCACCTGGTAATAAATACAACAGAACAAAAGGAAGGCAGAGAAAAAAAAGCTCTACTAAATCTCTTTTATAGTCCCAAGAAAGCATCAATACAAAATACTTCCCTTACAGTTATTTTGATCCTGAAAGAGATTAGGTACAGCACATAGGAAAAAAAAGAACAAGGCTGCTTGTTTTCAGTGCAATGTGACAGGAGAAGCGGCACCACTATAGCTGGACATGAGGCATAGAGGGATGTTGAAACCACTTGCACACTCAGCCCCTTGCAATCTGGAGTGCAAAGCAAATGAGCTGTAGCACGGCTACTGGCAATTAGTGGTGCCTCTGCATCTCAAGAGAGACTATCTGAAGTGCGATTCTGAACACGAGTCCTTCTCAGGCCCCCTGGGAACTGAACGGATGATAGCAATTTCCACGGATTTTATACTCTGGCTCTCCTCCAAATTAGAGCAAAACTGAAACACTTCAAATAATCTTGGAATGAAAATTTGTTTATTTGTTTGTTGTTTGCACTTTTTTCTAAAGAAATCAAAACAAATAAAAATGAATCGAAAGAACAACTTCAAAACTAAGAATTAAAAAATATGTATTCCAAAACATTAAAATGTGCTCTGTCTGACAGTCTTTCTATTTTTTTGAAATAAAAGTCTGCTGCAGTTGACCTGCTTTTATGAAGTATTTTGATTTCAACAGAGCTTCATTTTCCAGGAGAGCTTTCACACCCCCAAAATTTGTAGATTTCTTCCATCTGTCTCTCGCTTAGCCAAAATATGCATTTAAATTCTATTCATTTTTTATCCTCAGTTCAATTCACAGCTTTTGTCATTCCACAACTGATTCCCATTTTTCCATGACCCACTGCCACTTACTTATCTCTTGTCGCATGAAAGTGCATGGGTACAGGGTCTGCCAGAGGCGGTTTCTGTGTGATCCCATACCTTGGTCCAATAAATATAGCAATCCATGTAGCACATTTACAGTTCTGCAAAATTCTTTATAAAAAAATATCAAGGGTCTAGACCACAGAACAGTTTGGGTTGGAAGGGACCTTCAAAGCTCAGCTAGTCCAACTCCCTGCCATGAGCAGGGACCTATTCAACTAGATCAGGTTGCTCAGAGCTCCATCCAGCCTGGCCTGGTATGTCTCCAGGGATCGGGCATCTACCACCTCTCTGGGCAACCTGTGCCAGTGTTTTACCACCCTCACTGTAAAAAATTTCTTCCTCATGTCCAGCCTGAACCTCTTCTCTTTTAGTTTAAAACCATTACCTCTTGTCCTATCACAACAAGCCCTGCTAAAAAGTCTGTCCTCATCTTTCTTATGGGCTTCTCTTAAGTCACACCTACTGGTCTCAACTCCACTGCTCTGTCAACATTGCAGCCAACATAATACAGAACAAACTCTAGCGAATTAAGTTTGACGTTTATTGTCCACTGCTACCCCCTGCTCTCCAGCTAGGCAATTTCTCTTTTTCCTCTCTGCTATTTATCCATCTGACCAAAATCTACCCTCACAGATCTGCACACAAAATGTGATGCTTTTCAGAAACCACCGAAATTTATCTGAAGGCACAATTTCTCAGGTCTCCCCCATCACTGTGAGTGTGCAAGGATTCTCCCTTGGGGGAAAGACCAGACACAAACCACAGGTATCAGATTTTTACTAACAGCACAGGCCATCTGAATGTGGCATTCCCTGCCAGAGTTTGCATCTCTTGAGTGTCTCAGTCTACTGTTGAACAGCAGAAAATTACTTCTCTCAGCATCACAAGCTTGTTAAGAAGTCATAGGAAGCATACGAAGGTAAGGACACCTTTGATACACAGAAAATGAATGACTAATACATGATGAATCACAGAAATGATGGTTGGAAAAAAACCTCTGATGGTCATCTAGTCTAACCTTCCACTCAACACAAGGACTATCACTAACATAGGATGATGTCAGCTGTGACCATGCTTAACTAACTCCAGAAAACCTCTAGTGACCAGAAAAAAAAATCTGTCAGATAACAAAACGATCAGATAATTCAGAGTTAAAAAAGGACAAAATATAGAAAGCATAATAACATACATTCATAATAAATACCATACAATCACATTTGAAGCAGCACTTAAAAATAAGCTACTTGATCATCAGCACACCTGAAACCCAGCAGTACTAAAATCAGCATGCTTCTAGAACATCTAAAACCAGATGTCATGGAGGGAGCTGGAAAATGTCCAAGAAAAAACAAAAGTGATGAGGGAACTGGGTGGCTTAAGTATTGCAAGATGATACGTACCTCTTTTTATCTGGGTCACCAGTTTAAAACAGTTTAAA
Organism: Caloenas nicobarica; assembly: GCF_036013445.1. Classification (NCBI taxonomy): domain Eukaryota; kingdom Metazoa; phylum Chordata; class Aves; order Columbiformes; family Columbidae; genus Caloenas; species Caloenas nicobarica. The sequence goes on along the minus strand of NC_088246.1, from coordinate 97,002,587 downwards.
CACATTCCTCACTGTGGAATAAAGATGTGATAAAACAATCCTGAAATAGGGTGAGAAGATCTTCCTTTCTTTTCGCCTACCTTCAGAAATAATCCATCTCATGGAATTCTCTCTTGTATGGCTACACCAGCACTTTGTGCATAAACCCAAGACACCACAAAGTTCGGTCTGGAGTTACATCATCCTTAAATCTGCCTGGAAAATACATCTCCTGAAAATAAAAAGAGCTCTCTACCTCCATATCTCAATCCACAGAAATTGATCCAGATGGGAGAAGGAAAGGCACCTTCCAGCTTGTCACTTGTTTTCTCTTTGCAGCAAGATCATGCATGCGCAGTTGTTCTTATGTGCAATTCTCCATTCAGATGTTCATCGCATTTCAGAGATGTTTTATTTGTCCATAGGTTTTTTCTGTAGGAGGGTAGCAAGCAAACAAAACCCAGAAGCAAGCTCTCTGGTGGCTACAGATACTCTTAGAAAAACTCTGTAGGTAGCTGGTAGATGTACATTTGAGAGTGAATTGTAGATCCAGTGTAGAAGAACACTTCATGAAAAGATGCATAAAGGAGTTTTGAAGACAGGGAAAAAAATGAGCTTATTAGAAAAGTTTAAACCATGTTGCTGATAAATTTTCATATTTACAGAAGGATCTAAGTATTGCGTCTTGCAAAAGATATGAACCAGAGGTTTCTGCATGTGCTAGGAGACTGGAGGATCTTCGAGCACCCAGCAACCAATAAACGTTGCAATGGGTACCGTAGTTTGCAGGATCAGCTCCATTGTGAAGCATTCAAAACTACTTTTATTTAATTCTATTCCTCCTGTTCGGGTCGCACTGCTGAGTGAGAAACACTCAAATCTTCACATCAGCCTTTCTCTTAGAACTGCAGCTGTAAGGACAATTTTTCTCATTTACGGTCATGAGGCATGCCTGGGTGAAAACTTGTAAAATCAGCTGATGATCCTGTCCTATCAATAGATCAAAGATCTCTGCTTTCAAGAGAAAAACAAAACAAAACAAAACAACCCAGCATGTTTTTAATCAAAAACATGTATTTTGAAGAGAGTAAATAGAACAAACCTTCAAATGACAAAACAGAACCTAATAACATCACGAGCAATTGTCTTGAGTGTGTTAGTACATAGGGTATTCTGTTATTTTTTCACAGCATTTTAAAACATATCCCATTTTCTTCTGGTTAGAATAGAAATCTTAATCACAGGACTAGGAAGTGTTGATTGTATAATATCTGCAAAACTGCAGCCATGCTCTTTTTAAATATCTCCCAGTTTAAAAAAAAAAAAAGCTTTCATATATATATTAAATCATCCTTAAGAAATGTTAATGTTAACCAATATAAATTAAGAACTCTCCTGAAGACACTGAAATGTAATGACATTTCATTTACATCTACAAACGAAATGCTTTTCTCTTCTCTAAGCTTAAGTGTTATTATGCCTGATTACATTTTCAGGTTTTTTTCCCTCTTTTGTTCCCCCATTGGACTGTCTGTTTTACAAACAGGTTTAAGTAAAACCAGTTAACATTTCTATCACGTGGACACTCATCTCATTTAATTGTGTAGAGTTCAAACATTTCTGGGCTGACTAAAATGTATATGGCTTTGCTTAGCAATGCAAACTTCCTTGATCTGCTTGAGCACAGCCTGAGACACAATAGTGTTTTTGTTCTGTGCTTTTAATGAAGACAAAAAATTAGACGGATTTAGGTCAAAGAAAAAAGAGCATGCTAAAATGCTGTAAAGCTAAAATTCAACTGCAACAGTAGCAACGTATCCTAATTAATTATAAACTTCATGAATACTAAAGCAAAGACAATGCCAGTTATCACAGTATTTGCAACATTTTTCTTCAAAATAGCACCTCACTATTTTTGGTGCCTAATGCTGCAGTGAAATTTCCTGTTTATCTCATCTCGCTAAAATTTTTCTTACTTTTTTGTCACAGTGAAAAGTGAAATTATCATTGTGATGCTGTAGAGATGTCCCATTTTCTGCCAGTAACAATGAGGTTGACTTCAAACATCAGGGGCTATATGCTGAAAATATTTATCCACTTCCTGTTCCATTACTTTACTGTCAAGACATTATTTTCTGAAGTATTTTAACAGCAAAGAATCACTGCACGTGCCAACTTTTGTACTGGTTCTCCAACAGAATTTTTCCTATTCAAAATCCATTAGCCAACAATGAGTCCACACATTCCATTTATAAATTTCTGTTACACACAACCATACAAACGATGGTGACAAAAAGAAAACTGAAAATATTTTCCTGACTTTTGGATTTGAGATTTGCTTGTGGGAGAAGAGAGATAAAAAAAAAAAAACCAAAAAAACCAAAAAAACCAAAAATACCCCTTTTCATGGAAAATGCCAGTAGTATTTTTTTCAAAAGAGAAAGGCAAAAAGCCATTACGAGAATGGAAAAGAGCTTAATGCTTTGTGCAATGCTTGTAAATCATACATCCTCCAGACGTGTCTCTGGGCAGCCAGGTTGCCAGCAAGTGGCACATGAAACAGAACAGGAATGAATAAGCTGCCTGGCTTATTGGCTTTGGAGCAAGGCTGGGGTTAGTGCCTAGCTGTGGCCACAGGCAGGCAGCTGGAGAGGCAGGAGGGAGAGCACACCAAAGCAAGAGGAGCCAGCAGCCAAGCTTTCGCTTCAGGGGAAACTGCAAGAGAGAGGAGCTATTGGAGAAACGTGGTGGGTTGTGCTGCCTTCATCAGGGCAATGATGACTGTGCTATAGAGGAGACTCTGCTCCTTGTGAGATGGTGTGTGCTACAAAATCAAAACTCACTTCTTGCCACTGTCACCCAAATGCACTGATTGACAGGCCAGCCTTAGTCCAACCAGCCAGTGAAAAAATGACTAATGTAATGTTCTAGCCATAGCATCAATTGTACCCAGCCTCTAATTCAATCTACTAGCAATAGAGAATACATAGAAAATCAAAACATGCTTTAGTTAAATATATTGAACATTTAAAGGAAGAGCAAAAAAAGAATTCAAAGTTATTCCCCTCCCTCTCCCAACATGCTCCTCAGATTTCCAAAGACAGATTCATGCATGGATCTCACACATGACATCAAGGACCAGAGCATGCTCCTAATCAACGTAGCTGGCAATGCTAATTTCTGGACAAATCAAAAGGCAGATGGATTTCATGTTATGTTAAACACCTAGCAAATTAAGTTACTAGGGGTTACAGTAAAGTACTAAATCCATGAGATAGAAAGATGTTGTTATTAACTACATTGCACTGTGTGGCTCCGGAGTTTCTAAAGCATCACTGATGAGTTAAGATTTCCCCAGAATGGCAGATGAAGTACTCCAAATAAGAGTTAAAAGCATCAGCAAGCAAAGAGATGGGTATAGAAGGATTAAAGTGTGGGAGGGGAGGCGCTATGGTTAACATTCATTCAACTCAGCGCATCGCTAATGTTTCACAGAAAGGATGGAATTGAAACTCCTAAATCAGTCTACAACTCTGTCCAACAATACGTCTCACAGAGGCTTCCTTCAAGAAAAGGCCATGCTTTCTACATCATTTAAAGCACAGGACATTAGTAATAACTTGAGTACAGTGGGCAGGAAGAATGAGTTTGATAAAGTCTGCGTCAGAGGTTCAAATAACTATTTAATAGTTAACTTTTGTATTCTTGACAAACAGGATGCTATCATCCTCTTACAAGCCTTAGCTCCAGTATATAATTTGCAGTATTTCTCACAAGAAGATGAAAAAAGGAAGAAAATCAAACCGAAAATACGTGAAAGTAGTAACCCTATCTGGCTGCACTCACCAGGGGAGTCAATGCAGACCAACATTGAGACATTATCTAGCCACACAAACAAGTTTAGTGAATTAGCTAATTTATCATTACACCGTTCTACTCTCTGGTTCACGTAAAAACATTTTTCCAGGATGAATCATTCAACCTAAAGTATCATTTCATAGTACTCAGATGGATCATAACTCTGTACTGCAGCAAAGCTGATTCTTAACCAACAAACTTGTCCTGTGTAACTGATACTGTCACTACACCAAATAAAACAATAAAAGCATGATTACACATAAAAATGATTAAGAAAAATGGACCTGATCTCTTGATATAATACATTAATCTGGTGTATACTGCAAGGCTTCTTTGGAGTCACTGAAATGGTATCTGGTAGCACAAGACAAAGACAGCAGGGAGACAGGATGTGAAAACTCAGATGAGGTACCTGACCAGAAGTTAAATAAAACTGAATGAGAGTAAGAACCCTAAGAGCTATATCTAACATCTCTTCTTGAACTGCCAATGAGATCTACAGCCTCAGCATCACTATCATTGAGTTGTGCTACTGAGCCAAATGTACACTGAAAGCAAGCATGCCAGCATGAATTATTCATAGTCAGTGTGGTGTCCTAATATACTCTGTAGCTGTTACACTGCCTAAAGATTTAGAACAGTGTAAGAATATGAGGAACATTTCTCCTTTGAACAGAAGGTGGACATAAATTCAGGACAGAATAATACCTAGTCAGATATACAAGGAGAAAGTCACTATTACTAAGAAAGTAAGAGCAGTAATCACAGTGTGGAAGATGGAAGAGAAAGCCCATGATGCAGAATTGCAGAATGATTAGTTTGGGAAGAGAAATAACAAATCCACATTCATTCAAATTAGACTCTTTTTAAGATGTTAAAAATCACAAGTATATGAACAGAAAAAAAAATGTTATTCAAGCCAGTTAATCATTTTGACAAGTTTATAGCAAAAAAAATTATTAAGATTCCCATCATAACCTTTCTTCTGATAGAAACAATCAACAGGACACATACTTATCAGCTTGACTGATAGTTCAGGAGTGGACATGTAGCATCAGGGCATCACGAACATGAACTATCTCAATTACACGCGACTGAACCTGTGAAAGATTTATATTTTGATGTAAAGCAAAAAAAAAAAAAAAAAAAGCCAACCCCCAAAAACCAAAAGCATCAAAAAACATCTATATCTTCAATAGGTCACCTCAAAACATATTTAACCACATTTGCTCAGCTGTGTTCATATTTATAATACATATTATGCTTTGAAGACTTCAAGACAAAAGCTTTAACCCTTCCCTCGAAAACAAGTTTCAAAACTTTAAAGTTTTGTATGCACACTATTTCATGGTGCAAAAATATTCACTATTCTTGAATTTTCTTTTCTCAAAATTCTATGAAGGAACAAAAGAAAGTGTTTATAGGTAATAAGTTAAATAAGTATGTGAGACTAGGTGTTATTTTTATTCCTATATGTATATTTTACCAGGTAGAATAATTGCATGTTTCTCATGACCTAAACTGAAAATTAAGAGTGAAAGCACCAAATGCGAACTAACATGAATTTGATTTCATAATGACAATTGAGAAATAATTTTCTGAAGACAATTTTAAACTGTTTTAAAAGATTGGGCTGAATGCGTTTGTAGATAAAACTCCACATTTTAAATGTAGAACTAAGAACTGAAATGCTGCCTTTCTTCATTAATTTTCTCATTCAGTTTTGTTTCATTGGTGTCTTAAACTTACTGTTAATATTTATCTATGTTCTGAGACACTACTTATAGTCACGTAATCAAAGCCACTCCCTCCGAAAATAAATAATAGAATCATAGAATACTTTAGGTTGGAAAAGACCCTTAAGATCACAAAGTCCAACTGTAAACCTAACACTGTCAAGTCCACCATTCAACCATGTCCCTAAGTGCCACATCTACACATCTTTTAAATACCTCCAGGGATGGTGACTCAACCACTTCCCTGGGCAGCCTGTTCCAATGCTTGATAACCTTTTTGGTGAAGAAAATGCTGATTATTATTTTATTGCTAGAAAACTAAGACAATGTACACACACACGCGCACACAAAACAAAACACAAAACCAAACCAACCAAACAAAAATCCACAAACGAACAAACAGAAACCAAACCCAAACAAACAAAAAACCCCCCACACCTGTGACAAGAGTAGACCTCAGACCAGTAATCACATCTGCCAAAATTCAGGGTCTGAACCATGAAACTGTGTCTCTAGTTATTTACGAGACACCCTTGTTGAACTGTCCAGCCACTAAAGAAGCAGTAGTACTGCCACTATCATAATTCACTCCTAAAGAGTACTAATGATGAAACATGTAACTCAACGGATTAATAAAGAACTTCATTATGAGTGGAAAGACTCAGTACTCAGACTGGTTAATGTTAATTAGCATTGACAATTACCTCCACTCAGTGGATGCTGGAACTGCTTACTGTTTACATATTAGCTGTTTGTTCTATGGTGTGCCTTCCCATTAAGTGAAACCAATTCGGAAGGGGAAAGAAAAAGCTTGTCATTTGAGGAGTCCATCAACTTTGTTAATATCTATATACAGACACACACACGTTTCAGAGGAGATGCACTAGATCCCAAATCAGAGTAGGATTTGCACAAGAACAGGTAGTCTCTGGTGTGTTCATCATTCAAAATGTTAGCATGCTCCTGATGTCACCTGAAAGCTTGCAATTGCTGCCATAAATGCTGAAGACCAGTAGCCCTGATTCAGTCCTGAACCTGAACATGGAACTCCTTGCCCATGTAGGGATCATCATGCAGGAGAGAGATTGACTATATTTTTTTTCCTGTCAGCACTTCAGTGTAGCAGCACAGCTATCCAAATATTTTTGTGGGTTTAGGATAGGGAACTGGAGAATAATCTCAAAAGTAGGGAGATTTCAGAAACTTTCTAGAGGAACAACAAATTATTAGAGAGAGGTCACATCTTAAATCTGTAGATATAAGGATAGAGAAGACATCAGACACATAAACTCTGGCTATTCTGTTCTCTTTTTATTCTACCATTACATATTAATGCTTGAAGAGAGGTCTCTGAGAACTGAGAAGGGAAATGACCAAGAACAGATTGCTGCTTTATTAGCTTATGGAAACCACTTCCATGGAAATCTAATGGGTTGCTAAAGTGCCACCTTAGAGGGGAGTATCTCCTTCTGGAAGGTTTTGCTGAGTCTGTTTCTGCAGGACTGATCTATGGAGCGTGCTTTCACACCAGGTGAAACCCCAGTTTGACTGCGTAGTTTTATGTCCAGCTTTTATAAAAACTCGCCAGAGTGAGCCCTGATCTTAGTTCGTGACACACAAAGAGGTTTTAGGTCTTGAGCTCCTTTGAAAAACTGACCATGTGCACTGAAACCCTGTAACACACACACATGCAATGCACACATCTCAACAGACTAACGACTTGCTCAAAATTCAACCTACTGAGTACTTCTATGACAAAAGGAAGGAAGAAAAAGTGTCTACCAAAATGACAAATCTCTCTGTCACTCCTTATTTTAAGAAAAATCAGGGGTTTGCATCACTCTCTTCTATATATTCACACTGCTCACACATAGTACAGGTTCACCCCAAGAAGTGATTTCACTGATGAAAACAGTGTAGTTGATCAATATTTAAAGGAAGAGATTAACAATCTGAAGACAACTCATTCCAAACAACTAGTTTCATCTTCCTCTGCATACTTTTGCTCATATAATTAATAAGGTTTTATAAAAAATGGTAAGACTACTCCATGGTGTTTGCTTGTTGTCAGATTTCCACACCCCGAAAGCATCTCATAGCCAAGGCAGTTCTGGTCTTTCTGCATAACTTGAGCCGTATATCCACATGCTAATAAGACAACATATGAATTTGAAGGTATTCATTTATTTCCGTGCAACTAAACAGCCATTTACAAAACATACACAAAGCCTGACTCGAACTGCAATAGCAAATATTTGCCATTTTCCAGTCGCTAGGCATTTGATCTCTTAAGACAACTGTGATCACATCAGAAAAGTGTTCACGTTCCTGAAGGAAAAAAAAATAAATAAAAGGGGAAAGAAAAATCACAAACCTTTGTAAACTTAGTGCTTGCCATCCTCAAATACTGATGATACTGGGTCTGGGCACGCTACCCTGCTAAGCACCTAGAAAAATGCCTGTGAGCCTATCTTGGCAAAATTCAGCCTGAATTCAGTACAAAGGTTTGGCTTTTTTGGTCTCTATGTGAAAAATATTGAGGAAGCTGTAAATCAGCAGTTTGTTTTGGAGTAAAACTAGCTGTATTTATATCATATTTTTATTGTAAAACTTGCTGTATTTCTGTTGAAAAGTTTAAAAAATGAAATACATCTTCAGGACAATTTTCATTTCAGATTGAACTAAATATTGGGGTGGGTGTTTTATTTTCCTCTGTAGGTTTTAATTTTTTGGAACAAAAACCTTTTGTGTGATTTTTTTCTTATTCTTCCAATTCCTGCAGTCAATTAAAAAAAAATCAATCCCTTACATTGTTCTGCCTACACAGCTGTCTATGAAGTTTCTAATGTAAGTTGTATCTCTTAGCTAGTTATGAGAAACTCAGGCAGGGTAATTATGTCCAAGTCTGAACGAATACAAGAAGGAGAAAAGGGAATACTCTCCAAATGTTGCTGGGCATTAAATAATGGTAAATCAGTGATCCCCTTTCTGACAGCATGCCCTCAAAACAAATCCCCCTGCAACACTTGTTTAAATGTTTCTGTTTCTGTCTTCTGAGTTGAGCGGTTTCTGCCTGTTTTTCTACTAGTATTCACTGTCATCACTTGAGCAGACTGAGCTCAAAGAATTAACCTCTTGAAAGGTTTCACTCTATGTACTGGATGATCAGATGCTACAGACAGTAACATGGAGACCTGCAGCATCTCACCTCAAACGTCCTGTTTCTCTCTCAGAAATATGAGACTGGAAGAACTGAATCAGAAACACAGACCTATTTCCTACATAGTCACATAGGAAATAGAGCTCCCAGGAGGAAATGCTATAAGAGCGTTGTCATCTATATACATACCAACAGAACACCTTATCATTTTGAGATATTTAAGGCACAGAGGAAGAGCAATGGTATAAAAGGCTATAGCCTTATCTGTGACCCATGTCTCAAATTATTCCTGTTTAAGGTCTTAGGTTTGGGTTCTCTTGGTTTTATGCATTTGTTTTAAAACATGAGTTTTACCTTTAAAAAGGGAGCAAAACGCTCTCCTTCTCTAAGTGTTCTCTCCCTCTAATTCCCTCAGATGCTGAGCACCAATACATAGGAGAAATGGAGGCTGAGCAGTACAAAGCAAAGACTGTAGAAAGAAGGAGGCTGGGGGAAGAAAGAGGAGGAGGAACCTCACATACTGAGGTTTGAACCAATATCTATCAGTAAATCAGCTTTATTGATATATATTTTGGTTAGATATTCAATTGCAAATATTGTATAAAATGGGAATGAGAAGCTGCGCTCACTTATACTCCAGCAAGGCAAATCTTGCCCAGTGTTTGTCAGTTCAGTATTTTCTTCTGGAACTAACAGTATGCACTTTGGAGTGCTAATGTGCTCCCTCAATTGTTTTTCTTGCTACTAGCTCTGCTGACAGTAAAATTTGTGTAGTGCTGCTGTACCCCAAAGGTCATTATTTAAAACATTTTTACACAGCCCCTACCTTCAAAAATAGAAAGTTATCTCAAATAATATAAGCAGACGCAGCTTCTTTGCTAGCTACTGTGCCACAAATAAAACACAATTAAAAAGTTAAAATAGAATAAATAGTGTATGGAATCTTCAGCTGCAATTATTTTTTGTTTATATCTACACAAGTATTTGCAATGAAAACAAACATCATGACAAGGTTACATAGGCTAGCAGCAGTTCTCACATATGAACCCCTTGGCTTCTTGAAGCATTAGTTGCCAGAAATAATGCAAACCAAAATGTAGACCCCTAACTTCAATATTTATACAACTATTGAATTATTCAAACAGAGACTGGATTGGTAATTGTTTTAAGTTTTCATCCTAGATTTCTTTCATTCCTGTGAATTTGACAGGAATTTGGTCTGGGAAGGCTTAAAAGATTAGGAAGATGATTATGGAAAGGCAGTATCTTCACTGTCATTGAGTTGGCTAGCAAGATGTTGCTTCCCTATAGTAAAGTTGACACTTTCAGTAACCAAAGAAATTGCAGTACTTTATAACAGAGCTGTGAAAAGTTGAGCTTTCTTTATGTCCAGGTACAATCCAAAGGGAAAGATGTAAGACACAGATTCTAACTAAATAAATAGCATAGCAAGAATATTCACTCCTAACTATGGACCAAAAGGCAGATAAAATGGCCACGACTGCACCTGTGCAGACATGCTTGGACAACTAGAGTCAGATTGCTGCCCAAAATGAAGCCTTGAGTTGAACCACGCAGGCACTGCAGGTGAGTGTGAAATGGCTTCTTCATGATGACAATGAAACAGGAGGGCATGAAAGCCTGGCAGAGGAAGGAGAGAGCTAGGAGCAGCAAATACCCTGCTGCATAGCTTCAGAAATAAATATGAAAAGAAAAACATTAAGAAAGTCATGGGTCCAAGCAGGGTGTTTTGAGTCCCTTCTTGCAAGCCTACAATTCCAGGGTTCACTAGTGCATGAAAAGCTTGCTGACAGTAAGCCTTGAGCTGGCATCCTCCATGTAGGCAAGACTGTGAGAGTTAGTGGGGAACCCTATGGATGAGCTTCCAGGGCTCACAGGGTGAAAAACCTTACCTGATGTAGAGCACTCCATGAGACTCTCCTGATGACACTAAGATGAGGACAAGTGCAGACACAAGAACACTTGTTTCCCTTTAATTTCCCATTCCCCCCTTGCTCCTTTCCATGTTCATCAAACTTATGGTATTTGTGACAAAAGTAGGTGATGCTATTGGGTTATGTGAATTGCTGTGTTCACTGTTCCTGAGTTTCTTTCCACAACTTCTTAGGAAAAGTAAACACAATGAAGACAATCTTTTTCTTGTATTTGCTGAGGAACACCAACTCTGTAATTCATTAAGTCCAAGGCAGAGAATATCTGCCCAGGGCAGGTGAAATGTTGCTACCTGGTTATACTGTAGGACTGGCAGCACTCATCAGCTCTCATCTGAATATGCAGATGTGAAAGTATGAACCATCTCCAGCTTTGACGTGATTGTTTTTTTCAGTAGTAATCGAGCATATATTTAGGACAGTAGCAGTTTTCCTGATTTATGAAGCTGAGAGTTTGGTCCACTAGTTTCAAGAGGAATTGATGGCAAACGAGCAATGTTCAGTAGCCTGCAAAACTGAGCCTTCAGAGAAGTGTTGAAATATATACCAGTGGGGTTGATTTTTCACATTGCCAAGTATCCTCTATCTGTAATCTTTGCAAGCCTGAGGCTGTTCTCATTCTGGTTACAGAAGTATTTTCCGACTGGCTGGAGTTCTGAAGTCAGGTTCACAGGAACAGGAGCAAGCACTGGTCACCGAGCCACGAATGTGGCTTCCAGGAATCAAATCCCACAGCTTGAGCCCAAGGTTCAAAGTGGAGTTTTTCCACAGATAATTAGCTGTAAGGCCTTGCTATGAAGAGCACTTGCACTGGATCAAAGCATGGGACTCTTTCTGCTTCTAACTCATCCGCTGTTCCTAATTTCTTGACATACTGAAAACAAAAATCTGAAGCTGAGTGGGCCCTGCAAAATCCAGTGCTTTCTAGTGAGCAATATTACCTATGTTTAATCTACAGTTACATCAACAGAATTGAGTAAACTGCTATAGGAGATTCATCAAGAACAGCTATACGTATCTAACAGCAGAATCAAGTGCTTTGATGACTTTAACTTGGATCTGCATGCAAATTTTGCATAGCTTGATCATAAACAGTCATCTGTGGTCACTTTTGAGAACGGCTTTCTTGAGTAACAAGACTTTACATCGAAGCCTGTATATCCCAAACACACTACAAGTAGCTGCTGGGATTAAATGGTCACTTTATGAAATGAGTATATAGCTTTCAGGGAGGTACAGTATTTTATTTCCTTAAAAACATTTATTCAGCAAAAATGCTATCACCTTTGACTTAACTAACAAAATCAATATTTATACACTGAAAATTAAAGGGTTTCTAGCATGCTGAACAGCAGAATATACATCCTTTTTATAAACAATCCCTATTCAAAAAATGACAGCTCTGACACAATTCACAGTAGGAAGGGGGAGAAGTAAGACATTTTTTTCCTTCAGAGAAATGTAGTCTTGCTTTGAAGAATCCATGTCAGAGACATCATCTTTTGTACTTGCTCTGACTGAGCCATTTAAAGTATTTCTGTGCAGCAGAGAGAACTTGCGGTGGAATATGTTAAAGGGTACAAAATGGTGAAACAAATAAGAGGGATTTCAGAATTGCACCTACCCCTACAGTCAGAAATCTCAGTGGTTGTGCATGTTAGCTAGTAAGGTGGACTCTGAAGCAAGTACATCAGAGAAACTAAATTATGCTGAATGGCAATATCTTAGTAATGCTTTATATTTTATCCCACTGGTTAAAATTTCAGTAAAAAGGAAACCCAATATTACTTTAAAGTTTACAGATGAGATTAGCCAGAAACAGGTGAGACTAGAAGACTACCACAACTCATAATGAAACACCAGTAAATCTAGCTGTGAGAAATTCTACAATGAAAATCAAAACCACAGAAGACTTGAACTACATTAGGGTTAGAATAAGGAAATTGAAACTTGATTCTCTACACAGAATATACATTTTCACACAATATCATTGCAGAGAAATAAATAAAGGACACAGTGTCTGTACATGTATGTGCATTTCTCAAGCTTGAGTTTCATGAAAACGGTGAATATCTAGGCAGATAGCAGATTGGATAAATCTGAGTTGTAACTGAGCATTTACCAAATACTGTCCTGGATTATTCTTCTTCATAATAAACCTCACAAGAAAGAGCTCGGGAGGAGGAACTTTCTTTAAGCACCTATATGAGGTACTCTTATTCATTAAGTCCCCAATTCATATGAATTTGACCACCCAAACTACTCTTTGACCAGCAGAACATATGCTTCAAGTATTAGAGAGAATCTCTATGAGTCAAGCAGAATGAAAGTCCTCCTTGAAAGAAATGCCAGTGTCAATATAGTGAGGTGACTCCTACACTCTCGCATACTCAACGGTATTTTTATAACAAAAAATAAGGGACAGTGCAGAAAACATTGCTTATTATACAAGAAATATTTGAGACCAAGGTGTCTGACTGCCTGCTCTCCCAACCCCAGCATAGGTATAATTTGCATCAGCAGGTATAAATTTTTTGAGTGTAGATTTTTTTAAATGATCCCTTATTTTCTCCATTTCCTTCTACTATTTCTGTTTGACAGCTACTTTATTAACAAAGAGATCTTAGCCATTTTCTTAGTGTTTATTTCAGTTTGTAGTCCACCTGTTTACCTGTAATATGCTGCACTACAACAAAGTGACAGACCTTTAATGGAGAACCGCACATCTGGAACCTTCAAACAATTATCAAAAGTACATACCTTCAAAATTTGTACTGGATAAGAAAGCGTGCCTATAAAGCACCTACTTTGGGATTCTTTAAAAGTCACCTGCCAGAATTTTTAAATCTTCCATCAGCCAACCTTTAGATCATGTGACATTAAAAAAACCCCAACCAACCAACCAACAAACCACCACCTGTTGTTTTGTGTTGGTGGTGATGGTTGGGTTTGGTTTTTGTTTGGTTTGATTCTGAAGAAGTGCTGTGTTCTTTTCTGGTAGGGACACCACATCAGTTCCAAGTTCTTGTATTCTTACTTTCATATATCCACCATATGAATACATATACGATAGCTTAATGAAGGAGTGTGCTCTGTGAACCCCTGCTACCTGCAGGCATAAAGTTCCATTGCGCTCAAAATATTTAGTGATTTTTTCCCCCCTTATTGTTCTTGAGTATTGTACTTCAGTTCTCTGTTGCAACAACAGCTAAGATCCAAAGAACCCTTGGTGTCTACTAACAAGTGCCCAAAAAGATGTATAGGTGGGGTTTTGTGTGCTGATCCTTCTGCTCATGTGGTGCTATGGCACAAGGGCTTGATTGAACACTTTGTATCAGAAATTCATTTCAACAGAGAAATACTTTGGTTATTATACTCCCTGCCCATCTCCATCTGTCTTTTTCACTCCACTCTGGCAGAAAAATTTGCTTCCCATGAAAAAGGCTGACAGAAAAGCTCTTCCAAAGTTAGTCAAAGCTGGAACAGTTGCACTTGGAAGTAACAGTGTCTCCTGTGTGTCATTTGAAATGTATATACTCCTATTCCTTTCTCTGGCTTGACTAGATCTTCCACGATGCTGTTGTATGAGATTCCCATGATCCACTGAAAAAGGGATAAGGCTGCTCCTTATACAAGGGGACACTGTTTGGTCAGAAAGTCAAGTTCATACAAAAACATAAGTCCCCTGAACTTCAGGCAATATAAGGAAATACCATGGAAACATCTCCAAGCTGCCACTTTTCAGCTTTTAGCCATAGTTGCACTTTTTGACCACCAGCTTCTGATTTTCAGTTTTTTAATGAAGAGTGATCATTTCTGAAATGGGAGAAGAAATTTGAGCATAAAAACTGGCTCCTGCCATCCTTTTGGTGTTGTACCATTGTCTGGTGACTTGAGAAGGGCAGAAAAGAAATTGCCTATATACATGCTCTTTTGTGCTGATGAGGCAAGCAGTACGAATCAGAATGGAACACATCTTTGCTGAAGATGGAATATAATTCTGTAATTAATTCAATTTCACTTATCTATCAAGAGTGATTTAGAAAGGATATGCAAAAAGTCTTGGTGTATGCCCAACATGAATAAGCATGTAGAGAATCAGTACATTCAAAGTGATGTTCTTCATTCCTTCTAATTTTCTTTTGGACACTGCAATCATCGATGAAACTTGAATATCAGTCATAAAATGAATAATACATATGTCAAAAGTTAGTCCACAAATGAACATAGCATACTGCATAAAAGCTAATGATCCACTGAAAAGTAGAGCCATTTAGAAGGATAAGAAAGGAATCTTGTATAGACCTCCCTTATGAAAGCCTCCCTAAAACAATACATTTCAGTTCAGTGAAATTAAACTTTAGAAAGCCCTCAAATACCCATAAATAAAGCACTATAAGCATGCCTTACAGGGAAAATAAACTTGACTTCAACACCAGGTGATCTAAAGTCTCTCATCATTTTAATCAGATTTATTTGATTTTTAGGTATTTGCTGCTGGGGAACAAATAAATTACAATAATTTGTGGCATCCTCCTTTCCTTTCTAATTCCCCCCCTACAGCCTGGCACGAAACCGTTATTTTTTCATTATTTAGAAAATTTCTGATATTTAATGTAAATAAGATAAAGACTTTAAGCTATTTATCCACAAATTTATTAATGTATGTGTATTCCAGATACCATTCTATCATCATAATTTGTGGCCTTCAAAAAGGACAAATATTTCAATAGTTACACTGACCATAAAGCTAACAAAATACTTAAGTACTTGGATTAGCTAAAGCCTAAAACTGTAAAAGAAACAAATTCAAATCCAACTGTATGTCAGACAGGATGCTCTATAAATGTATGACATTCCTCAGCATCATACTGCTTCGTCCTTTCTGACTCTTTGTAAAGATATTGATAAGGAAAATTCAAAAGAACAACAGATATTCAGAAGTACACCTTCAGATTAGGTTACTGCATTTCTCCCATTTCTGATATCTGATTTTGCTTTTATAAACATTTCATTAGAATATATGAAGTGCTGGTTTGCCTCCTTGCTGTTATGCAATATCATAGTATGAACAGATAATTTGACATGTAAAATAGAGCTGCATCTCCTGTAACACCTGTACTTGCCTTTAAGACATTTATGTACCCTCTGAAATGTTCAGATTGGTTGATAACAAGAAATTTCATATGGTTGATCACATTTCACTTTCTCTGAGGCATGAATATTTTTGGGATAATTCCTTTTCTTTAAATCAAATTCTACTTTGTTTTATTTTCAGGGCCCTTAAAGTGCCTTGTACCAGAATTATTTATTAGTGTAAATGAGGTTTAAGGAGAACAGGACCAAGCTCTCTATACTTTCCACCAAGGCTACCAGGTTTCTACAGAAAGCAGCAATAAATTAGAGTTCTACGACAACAGACTCCCACTGTGTGTTTAAAAACACATATTTGTTGAAACTGATCCTTTCCCATGAAATACTTGGTGAATTGGTAAATTAAAGTAAGCAAGCAAGCAAAAGATCATTAATTCTCCCCATAACCATATTTATTTTGATCCAAATGCTGTTTGGATGGGATACAACTGCTGTGGTGAGAAGAGCCTGGTTTCAAGTGCTATATGCTCCCTGGTTAACTGAGATGCTCTTGGTCATCGTCCCACCACAATTGTTTTTGGCTCCAGCTTAACAAGTTTTGCCCAAAAACTGTGTGGCTATCACTGGACTATCAAAACTTCTTTTATGCTATCACTCCTGATTTTCACTGTCTCTGTAAAAGAGCATAAATTGAAAGCCTATCTGGAATAAAGGGACACTGCACCAGGGAACTGTAATCGCAGTCTTATTCTCCATGGTTGGAGCAGCTCAATAGGCCTGTTAAAATAATTCTGTAGGGCAGAGCAGCCATGGTCTTTCGTACCATGGACCAATGCATTTGAGAGCCCTAAATCCAGCGTACAACAGTGACAATTCCAAGTGGGCAGCCCATTTGGGTAAGGGAAATACAGTACTCTGTGTACAAAGTTTGCTGAAATGGCATCTGAGTGTTCCAGCAGAAGTGAAAGTGTTAACCAGGAATCTAGTATAAATCACATTTTGCAGGAATCACTCTGTTACAACAGATTGTACAGCACTATTTTTTCCCACTCTTTCTGATACAAGCACCCTAGGCAAACTTTCTAATTAGAGCAGCAGATGCATGCAGTACCATGACTCTGTGAAGTTATTATGCCTAAACCAAATTTTTTCACTAGCAGCCAATAATCCGTTTGTCTACCAAGGGCCTGAAGTGGCTGTATCAATTATTTAAAAACATACCAAGAAGAAGAATCCATTTAAAATCTTCTGGGAAGCCCAGTTATAAAACAGTGCATGTTCAGATTTCATTCACAATATTGTCTTTTTAAAAATACAATATTACTAATTAAGGCCAGTGCATTAGGCCATTAGAACTTGAGTGATTCATGACAGCATAATGATCTTGCTTATAGTTTGTGCTTTAATTTGTGGAGTACTAAGAAAAAACAAAGGAAAAAACCCTTAGCAA
Organism: Caloenas nicobarica; assembly: GCF_036013445.1. Lineage (NCBI taxonomy): Eukaryota > Metazoa > Chordata > Aves > Columbiformes > Columbidae > Caloenas > Caloenas nicobarica. The sequence continues at coordinate 96,985,358 of NC_088246.1, read as the reverse complement.
TTTGCAAAACCGAAACTCATCCAAAAATTGCTTGCAGTAATTTCTCCTGAAAAGTGATTTCACTGTGTGTAAGTGCTATGCTGGTAAGAAAATGCTTCCCATCAATAATTAAAGTATAATGAAAGTTTCATGTGTCAGAAGACACCCTCAAAACACGGTTACAAAGAAGAATGTTGCTTTTCATTCAGCCCTTCCACATTTTAAGTCTCGCAATAACATCCTTCTCGAGGAACCATTTTAAATAAACTACTTAGTGAAATATATGACTATTCAAAATGCAGCAGAAGCTGTAAGGACAACACAATTCCAACAAAAGTTGCAGTAGAAAACAGAGTTCTGCACAGTGCCAAGCATCCCTAAATGCCAAGGGTATCTTGAAAGTTGTGGATAGTTACCATATGTCAGGGTCATGAACAAAAGCATGACAGAGAGGGCATTAAAGCAGCCTCGTTTTCTACAAACTGGTGTTGATTTCAAGAGTCTAAATTGTCCAAGAAGGTCCAGACACTGACTGACTCCTACGGCTGGGGTACGTCAAAGGTCTGCCTGGGGCCCATCACCGACAATCTGCAGTCTCATCCTCAGAGTCAGTGTCCTTCTCATCTGTCCAGGGGCACATATTTGGATGAAACTTCTAGGGACTGGATTGTATTTTGAGCTTTTTAGTCCCATGGCAGATGTTGCTGATATCGGCAAACAGATACAAGAGTTACTGGAGACAAGAGGAGGAAGGGAAGAAGCAGACTGCCATCAGCCTTTCAGAAAAACAGTCTAAAAATAACAGTTATTCTGCACACTGATTTAAAATATCCACATCTAATACCGACAAAGACAGAAGGTTAGCAAGATTTTCAGAGAGGCCCGTGGCATAAAGTCCTTCTTAATATTGACAGAAGTTAGAGCCTGAAACACATTAGGGGGGGATTTTCCAAGAAGCCTAAGTTTTCAGCCAGCTGATCCCACTGCCTCCTCACTCTGGTTATTATTGAACTCCACTGTCTTCACACTACATGAAAGCACTTATGCTAGCAGGCAGGTGGACCATCCAAGCTCAGGACGGCCCAGATTGCTGGCCTTCAGCAGCACCCCTCAGGAGGAATAGAGTCCTTCTGCATCCAAGAAGGCACTTCCACCATGAGTCAGGAAGTTTGCAAACCAGCGTGCAAGTGAGATCTGGTACGTTGGATCAAAATATGAAGCATGTAAAACAGCAGAAAGCTCATCCTTGAAACACATAGCTGGGTCTGAACAAGGTTACTGTGAGAAAACTGCAGTCAGGACATTTGAAAGCAAGCCTGCCACATTGCTAAAACACTCATTGGAAACACTATCGCAATGCAAACACTGCACAATTCCAAAGGGATGCTGGGCTCAGTGCGAAGCCACCAACTCTGCGACTGAGGAAAAGACAGCTTTGAAAATAACCAACGTCATTGTAGCCTGAACAATTAACTAAACCTCTAACTAAAAATTATTTTATACTTTACACTTTAAATGGTTTAATATTATAGAGCTACTCTTCTATGTGGCATTTAGGTCATAGTTTAGAGAAACGTCTGTATTGATGGGACCATTTACGTAAAAAAACCCTCAGGTTTGTAGTGAGAAACATTAAATTTGGACTGAAATCTCTTGGTCAACCTCCCTAGTGCTGGCTATCTAAAGGACAGACATCAGACTGGAGTCCCCTGTATTCAAAGTCCATAACTCAGGAGGGGATCAGCAGCCCTCTCAAAATTTTTACCCCAGCATCCTGCTGCAGGAATGGGAGTTAGCCATGTGGTGTGACAAACCTGCTCTTTTCTTATGCTGAATAAGGACGTTCTTCGATCTCCTGATCTTCCAGCAGAGACACTGCCTGTCTTCTCCAGTGGCTTCAGCTACTCACACAAACTTGGAGTCTCCGATCCCCTCTCCACCTCTTCCCATGCATCAATCTGTAACTACAGTTACTATTTAAAATGTGCACCAAGTAGAGCTTCATCTCATGTAATAAGCTTAGTTAATCACACTTCAAAACGTACGTAACTTCTTTTCAGTAAATTCAAAACTCTTTTCAACAGCATCTCTGTTTAGCAGGCTGTAGTACATGAGCACTGCTGGTAACGGAATTGCAACTATTAGGACTGGAGCCACCTGAAGATGTCACCTGTTTTTCAATACTCGAATACTTTGATCAATCTTTACGATGTAGGAGCTTGGTGTGCTGGTATTTCCAAGTTCTTGTACCCAACCAATTTTAGCCCTACTTGATTCCTAAAAGTCAAACTGAGTAAATCTTGGGCTACGTCCTTGCTCCCCAGCCCCCTGCAAAAGCTGGAAAACTCTGATTTTGCTTTTCTTAGCTTCATCTCCATTACCCAATCACGTTTCCTTCTGGCTTTTCTTCTTCATATTTTCGCTACTGATTAAATGAACACCTAGTGTTTTCTAAAGGAGGTAAGAATTTGTTTGTAGCTAATATAACCTTATTGATAAAAAGGTTGAGTTTCCTGATTTCTTTTGGTCATGCAAAAGTAGTCCATGAATAACAAGAGAGACGTCAACCACAATTTGAGAATTCTTTTGAGAGGGCTTCAGTAGAAGCTGCAAACTGACCCTGTGCTGTCCCAGGAAATGCAAAGCTCTTACAGATTATTTTTTATCATATTACTTGTTATGATACCTTTCCCTGATGTGCTGATTCTTACCATAGCAACAGCATGTGGAAAAAAAAAAAAAAAAAAAGAAAAAAACCATCCAAAGCATCCCAGAAAAACAGGTCACACCTTGCCACGACACACTATTTTAATGGTTTTTTGCCAGATCTATAGTTCATTTTTTATTTTTTTTTTAATAACAACAACATAAACAACCACTCTACATGCTTTGCTGCATTCTTTTCAGCCAGCATAAACATTCCAGTTTTCTGAATAGAGTTAAAGCAAAGGACTCCAGGCTTCTTCTCAGATCCAATCTTTGTGCATGCACACACTGGCAGTCTGTTCCCCCATACAGATCTTGAATCCCTTCCGTGCCCAGGTCTGCAGGACAAATATGACTCAGACTCTACTCCTACAAGCACTCAAATGAGAAACTGCAGCTCCACTAGGTTAAACAGGACACATCCAGCGAGTGAAGTTATTTGCCCATGTAGGTATACATAAATCTTAACGCTGTGACACATACCCTTTTCCATGAAGGGGATATCTACACCAGGGTTAAAGGTTGCTCATGACTAACGGACTGACACCTTGCAGATAACATGCATAGTCATTCTGCAGGTGAGCCAAACGTCAATGGGCCCAGGAGAAAGCAGAAAGGAGTGTCTGGTGTTGAGCAGCTGATGCGAGTTACAGCTCCAGCTGTTTTGTTCACTGTGGGATTTTACTGAGTTTTAAATATTGCTTATTGTAGTATTGTATCATTGTCATATTAGATACTACTTATTGTAGTATTTTTAAATATCTAATAAATAACAGAACTGTATCTTATCCATCCATATTAATCTTCTGACAGATGATTAATGACAAGTAATATAGGAAGGTGGGGTTTTTTTTAAAAAGACAAATGTAATAATTCCACATTAGGTAAATACTAATCTACCTGTATAACATAGTAATGTATAAAAAACTTCATGTACACCCGAACTTGATAAAGAGAGAGATGGTCATATCAATCTAATTATAAAGTATTCACTCTTCCTTGTGAAATCTTCGTTAAAATATTCAATGCATAGAGGGAATGACTTTAAAGTTGCAAACAATATAAAAGCTTCACTACCATGTTTTCACTCTTTGTTTTTTGAGAAAGAACAAAAAAATGCAAACTGAAAATATCATGAACTAATGCCCTTCATTTTTCAAAATAAAGCCATTTCAATTAAGTTCTTGAAGCACAGAAAGGCCAGACACCTGTATTTGCTCTCCTTCATTTACATTATACTTCAAGGAACAAAAATAAAATATATATGTTCCTTTTGTGGGTAACTTTTCAATTAGAAAGAGTCCAGAATCAAAACGTACTATACTAATTTCCAGCTTCCCAAATGAAGCACACATGGCAAACCCACACGAAATCAAATGCATTCTTGGTTAGAACTATTAGATAGTCTGATTTGAAAATATGTTTGCTTAGAGCGTAATGGCTACCTCCTAGTTGAAAAATTAATGCTTAGAATATTGTATCTGTTTAAATGTTGAAGTATCAACTCTCATCAACTGAAATTCAATCCAACGGAGAAACAGCATTTTTTTCAAACTATAAACAAAGGTTGTTTCTGTCTTCCTATAACTATTTATAGTAAGAAACCAGAACTAAGCCAAATGAAAATGAGTCTGCAAAAACCCCGTAGAGCATTATGCACTGGAAGACTAAACCTACCTCCAAAGAGAAACGTGGGCAAGGGACTTGACACATCACCCGCTCTCTAAAGGTCAACACTGAAGACTGGTTTGAGATTAGTCATTACATGAATGAGGAGCATGACCAGAACCCTGTTGTGTCTAACTTTAAACCGTTGTCTATCTACCACAAGTATTTAGGAGTCCTCACCAGAGCTGAATTCTGTCATGCATGACCTTTGTTGTATGAGCCTAGCACAGGAAGACAGTGAGCAGAACTGCTCCACACTTTGGGGCTGTAAACACTCTGCAGAAAAGGCCTTTGAAGCTTACGTACAAGATTAGACCAAGAACAAAGTATTATAGGAAGGCCATGAACATATTTAAGGGGAAAAGAAACCAGAATACTGAAACAAGCCTTCAAATGGCAGTATGGGAAGTAAAAATTACAAAAAAAAAAAATCCCTAAATAATTATAAGAAGGAGTTTGATCAGTACATGAAAGGAATTATATGATATCTTGGCTGCAAGAGCAAGGGACTGAACTGGACAACCCAGAAAATCAGTCATATCTTCTTCTAAGTATATAATTCTCTATAGGTATGCTTAAAGGGAAAAAAAAAAAAAAAAGCATTTTAAAAATGTGTTATAAAAAGACACCAGGATGCAAAAAACATGATCAAAGTAAAATCTAAGATCATCAGCTAGCACTTGTGATTTCTTAGAATTTTAAAATCTTTTATTTAAATAAGATAGCTAAGATTTTTTAAAATACATCTTTTACTCTAGTCTAGACAGCATGACATCATCTGCCAGCATCTTATTTCTCGTAGGGCTGGGTAAAGTATTCTTTTTCAACCCTTTTCTTCAAAGAGTGGAATGCATAATGTGGTTTTGTGTGTGTGTATGATTTTGTGCATAATCTAATTTCCCTATTCAATATATATATATATAAATCATTAAAAAGATAGCCAATAAGACCTAAGAGACCTTTATATTTCATTTATTACAAAACATATTCTAATCTTTACCTCGTTTTCTCTGAAGGCATTTTATTATGATTTTCTTCTTAATTTTTCTATATTGTTTCATCTTATTCCAAGAGAAACTTGAAGCGTATGTTACCATTTAAAAGTAAGCTTAACACACGCTGTACATGTATAGCACACTGCAGGTGCAGCTATGAGGCAAAAAGAGGCAGAAAGATGTTTTGTTTGGGAGCCGTAAATACTGGATTAATAAAAAGTGGTACAACTGTGTATGAAATACTCTGGGGCTCATGAAGATGATGCAGATGGAGGTTGCGAGAGAGAAGTATGGAGCCACCAGTGGGACTGCTGAGCACTGGACTTTGTCATTCTTGATCCAACGAGATGAAGTAAGTCCCAAGTCGCAGGCACTGCTCTGCTCAGCAGGGGCGAGGAGGGACAAGGCAGACACCCAAGAGGAGTACGGAACTCCTGGAGCCTCCACTGCCTTGCCTCTCTGCAAGCTGTCCCGAGGGAAGAAAAAGCCCTGCTTGATCACATAATTAAAGACTGCATCAGCAGGAGTGCCTATGGATGCTGAATTAAATACACAAGTAACATAAATACCAGCCTTTTATAACTTTTAAATGCTTGATTTTGCCTCCTACATGTTTTGAGCATCTTTCTTTGCATGCAGCTGTCCAAACTGCTCACTACAAATACCGTCCCAGATGACTTCTTACTTTCTTTGTGTTACCACTCCAAGTCTTACTAGCCAGCCTCTCTTCTAAATAATTTCTAGCCCAGAATCTCACCAGGACTTTCAGACCAAGAACACGGATCCATCATCACCATAAGTCAATTTTATGCTGCCTTTTCCTACATCTGCCCCCTGCCTCTTTGCCTTGAGGCAGCTGTAATCTTTATATGAGCAGTTAGTCAGCTGGATCAAGGATCTGATCTGGATGAATTTTTTTCTTTTTTCACATTACCAGTTGTAGCACATCATTCGGAGGAAGGAGGAGTGTGCAGGACTCCCTTCATGGCAGCAGCTGGAATTTAAATCAACTTTACCTGATCTTGAAACTACACTTTAAACTGAAAGTATACAGCTCCCTTTCAGCCTGTTTTTAGCCTTCCACCATTAGTTGTGCTGTCTTGCATCCAATCCAGCCTCCATCTCTGATATTTTGGGGGGCTTTTTACATCTCACATTCTGTTGAATCTTATTAACTCCAGCCCTGTGCAACGGCTTTCCCTCTTCCATCCTCTCTCTCTTAAAGACCCTCCCACGCTTACCTTCTTGCATTGTTGCTTATGAATGTTCTTTGTTGTTACCCTTTTGCTAAATCTTTCCCTTGACTCCAGCTACTTTACTATCCCTAATTCTGACTCCCATCACTTACACCTCTAGGCAGCACATATAGGTGCCACATGCAAGCAAAATCTGAGTGAGAGCGCACATTTAGAAACTGCTTTTAAGACTTTGGCCTTGAAGATCTAGCCTGAGCTTGCCTTCGCAATATGCACTGGAAAGATCTCAAAGGAGCTGCTGATCTGATATTATCCATATGGCACTGCAGATTTTACCTTCAGACTTGAAAGAATCACAATATCCTCCTCTTCCCAGGTTCTCCTGTATTGCCAGGAAGAGGAACCCTGCCAATCCCAAATGCTAATACAAGAACCAGTCTCCACTCAAAAAGCATAAGGAGTCTTAAAACTCAGCCAGTGGCTAGGAACAGTCAAATCTACAATTCTTTTCTAGTCTCTACCCCACATTACCACTGAAAACTAACTACAAAAAGAAAAGAGAAGAAAAACATATTCTCCTCTCCTGATTCCTCATTTTACTATAACTGCTGCTTAAAATTTTGTCTGTGTACTACAAAACCCAAGGGGAGGAGTTGCTGTGATGGCTAATTAGTTGACATCTGTAATACAGAATCAAAGAATCATAAACTGGTTTGGGTTGGAAGGCACCTTTAAAGACTATCTAGTCCAAACTCCTTGTCATGGGCAGGGACATCTTCAACTAGATCAGGTTGCGCAAAGCCCCATCCAGCCTGACCTTGAACACTTTCAGTGATGAGACACCCACAACTTCTCTGGGTCACCTGTTCCAGTGTCTCATCAGTGTCTTGTGTCTAACAAGTAAGAAACTACTTATAAAGTATATATTTGCTTCTAGAATTCATAAAGTATTTTTATATTAGTTGAAAATCCAAATATAGACAAAATGATTTCTTGCAATAGATGCACATCCAGAAATGTACAGCCAAAACTTTAAATCTCAACTATCACATACAATTAATATATTTAAATGATCCTGTATTTAACATGTTCTTTATTTAGACCTCAGATTTTAGAAAGGATTTTAGATTTATTTCATACTACCACAGAATCAAGCAGTGATGCATTGTAGAAACCAAGAGAAAGTGCCAAGGAATTTTGGTCTAGTGATGCAGGCTGCCTGGAACGTGAACCATCTCATACAAGATAAGCTTCTCTGAGATAGTAATAATGATGATATTTCACACCTTCCCCATTGTCACTGTTCTGCAAGTCTGTTTCAGAGTTTCTTGCTAAGGCAAGAAGTCCCACTGAAGTCAAGGAACTATTTAAGAGGACCAGGATTTGCTGAATTTAGCCTTAACAATATTATCCCATTTTACAGGTAGGAAAATCATCACAGAAACCCCACATTCAGTGCCACTTCAGGAGATGCTTGTCAAAGCTGCAACAAGAACTCCCAAGCCATAGATCATGCCTCTGTAATGGTTAAGTGTAACATAAGCCTTAACTTTGAATTTCCATATTTTTCTAGTATAAGTCATTCCCCATTCATTACTGTAAATTAAAATGTTTAAACCTTTTCAACAGGTACACAAATGCAATGGAACACAGTTCTCCGCTGGTATCACAACAGGAGAAGGAACCATTCACATTCTTATCTAAATTCAAATATTACAGTTGTGAAATTCACCCTTTCTGCCTTCTGTGACAACCTCTGCTGGATTATATAAATTTCATTAGGATTCTGCACTGCCAGTAAACCACTGGGATTTTGTCATCTTTAGAAAGAGTCCCTAAGTCCAAGGAAGCTTAGAAGTACATCATGGCCACTTGCTGACTTCTCATCCAGAAAAACAGACTTTTTTTTTTTTTTTTTTTTCCAGAGAGGTTTTCTAACCTCACCTCAGGGCCGTATTTACTTCTCAGCTGATGCTCCGTGTCTTTCACCAAGTTGTCACTGACTACTGGTGTATCTCTACCTGGACTACTGAAGCAGCCATCATGACCTAAAGGTATTACCCCAAATGGCTACTGCTGGCTTGTAGATATGTTTTCTACTGAACTCACCCAAGTGAAAAGATGGCAATGGTACGACTGACAATGGAACCATATATTCATGGTGTTTTTATTCTACCAGAGCTCGAATAACTCAACCACTTCGATGTGCCTAAAATTTTCATATTTTAACTGAGATTAAAAAAAAAAATAGAAACTCCAGATGACTCATTATCAAAGATATCATTGTATGCAAAGTGCCGGTAAGTTTGAAAAAGACCTTGTCACTATATATGTCATTTACATTAATGAAAGTATGATAACAACCAGTCATTAAGAGGGCTAAGCTCTCATCACACCTCAGTGGCATGCCCTAAAACATTGTTATGGAATTAAATATTTTTTAAATGCATACAGAAGAGATTGTCTAAAATGGATAATAACAAATCCTTTTGTAACTATTTTTATGCAAACTACGAGACAATTTTTTAATCAAATAAGGTGTACTCCTGAATCCTCCACACCTTCCAAAAACAAATGAAAGAACAATTTAAGGATTTTATCTGTCATTCACAGAAGACAAGCATTTCGCTTCCTTATAGCCTACTAAGTGTCCACAGCACTTAAATATATCTAACATACAGATGAGAGAGTCACAGGTGATGCAAGTTAAACAGCTCCATAATCAAAACGACTGGATTCATACACTCTGTTAAAAGCATTGCCCATTAGCAGAAATCAATAGTGCATTATATATTTTGCCCTATAAATAAAGCTTAAATTTTGTTACTGAAACCACTGCAGCGCTGGAATAGATACCCAGTTACAAACATGGAGTTCCAGTACTGGATTGAATGGGAGAAACTGGCCCCACCCCACTTTAACTAGGGATTAACTGGGCTGCAATGCACAGATCCCACAGGAGAACGGTGGTCATGGGGACTTACCAAGTCTCATTCTGAACAGAGCATTTCCTTTGAATTATGTTTAAAAATGTGTCTCCTCTTATGCAGTATGAAATCTTGTATTCATACAAAAATTCTGAACATTTTACGTACAACGCCACAGCTATTCTTGTATTAGGTTGGGGTTGGCAGAGCCGCTACACTGTGTTGTGCCAAAGTTAACAATAATATTATTTTTCCCCTTCTTACAAACACTTTCTCTACACAAAGCAGCCTCCAGCCTACACAAGCAAGCAGGGTATAACAGCTGGATGCAAATGCAGAGAAAACTGGTGTAAATGAAAACATACCACAAAGAAGAAATGCTGTAGCTGGTGAATCCTCTCCAGAATTACTTTCCATTTGACCTCTTACAAACAGTTGTCATCAGAGAGCTGTGTTAGCACTATCAGACTGTAATTAAGCTTCCATATCTACTTTAATACAAAGAAAAAACAAGCAGATCACTACAGGCAAACCACAAGACAGAGTTTAATACTTTTAAGGGTGAGGAAGTGACTTGCTATTTTAGCCCTGAAGCACACAGCCACTCCAGCACCAGGTAGTTAGATACTGTGCTTTCCCTAAGAGCCACACTCTCTCCCCAAGCACTTGTCACCCCTGACACTCATCCACATTCACCAAGACTGGGAAGGTAACTGCTTGTAGCTCTGTTCAGCGCCTGGCTCTTCAGAGTTACACGTGGTTCCCAGGAGGAACATACCATTTTTCTTCTATGTGTAATCAAGTAAAGCAGAAAAAACCTATTTTATTACAAAAATTATACGTTTAGCAGGCAAAATGCAAGGAAAAAGCCAGCTTTGCATAAAGTAACCTCATTCATCTAAACAGTTTAAAACTACAAATATACACTCAGATTGAAACATACACATAGTACCATTTAAAACTAGTAAAGCTGGATTTGCAGAGAAAAAATATTCATTTACTTTCAGATGGATTATGCTACTGTTTTTTAAAGTAACTTATGATTGCATTCTGCATGGATACAGATAATACCACTTCACCCCATCCCCCCATATCCTAGGAAACTCTGTGGTAGTTTTCATTTCCTTTGTTAAAAATTTAAAATCTGAGATCAATACAGCTTCCTCCATAAGTATGTCCAAAAGTAACAGCAATTTTGCCCTGCAACAATGGGTAGTTGTAGTTTAGGACAAGACAAAATACTGACTTTCTTCATTTGTGGAAGTGCCATACCCACAAAATGAAAACTCTTTGCAATTAGTAATTTAGACTTACATTGCAGAATAATGAAGTGCAATAATATAAGAAAATAATTTCCATTGGCTAACAGTAGAGGGAAATTCCACCTTTTATAGCAATAAGCTTCACGTAGTCAGTGACTTCTGAACTCTCCCTCTACTACTTTGTTTCTAGCAGCACACAGCTTTATAAGGTTTGTTTCAAGAGCTAAAAAAAAAAAAAAGGCTTCAGAGGTGAATGAATCCAAGGTCTGAGGTTTTATCCAAGCCTCAAAACGTAAATGAAAGGGAAGTTCCATCTAGGTTACTGTGTTATAGAATCACCTAAGCATGGGTGTGCCGTCATTCACATCAACAGGAGCGGCCATCAGATCAAAGTCAATGCTAACCTTGCTTCAGCATTTTCATATCCAGCTGAAAGCACTCTGGTCTTCCAGTTGTTACAATAAAGAAACACATTACTTGGTCTTTTTCTTTTTTTTTTTTGGTACACATGTTCCATCCATTTGTTTCCTTCGCTGATGTCAACAGCTGATCAACCAGCATAAGAAACAGGGCATAGATTTCTGAAGCACACACTGCTTTTTCACAAACAGCTAAAGAACACCAAGAGAATGCTCATAAAAAGCCCACAAGAAAAAACAATGTTAAAGTTTTCCATCTACTGACACACTTTCGTGTTGCTGTGGTAAAAGAAAACATTTACTTGTAAACATACTGTGTGCACCCAATGTAAAATCTAAACAAAATGAGACATTACAGATTTGTTGGCAATCGTATCCTTTAGAAACATCCTGAATCCTGATATGTTTAGGTAAAAAATCCTCACAAGTGCTGCACACAAGTAACTCCTAGTGACTTCAACGGAAGTTGTAGATATTTCAGCCTTCTCTGGATTAAAACTAGGAGATATGATTTTTATCAGCAGAACAAGAGCTTTCCTGTGCCACATGTCATTTTAACGGCAAACTCTATCAAATAGGAAAAATCGCATCACATCGCAGTGCTTACCAAGAAAATGTGTTTAGCCAGTAGTCAGGGTTCAGCAGCTGACAAGCTAGCATGCATCACCCTTATTTATTTAAACTGCTAGTGCACTGTGCTGGTTTCCCATCTCTTTTTCTCACTCCTGCATACGTTCAGGGATGATATACAAAGCACATCAGGTGTTTCTCCCCTCACTGCTATCACAGCTCACTCAAAGGATGCTTCCTGCTTTCACAACAGCACCCAGCCACAGCAGAAAAAAATCCCAAGGCAAACTTGTGTAAAATACTTTAATTTAGGCTAAGAAGAAAAAGAAATGATGAAATGACTCTTGATAGCACAAGACTACTTCCATGACTGCTCATTTTTGTTGAACGTCATCTACACAGCATGTGGAAAGAGAGGTTATTTTGGAATTGCATTAACTAGACAAGCAACATTAATGTTCCTGTATCCATACAGCCTGAAGGCCTTCAAACACAGATGACAGCAATCTTTTAAGTGCATTTGTAAATTTGTAGATGTAAAAATGATTCAACCTGTTAGAAAACTACATATACAAAGTGGTCTTTCATGTACTTTGGATCCACTAGATTTCACAAACTAATTCAAGTTTTCCAGTCAGATAAGTGTAACAATATTGAGCTCTGAATATTTGAAACTGTTATCATTGTGAAGCCAGCTTTCCTTCCAAGTTCTAAGGAAAACCACCTGCTTGTCTTGAAATAAACAAGCGAGATGTGAAAAACCCATGAAAAAGAGCTAGGGGCTGTTGTTTTGTTTTATATTAACTGACACTTTGCAAATGGCACCCTGCAAGTTATGCCTTAACTCCTTGTTAAAATGCAACTAAAATCTATATTACTCCACTTCTTACACATAGGTAAAATACATAGTTGAAAGCACACTAAAAGACTGGGGGGAAAAAATCCATGAAACAGATAAATTACTTGATTGCCTCTGAATAATAAATCATTCCTGAGCAGATTTAGAATAGACTTTTTACTGTAGAAACACATTTTTGTCATCAATAGGAACAGTTAGTTTGAAGACCTGAAGAAAGAAAAACAGTCTAAACCAACTTTGGAATTGGGAAGTAAACAGGGCTGCAATGCTTCTGCTGGCTGCCCAAACTAATGATGTTTCATTTCTCTTTTTCTCACTGAACACTAATATGTGCCAGCAAATGATCCATTTGCTCTGGATCACAACGCTATTTTCCCCACTTATCCCTGGAATAACACTGTCTCGAGCTACTAGAGGAACAGAAACGCTATCAATTCACATTAGCCCTAAAGTTTTCTCTCTCGGCACTCCTCTGCTGAGAAGTCAGGAGAGGAATGAGAGCCATCACCTTGAAGGTGCCAGTAATGATCTATGGAAAGATGTCCTGGAGCACAAGGGACCGAACTCTGTGGAGAGCTCTGTAGCTTTCCTGCATCCCTGACCGATTTCTCCATCAGCAGTCTCTGCCGTGCTCCTTGCTCAATGTACAGCGGCTGTTTGGAAGCTTTATCACTCATCATCCCCTAAACACCAAATACAAATGCACTTCACACTTACATATGCACACGCACACACTCTCAAGACACACGTGCACACGCACACTCTCCCCCCCCGACATCACATGCAATTCTTTCCAAGTCCCCCGTGTATTTCTTGAAAACAGAAAGGAAGCACACACACACACACAAAATCAACAACAAAAAAACCCCCAACAAAACACAGAAAGGAGGGAATAGGGGGCAGGGGGGGCGAAGGAAAAAAGAGGAGCGCTTTTTTTTGTTGTTTTTTTCTGCTGTTGCTGTGGCTCCCAAGCATGCAGTGCTAAGGAAGAGTAGTTCCCCACTTTCATCAGCTAGCTACATCCTCGGGATAAAAGGGAGCAGTCCGGAATGATGCTGAGGCTGCAGATGGGAAAAGAAGGCTTTGCAAACATGCCTGACTCCTCACGAAATTCTCTCCTCCACATCCCCTCCTCCCTAAAACCTGCCCTAAAGGGGGGAAAAGAAAAAAACCAAAATAATAATAATAATTTAAAAAAAACCAAACAAACAAAAAACCAAAACAACACACAAGGAAAAAAGTGATGAAAAGACACAACTCACCTTAACAGGGGGTGTTGGATGGGGTCAGAGAGGAGGAAGGGTATATAAAAAGATCTATTTTTAGCAGAGGTTGTGATAGTATTGAAACACACAGACACAGGGTTTGGAAGCAGGGAGAAGAGTATAAAAAAAACGAGGGGAAGAGAAATTATCAAGAAGGTGCAAGTCAGTCTGGCAGAAGAAAAGAGAATCCCCAAGAAAAAATAAATTAAAAAAAATAAAAACAACCACCAAATGCCAAGAGGAGAAGGAGGGAGAGCGTGGCCGTGCCGGGGTTTTGTTTTGTTTCTCTTCGCTGGGGGCGGGCGGAGGCGGCGGGGCGGTGGGGGGGGGGGTCGCGCTTTCGGCGAAGGGCCCCTCGCTGCCTCCCCGCGGGGCTCCCGCGGCCGCGACCCTCTCCCGGCGGCTCCGGGCGGCCGGGCTCAATCCTCGCCCGGCTCCGGCGGCTGCGGCGGGCGCGGCGCTCCCGCTCCCGCGGCTCGCTGGGGCTCTGCAGCCGCGTTCACGCCGCCGCCGCTCCTCGGCCACCCCCGCGCCCGCGCTCCCGCCGCCGCCCGCGGGCGCCCCCCGCCGCCCGCCGCTGCGGGCCGGGACGCGGGGACGCTCCGGGGCAGGGGCGGGGCGGCAGCGGCGGGGAGCCGCGCCCGCGGGCGGGGGTCCCGGGGTGGGAAGGGGGGCTCTCCGCGGCGACACCGCCGGTGGCGGTCGGCGGCGGGGCGAAAGGTGCCGGCTGCCGGCCGCGGAGAGGGAGCCGCGCTGCTGCGCGGGGAGAAGCGCCGATGCGGAGTCCGAGGGAGCGGGGAGGCTCAGCCGGGCATCTCCGTGCAGGAGCCGGGGTCGCCCTCTGGGCTGCGGAGCTCCCCGGCTGCTGGCAGCCCTCGCACGGCACCCGTGGGGTAAAGAGAGTTCGGGTCTGGGAAGCAAAACTTGGGCATGGTGTAAGGCTGTCGGTGTTGTATGAGCTGAATGCTGCATTATCAGTGGCACATAAGCGTCGTGTCATTGAGAAAATCACCAGCAACAAGCTGCGATGCTGAGAACTGCACTTATTTTCATTAAAAGTAGTAAAACTGCATCCAGCCTTGCCTTTAATACAGAAGCATGGCTCACGGAGAGCGTCACGAGCAGATGATGTTCATTCTCGATCCAAATGGAAGCTACTTGCAGCATTTTGTTGATGAGGACTGTTGGAGAGTCACATTTGTCTTAAACAGCTGACAAAATCCAACAAACATTTAGATGTTATAGAAGCAAGCTTTTACCTGACTTATTGCCCCCAGAAATACTCTGCAACTAAAAATAAACCCTGTGAAGTCTGTTTTAAAAGCAGATAAGTATAAAAACTTTGGACACCTTTTTACATTTTCATTGTCTAGATTGAAATAAGTAAAAAAAAGCAAGTGGGGAATTTAAGTGCAGAGAAATAGATGATCTTTTAAAAAGTATTTTACTTCTATCTACAGTGCTATTAACAATTGTAAGTAAACATGTCTGTTCATGAATTGTGATTTTCAATTGGCATTGTCCCATAAATGATGAGAGCAAATGCAGGCGAAGCTGTTGCTATACAACTGGTATACAAGCTGTGCTTCAGCACCACTGTTACACTGAGATAAGCAGGAGTGCGTATAGTAAATAGTAGAAGGATATGCTCCAGTATGTAAACCGATGTTAAGAAAGATGCTTACTCAAACTAGTATCGTTTGTTGATGCCTGGCAGTAGACAAAGCCATCTGGAATGAGAGTTGTGGAGGTACCAGGGTCTGTAATAGTTGCTCCTAAATATTGACCTTGGCACCCTCAGGGAGGATGGTGTATGAACCAGCTGTCTGCGTGGAGACTGCAGGCAGTCTAGCTGAACACGTGATGGCCAAACTGCCTGATAACGTGGCAGGGGATGTGGAGCACCCAGTTTCATTCTCCAGTTAGAGAGTGGCTGTGGTCCCGCAGGCACCTTAGGAGCAACCCCACAGGGGCTCTCCGTCAGTCATCTCTGTGCTCTGGCTTCCCAGTCACTGGAAGCTGAAACACAGGAATCAGTAAAATATGTTGAACCCAAGACTTGGTTGGAACTGGAACATCTTTGCTAAATTAATCATTCATTAAATATAAAAAGGCATTCTCAAGACCAAACAATTTCATTATCCTGTATTTGAACTTTGTCCTCCTCCAGAGAAAGAGATGCTTCCTACGGGTTTGCAGCAGAGAAACTGGAGGAATAATGAGCTTTCCAAATCTCTCATGTGAAGTGGAAATAAAATAAGAGGATGTAGTTCCTTTTGTGAGCTTCTCACAGGAGTCAGAGGAAGAAGATCCTCTTCTGCCTCAGTGCAGGCTCAGCTTCTGTTCGTTTCTTCTCCTGTGAACCAAATTGTTCAGCAATCTACTGACTGAATCTGAGACTTTACAGGATTTAGATCATGTCTGTCTTCTTAAAAATCAAATATATACAAAATTATTCACAGTCACACAAAGGGGAGTAAAGACATTGGAAATAAACTGTGTGCTGCTTGGAGCCTTGATTTCTGCAATAACTAAGTTGGGGAAATGTTTTATACATTAAAGTGGGGGTCATGTTTTATATATTATGTTATTAAATATTTTCTTTAATTTCAGTTCATTTTCAAGAAACTGCATTTCAGTTAACATGTATTTACATGAACTCTCAGTGACTTCTAATATTTATGAATTATTTTGCACTGTTGCAGAAGTGCCAAGTTACTGTAAAACATAAGTCCATCCTGTATGCAGTGCAAGGCTCTGACCATTGCCAGTTGCCTGAGCCATTCTATGCCCAGTAACATCAGGGCAGATTTTACTGTCAATTATAAATCCGTGGCCATACTAGCTTTGCAGAATTTGCGTGGACCTATTATTTTTAATTCCATTTCTTCAGGAAAAAAACCAACCAAACAAAAAAACCAAAACAAAAACCAAAAAAACCAAACCAAAACAAAACCAAAAAACCCAACTAAAACAACAACAACAACAACAACAACAAAACAACACCCTTGATGAATGGTTTTAAAGTTTGATTATGAAAAGCAACACACACTAGTGGTATTCAGGAACACTTAAACACAAAATGCTTAAATGCCAGCATATCTTTTTAAAATGTACGTTTCAGTTGCCATGTCACAGGATCTGCATATTTGCTATCTGATTTACAAGTGTAACTTGGCACTTGAGTCACTTGCATGCTGGTAAACAGTTTTATAGCTTGAACATACATTTAAATGGATGGAAATCATGACAAGGGTTAAAATCAGAGATTTTTATTATGTAAAGAGCTCCTGTAGAAATCCTTTTTCCAGAAGACAGTATACATACATTACAGATAATTGTCTAAATTGCTCAAAACCAAAGGTAATCAGAAAGGTTATTGAAAGGACAAGACAGAGCATCTAAACTGACATAAACAAAATCACTCCCCACAGGTCATTATATTGCTTCAGGGAGTCACTGTTGCTGCCAACAGTTAATGCTGAGAAGCTTTCCTCCGGTTTTCATTCAAGCAGTCCAGAGGAAGACATGCTTTGTGTTTTGTTCATTATGAAACACACAAATCATGTACACTGACAGACCAGCAAAGTAATCTTTGAGGCAGAGAGATAAAAACTTCGGTTTGGGTAATGCATTCAATGTCCTTGTACTGCTGAGAGGTCACCATGAACCCTTGCCTGCCAGTAATCTCTCTAAAATTTCTGCTGCAGGGTAGACCCAGCTGAGGAGCAACTTGATTCCCTCTTGACCTGGCAGAGATGTTTGCAGATTTCCACTGCTGCTTAGTACCATTCTCCCGAAGCCATATTATAGCCAACATGAGGTGAACTTTCAGTGTGGCCTCACCTTGGGTGCTGTGTGCAGTTCTGGGCCCCAGAATTCAAGAAGGGTGTGAAGGTCCTTGAACGTGTCCAGAGGAGGCCAACAAAGCTGGTGAAAGGGCTGGAAGGAACGTCATATGAGGAGCACCTGAGGACTTTTGGTTTGTCCAGTTTGGAGAAAAGGGGGCTCGGGGTGCAATCTTATTGCTCTCCACAACTTCCTGAGGAGGGGAAGTGGAGAGGGAGTTGCTGAGCTCTTCTCCCTGGGATCCAGTGACAGAGTGTGTGGGAATGGTTCAAAGATGCACCAGATGAGGTTTAGACTGGACATGAGGAAGCATTTATTTACTGAAAGGGTGGTCAAACATTGGAACAGGCTTCCTAGAGAGGTGGTCAGTGTCCCTCTCCTCTCCTCTCCTCTCCTCTCCTCTCCTCTCCTCTCCTCTCCTCTCCTCTCCTCTCCTCTCCTCTCCTCTCTTCTCTTCTTCCTGTCCCTTCTCATCCCTTCCCTCTCTTTACCTGGCTAGGGATGTAATGAAGAGATTATCTCTAATTCACCAAGCATAGATTCAATGGTCCATGTTAGTTATGTGTCTGAAAGAGGCATGATGCCAGTCTTTCTGTCCATGCTAGTGATACATGCAGATGATTTTTTTATTAATGTAAGTTAGAAAGGTAATTTCAATCCAATAAGTAGATTTTTCTAATAATATTATCTCATACAAGTTGAAATACATTTATTGTTTCAATCCATTTGAGGTCTTGCGACTGTTCCTCCTTGCTAGGCTTTTGACTGCTTCACCTGAGAATGGTGAAGTCCATGAGTGAGCTCTGATGTCATGGGAGTTCACTCACCACCTCACAGGCTATGGACATTTTTTTGGGAACTTTTCACAGAGTATGTCAAAACACCCATTGAATATACACTCTCAAATTTAGTACAGATGTGCAAGCAATAAAAATACTTCAAGATGGCTGGGAAGTCCCCAGAGATCACAGATATGCCAATTATTTCAAAATACGCCTTTTAAGAAATGATCTCCCGGTTACCTAGTGTTGTGTTAGGGGTGCAGCCTTGCAACTTTATTTGCTGTTGTACAACACAATAGAAATGTATATTCCCTGGGTTCTAACAGTATGATTTACTGCATTTCTGAAAGAAGGTATTTCACAAGTGTGTGATGTTAGAATTCCAAAAATATGACTTGGAAATAAAAGATAAAACAGGCTTTTGAACTGAAAAAATATCAAACAACACTGAAATGAAACACTTCAGACTAGATGACCAACGCATAAGGTCATAAGGCTACTTGGGTTGGTCATCTAGTATATATGTTATCGATATATTTTGTTAATATTTCATGCATTTTGCAAATTATTATCAAAGGCTTCTTTTAAAATATTTGTATTATACTAGCCTACATGTCTTTAAAATATTTAACATTCCTAATACTCTGTGATGTTGAATGAGTCATGTTGCTATTTGATTGCAGTTTGATGCAACTGACAGAAATTTTAAATATCTAACTACATATTAATAGAAATACGACGTGTATTATCATATTTTTCCTCTAAAATTATTATTAATAGTATTGTGATAGATCTGAATAGAATTTTACATAGCAGTCTGAATTAACATAAGACAGGCTAATAATGCGCACTTGTGAGCAAATCTTTTGTTCCAGACTGAGCCAGAGCAGCTGAGCTGGAAACCAAGCAGAAAAATGATTGAGTTATGGAGGGAAATCCCTTCTCCTTCAGCAAGGAAGTAACTGTTATCTTAAGTTCCCTATTAATAAGAAAGTTTCTACCCTCTATTAGAGGAAATGACTATTGTGATCACTAGTCCAGAGTCACAGCTCTATTTAAGTGTCTGCTTCCTGTCAAAACTGCTCAAATTATTAAGGATTACTTGTGATACCTTGGCTTATAAGGGGTTTTGTGGAGGAGTGTCATACCTAACTATATCAACAGTCCTACTGCAGCCACTTAAGTCATGAACAGTCCTTCCTGGGATAAATTTGTAAATATGCATCTCTATATGACAGTGATGAGCACTTTCATTTTTTTTTTTCACCCCAATTAATTGCTTTATACTATTGAGTAACAGCATCAGCCTATTCCCTGAATCCTTCCAAGGATGTCATGCAGGCCAGAACAGATGGGTTTTTGTGAAAGCCATATTACTCCAGTTTTGTTCTATGTTTCAACAGCTATGTCACGAACTTGCCAGAAGCTATGCAAAGTGACTTGTCTCCCAACACCAAACGTAGTTCTTCCAGAAAACAATCAACAAGTTCTCAAAATGACATTCCACTGCAATGATTTCTGAAATTACGATTGCATTTCTAAAAGTGAGTATGCTTCTTATTTCGGCACCTGACACCAGACATGCAAGGCTGACCTCTACGAGCTCTTTCCCATGCATCAGAATGACACCAGTTCTTCCCCCATACTGTTAGTTTATTTATTAAACTTTGGTTCACTGTCTCTTCAGAGTTATTGGTAATCCTTATCTGACCAAGAAGATTACTGACAGGTTCATCCATTTCAAAAGGGGACTAGAATGGATTTCTCATTTGGCTGTCAGTCTGTGTTCTTCATTTGTCAGAAAAAAAAGTCGAAGCTCGCTCTTCATTTGTCAAGTCTGTCTTTCGTATTATACACAGGGGGTCAGAGATTACAACTCATCTCAAGTACTTATAGCAAATATGTTATGGACAATAAGAATAGGATTTCTTGACTTTGAAAGACATGTACAGTAGCTGATGGTAAGTGCTACAGGACACCATTGGCAGGATCAAGCCAATAAAATAGAACAGGAAAATGTAGCAGACTCCTGCCCCACTCACAGGTACACAAGCTTACTCTACTTCAAGAAGCAGTAGTTGATATGTTTGGTGTGTTGGGTTTTTTGTTTTGTTGTGGGTTTTTTGTTCGGTTGGGTTTGGTTTGGTTTTGTTGTTGTTGGTTTGGTTTTTTTCTTTTGTCGTTTTGTTTTTCATGAGGGTTTTTGTGGTTTGTTTGTTTGTTTGGGGGTTTTTTGGTTGGTTGGTTTTGTTTGGGTTTGTTTTGGTTCTTGTTTTTGGGTTTTTTTGGTTGGTTGGTTTGTTTTGTTTTTTTTTTTTTTAGTTCTGGTGAGCATTTTAATTTTTGGCAATCCAAAGATATTAATTGGTCAGAAGTAGTCAGAAGATTTTTTTTTTTTTTTAGTGGAAGCAGTTCTTCTAGGATAAAACTAGATTTTGTAGAGGGTTAGAAATATCCTAGAACTCAACAGAAAAGGTGTCAAGGAGCAGCAAGGACCAGTAGCTCCCTCAAGGACAAGAAACCAAGGGGGATAATCCCTTCCAGTATTGAAGCACTCATCCCACAACACCCAAAGGAGGTGAAAAAAACAGGCTTAGAAATCATGGTCAGGTTCAAGGAAGAGTCCATATCATCATGCAATTTTGCTGTGAAATCAACCTGCAAGTCAGGGGGAGGATCAAGTCCAGTGCCTGCTGGGCAGGTCCATCATGACAGAACAGGTCTGAGATTAAGCTGGAAAATCAGCCTGCAGATCAGAATCATCCATGGCCAAGCATAACTGTAGCTTAGCTCAAGACCAGCACTTCCAGAGCATAGCCAAAAAAGAGAGTGAGGGCACTGGGCTGAGTTTAAAAAAGCTTCTGTGTTCATGGGCAGTGGTGTGGGTCTAAGCCCCAGGTGAGGGGGGTTATTAAGGGTTATTAATGCATTCAGAGCCAAGAGGTGGTGGTGAAGTGATGGAGGAAATAACAGAAGAAGTATCTCTGCTTGCTTTTTTTGTGTGTTTTTGTACCAAGAAAAGGACCCAAAGAGAGGATATGCAAATCAGATGTGTAGCAATAAGCTAGCCTGGAAGTGAGAAAAACGTGGAGGGGAAAGGTGATAACAAAGTAGAGAAAAAGGAAACAAAAGTAACCTACAAGGTGTGAGAACTTGAAGGAGAAAAGACAGAATGGCAGAAAAAAAGTAATAAAATGAGAAAAAATAGGGTTCCCATGAGAACAATAAAGTTTTAGAATACTAATATTTTCATGGAAATAAGGGGAAAAGATGGAATGTATGTTTTTGTTCTTACCTATTCTAGGGGCAGCTGGAGCTTTGCCCTTATGACTGTGCCAGAAAGGGAAAAAGAAGGTTTTGCTAAGTCATTATATTCCATCTCTTTGTTCTCTCCTTCAAGTTGCATTCATTTTTTCTGTTACTTCTTATTCTCCTCCTTGGCACAAAGGTCTACTTTATGTGGGTGTCTGTAGGGTTTCCTGTGAAGAAGGTTATTTTTCCTTTTGTTTCTATCTTCTGTTTTTCTAACTTCCATGCCCTGAGCTGTGCCGAGAATCTCCTATGGCCAAGCCAGGATCAGGCCCATAGTTGACTGTATTTTGCTCTTTCTTTACTTAGGTGTGTATTTGGCTCCCTGCTTACTCTGTAGGGAAGAGGCTACTGACTTTGAACTTACTTGCAGTGATGTGTGGTTTTACACCAGGAGAACTTACATCAGATCATTGTTAATTGTCTCTTGTAATTTCTCAGCCCATGTTCTCAACCTAAAATGCCTCTTTCTGCTTAGTGATGCCACTTCCCATTTCATGCAACTTCAGCCCTTCCATCATCAGTTCTTCTGATGTTTTTCTGTCAACTCAGATTTTCTTTCTGTCATTTTCCTCCTGCTTCCTAATCACAGATTTAGGCACAATTCTCATTGTCCTTGACAACCTTGGACCAATAAGCAATTTCACAAAATGAGAATCAATTGCAATATCATTTTATACTTCCACATTCAGAAGTATATGTTAAGATAAATGTAAATTCTTATTACTCTGTTGTGTTAAAATATTTGACAGCACCTTAATATTTTAAATCATTGTATCTTCCTAGGATTTCATGATCTAAATCCAATTAATAAACAGAATATTAGGAAAAAATAGAAAAAAAAACTTATCGAGTCCTTTATAACAGAATCAATTATTCCTAGCTCTGATCGCAGATTTTTTTTGCACTGGATGTCAGATCCTGCTTTCAAAATAATTGAACCGCAGCATGAATGAAAATGTTACCTAGCAGGACAAGTGAAGTGAAAACACAAAACAGAATAAAAATATCTCAACAGAACATACTTATTACTTAACAGTTGCACACTTACATCATGTCTGCTGCATAGACAGTCACTTCTGACTAAATTTGAAAAGAGACATAGCTATCTGTGAATTAATCAGGGTCAAATTCTGCTGTATTAAGTCTAGTTTACCCTTATACTTATAAATCTGTCCTATGATCTAACTAACTTCCACTCCTATATTCAAATTCATGCATGATTTGACATATTTGATAATCTAACTTACCATAATTAATTTTTCATTTCAGAAAATAGTGCATGAAGCACCAGAGTTCTGGAATTGACCTAAAATTTTAAGTCAGCTCTCATGCAGACATTGTCAAGAAAAACATGCCTTTTTATTTTTAAACTGACGTGTGGAAGGTATGTTACTATTTCTGGTATGTGACAACAAAACCCGACAGGACATAGTCCTTTAGTGTGGAAATGGGAGACATACTCAAGTTACTTTGATTATAATAAGAAGGAATTATATTTATTATTTGAAATTGTTAAATATTGAGTACACATGGAATTTTCCAAATGGATTGCATTAGTGCATGTATTTGTTTGTATTATTTGATTATGTCAACAAGGAAGAAGCTTCTTTCTGTGAATAATTTGAATCTTCTGTATTTTTGCTTCAACCAACGATGAAAATCGTTTTTGTTTTCCACCTGACATATCAAATTCCATCAATATCTCAAGATTCTTTTCATCTTGAGCCCCATTCCACAAGAATCTTTATCCACCAACTTGACCTTCTTCAGAAGGTTTTTGCTGGTACTCAATAGCAATTATTTTCAGCTGTGACTCCACAGCACAAATGTGCCTCAGGCAAATGAATCAAAAGCCCATTGTCCTTTGATACAGGGACTGTCCTGAATCATTTAGGAGTGCTTCCAAGAGCCTCATTCACACAAACACAGGCTTCCAGCCATGTCCCGGGCTTCTTCCACCATTGCCCTGAGCTGGTGGCCTGTCCCAGTCCCAGCGTGCCTGGGGACAGGATGGGAGCAGCAGCCACCAACAGCAGCAGCAGCAGTGGTGAGCACTCCCTCATTTGCTTCAGGCAAGATCAGCTAGGTTAGTGTAAACATTTTAAATGCATTTTCCCTCTGGTGAGGTAGAGCCTGCTCCCACGAACTTTTCCACCTGCAGATTACTGGCTGTAGCAGCCTCGGACAGGGAGGCGTTGCTACACAGTTGGAGTTAGTGAGGGGCAGTTCCCTCCTTCTCTGGCAAAGAGAGGTCTGTAGATGAAGGTTACCCATGAGCAAGTGAATGCACATTGGAGCAGTGAATGTGTGCACACTTCTGGATAGGATGGGATGGCTCCTACTTCTCTTACCTCAGGTTGTACTAGGGCTCCTGAGGCTCCCGAGCCTTCCCTGTGAGACTTTGACACCCAGATTCAGAGGTGGTAAGCCGCAGGAAGCTCAAGATAGCTTCGAAATCACTGCAGACAAAGATAAACCATAATCAACATTTCATCTACTGAATTTGATGAAACTTTGAAAACTTCGTTGTAATTCTAGCTTGCATTCAGTTCTTGCTCAGCAAATGGTAGGGGTACTGTTTTCCCTTTTTTTTGTGTGGGGTAATAAACAGAGATGTTAGCTATCTCCATTCTTTGAGAAAGTCAATGGTGGGAAAACATCAAAAGCTCCCAAGAACATGCAACACCCCAGACTTGCATTGTATAGAGTGACAATTTCTTATCTGTAAGAATCCTTGGTGGAGTTTCTGAATATTTGCATTAAAGCTACTACAGAGTGTGGGGGAGGGGAGGGTGTTCCATGCCTTTCCATTTCCCATAAGAAATATATAAATGGTATCAATGGAAAGAATAGTATTTGAGGTGAAGCTCTTTCACCACTTTAAAAGCACCACTACCAAACAGCATAGAGACCAATTGAGAATAATTTCAGGGGAAAAAAAAAAAAAATCAGCAATTCTACTGTTGCTTCTATGGAGCCTTAGAAGTTTCTGGTATGAATTGGTCACTGGGTTATGGTTTTATGCAGAATCCCATGATCACAGAATCACAGAATGTTAGGGATTGGAAGGGACCTCGAAAGATCATCTAGTCCAATCCCCCCGCCGGAGCAGGAACACCCAGATGAGGTTACACAGGAAGGCGTCCAGGCGGGTTTTGAATGTCTCCAGAGAAGGAGAATCCACAACCTCCCTGGGCAGCCTGTTCCAGTGCTCTGTCACCCTCACTGTGAAGAAGTTTCTCCTCAAATGTAAGTGGAACCTCCTGTGTTCCAGTTTGTACCCATTGCCCCTTGTCTTACCATTGGTTGTCACCGAGAAGAGCCTGGCTCCATCCTCCTGACACTCACCGTTTACAAACATTAATGAGGTCACACCTCAGTCTCCTCTTCTCCAAGCTAAAGAGACCCAGCTCCCTCAGCCTCTCCTCATAAGGGAGATGCTCCACTCCCTTAATCATTTTCGTGGCCCTGCGCTGGACTCTCTCCAGCAGTTCCCTGTCCTTCATCCCATAATATACTGTGTTGGTCTGTTGGAAATTGGATGCAGTAAGAAACATTTCTTTTTTAAAATCCTTGGGTAAGAGTGATTGATGGACAGCACGTAGTGCCAGAGATAAAGGATATTTAAAAAAATGCCCACTGGTAGGGAAATTCTGGAGAACAGCACTTCACTCCATGTCTGTGAGTAGGGATTGTAAGGAAGAAGGCAAGTGGAGGTAGCTCTATTTCTGATAGTAGCAAATTCTGAAGTAGTACATGTTTTTCGTAGTTTTCAGATATCCCAGACAGAGAAGGCTGACTATGAAACTGTATTGCAGAAACCTGAGGAGTATTGTGTTCCGTCTGAAAATGTATAAATATACATAGAGAGAGATGTACTTTAGCAGAGATGACATAAAGCAGAGAAAAACATAGAGGAATTTTTGACTGATACAAGACCGAAGAGCCAGGCTTGCAATTTTGAGTATCTCTATCTTGGATAAGAAAACAGATCTTGAAAAGAGAAGGCAAAGAATTAAGCTATGATTAAAGCAAATAGAATTTTCCAAGCAAAAGAAGTCATGCAATACAAGCCTTTAACTTGTGGATGGTGTGCAGTCCGGACATGACAGAAAATCCAAAACATTAAAGAAATGGAGCATTTAACTAGAAAGGCATGAAAAGCTCAAAGAGGGAGTTCACAAATAAATACCATGGGAGCAGCACAAACTGAAAGCAAATGGGACATTTCTTATTCCTAACTGCAAAATAGGAGACCAATTAACAAGCTGTCAGAAACAGTTACTTCCCAACTGAAAGAAAAGTCATAGGTAGTAGAAGGTAAGAAAGTGAAATTCAAGGCTTAGAGAAGGAGTATTACCCTACTAAGTGATTTTTTTTTTTTCTGAAGAGGTGGGTAAATAAATTCATAACTATATTTTTAAATAGTACATGGGAAACTTAATATGCCTTCCTGTATTAAAAGGCTCTGTTCTCTCAACCAATACCTGAACTAGTTCTGAGCAAGATATCCTACATGCCCTGTAATGTCTTTGTATAGCAGCAAACTGTTGGGTTTTACCCTTTTCTTGTTTGTTTTTTGGGACCCTGAGTTGGTTTGATATGGGCTGGTAGTCTTTGGCATAGGCTTGAGAGTCACTGGATAATTATTGTAGTTGAAGTAGGGATGTTCTTGCTTTAGCAAGTATGAAGCCCAAGAAGGTGGCACATTGCTGAGCAGTGAGAGGAACAAATCAAGACCAGGAGGTGAGCGAGGTCATTGCGAAGGAAGCTTTTGTGGATTCTGCCACCTCCACATCAGTAGCTTTACCTGGATACCTCTCTCAGGGCCATTCTTCTCCTCTTCTGAACATCCATCCATGCCATGCATCCCTTCTTCCTCTGACTTTCAGAAGCATAGAGGACCTAGGAAGAGGAGGCGCTGTTTATACCTACTTCTATGTACAGGCAATGGCATAAGGTCTTAGTGAAGACAGACCTTCTTAGTCAGAGAGTCATTGCTTTCTTTTGCAGTATTAGTGTTATTCATGCTTTTTAATGCTGTTTTCCAGGTGTTTTACTAATTAATCAGGTGTCACTATTTTACATATTAATTAGGAATAGGATTTTATAAATAGTGGGATGACAAAATCAATGAAGAATTCAAAACAGTGCAAAATATTTTTTCATGCAATCTGAAATCGAGTTTCAAACCTGTGGTTGCCAGTGACCTGTTTATAGGAGGAATGCGGACCACAGGCCTTCCTGCTGCAAACAGGTCAGTGGAAACTCATCAGGTTTGTCCTACAACCTGGCTGTGCTCAGACATGAGCCAGTTCTGTGGTCAACATTATATCAAGTCAATGAAAGACACAGTCATGGAGTTAAGGAGCCTAGAGACAGCACATGCTTAACTGGGGGGCATCACTGATAGACAGTTATTTGTAGCAGACAAAAACAGGACACAATGTTGTGGGGAGGAAAACTTGCATGGGTTCAGACCATTTTTCAGGTCATTTACCTCAAGAATGGCTTTAGCGAATTCTGTGCTGATTTCATTTAGCAAATGCCAGAACTGCCAAGCAAACCTGCACTGCTGCTTTGAAAAGAAGCCTGAAATCTTGTTAGGCTGCTTGAGGAAGATGGACAGGTCAAGGCAGAAAGCAGGTCTCCCCGTGCATAGAGGAGTACATACCTAGGATATTGACCCAAAATAACAAACTGACTATCTACATAATAAAAGCAATACGAACTCCAGGTCTGATTCATCGCTCTCACATCATATTTAGCATGGTTGCTACCCGAGCATTTTTAAGAGCTCTTTTTCCCACTCGGATTCCCACCACTGAATGGAGAGTGAGGTCCCCCTGTCCTCAAGGTCCCCTTGACTTGTTCTAGGATAAAAGGTAATGGGCACAAATTGAAATACATGAAAATCCTCCTGAATACCAGAAAACACCTTTATTTTTTTTTTTTCATGTGAGGGTGGTTGAACACTGGAATAGGTTACCAAGAGGGTTTGTGAAGTCTCCATCTTTGGAGACATTCAAAAGCCATCTGGACACAGTCCTGGGCAACTGGCTTTAGGTGGCCCTGCTTGAGCAGGCAGCTCAGACTAGGTGACCTCCAGGAGGGCCCTTCGAACCTCAACCATTCTGTGTTTCTGTATTTTTCCCTTGGGGTTTTCTTTTCTAGATGGCTGTTTATGTATATGAAGCTTGCACAAACATTGTTTCCAAGTTGTCTACATTTCTGTCAGATTTGATTGGAATTGGTTGATGCATTCAAAAATTAGCAAGGTAAACCACAGGAGGTTTCTGTGGAGAAGACAACCACAACAGAGTGTGATTATACAAAGTGGCAATGCTTAGGAAACCAGGGTAAGAGACAACCAAAGAGTGAGTTTGCTTTAACCCAAACAATGTTTGCACTCCTAATTTACTCCCTATGCCCTTGTGTAGTTGCCTCTGGCTTACGTGATTCAGAAAGCCTGAGGTCAAGTTAGAAACAGAGCACATATATTCAGAGTCCGTCATTTCATCTAAGCTGGGAGAAGTGCTTCTTATACCACTGCCATGACATTGCTGTGAATCATGGGGGTTTTTTGGGTTTCTGTTTGTTTGTTCATCTGGGGTTTTTTTCGTTTCTTTTTAAAATTGTATTCAGACTCCACATAATTATGTTATAGATGCAACTGTTTTTTTTTTTTCAAAATGATGATTCAAGCATTTTGTAACCCACATATGTAATTTCCTAAAACTACCTCAGCTCCTTCAGTTTATACACCTCAGTCAAGTGTAAAATTAAACGAAACTAGGAATAAAATAATGCTCAAAGAAAGAAAAACACATTTGGAAAAATAAATCAATGTATTATCTTAATGCATTGTAGTCAAAGGCTGAGAAGTGGAAAATAGAAATGACATTCCATTTTGTGAAAGCTCCACTGCTGGCAAAGGTGAAACTAATAAGGCTGGTAAATCTTTATGGTAAATATTTAATAAAACTTCATAGGTGTATGATTTACTGCATCATCATTCCTTTAAGAAAGGCAATAACTAAGATCCTATACTTGCAAAGACTAAGTATTTCCTTTAATATTGCAAATCACAAGTCTCTCCACTGGTCACAGTTGTGTGGGTGTAAAATGGAATTTTCCTCTGGTTTTTTTGTTGGCTGTAACCCATACCTGACCAGTACTTCCTAACTTAAAATGCTGAAAAGTTATGAAAATTTCCCAAATTAGAAAGAAAGTAAAAAAATTCCTGAAGAGAATAGATGCTCTATGGAATGTGAGGAAGTTTTTTGGTGGAGAGGACAGCTCACTATTGAGTCATGAATCACATTGCCCCTCTCAGAGCAGTCAGAGTTCATGGAGTCTGCATGGGACCTCATTCCTATTTTAATAGATCTTCCCCATGAGCTAGAATGCCATTTGCCTAGATAACATCACTTTATTCACTTCATATGTATATACACTTATACACTTTTTTGCATATAATTAAATAAATCATTGAATCATTGAGCATATTTATTAAAAAAACCCCTCACAACTAAACAAAACCAAAAAATCAAACAACAAGGTGTCGTATCTCTAAGTAAAGATGTTATAAGTTGCTGGTTTAAGCTTCATTAAGTTTTTTATGAAAAAGAAAAGTGCTTCTGGCATTATACAGTTCCACAAACAAACTTTGATATGCATGTTAGCACAAGTTTATGTGCAAGTTTTAGGTGTCTGTATATTTAAAGGAATATTTGATATCTTCTTTTGGAGAGAAGAGTCTGTTTAAAAGACTAACAGGGAATTTTGAGTGGAAGAAAAGATCATTTGGTACCTTCGCAGGACAGTCTGCCTAAAAGAGACAGCTCTCAATAGTGATTAAGCACGTGAATTTGCCAAAAGTGCAGTGATTCATGGAAATGGCTTGTATTGCTTTTTTACCATACCACTTATTTCCATGGATCGATTTATTGATGGTTTTGAGCCCATTAAGAATTATATTTGAAAACTGCTGCCTTGTGTGTATTCATGTCGTATGTCTTAAGTGGGGCTGAACTCCCACAGAAAAGCATCCTTTACTTCCCAGCAATATAGGGTTTGTGTCATTCCTGACCAGCCAGAATGCGGTGTGGAAAGTAAAAATTACTATAGAAAAAGAATAAATGCAACTTACTGCTTTTTTACCACAATGTTGATGGGAAACAAGGCTGTATTCTGTTACAACTTTGAGATGCTCTGAAAGAAAAATATGGGAACTATAAAAATAATGTGAAGTGATATTTTCTCCCAGCTTCCACAACAAATATACTGGTTGTGCAGTAAATATACTAGTTGTGGAATAGCTAGGTGGGGAAAGAACTTGTAGAGTACTCATCTGCTGTTAAAAAAAAAAAAATTAAAAAGCCTATTTTTGTCTTATAGAATGGAGAAACTGCTCAAGAGCAGTCCATCTATGTGAAAATATGACCCAAGAAGGCCTGCCGAACAAGGTCAGTATGTCCTAAAATTATTTATTAAATAAAGTCAGCCCTAGGGAGGCTGAGGTGCTGAGAGCTACTTTAACAGGTACATCAGGTCTCTTTGCCTGGGCTTTCTGAAACAGCTCAGGATGGCACATGGCATGAGTAAGCAGCAAGTCCTTTCCTCGTGTTTAACCGGGGGGGGGAACACGACCCCCTATCTTAGTCCAGACAGTTCTGCGCATCGTACCGGCACAAAGAAGGAAACAGAAAAGGTAAAAGGAATCTTCCAGAAACTTCTCCTGGTTTAAGATGTTGAAACTCTAGGCAAAGGTTTTCAAGAGAATACCAAATTAGTTGGACTCTCCATTGCTCTTTTCCCCTTTTCCTGAAGTTTCTGTTAGAAAATGTGTTTCCTTTGCTCCCGTATGGATTTTGCTTCAGCTGTTAAAACTTGCATTCTAAGCTTAAAAATAAATGTCAGTCTATGCTGGCATTTGCGAGAAGGCAGCAGCTTTGGAACAATGATCCATAAGGTTCCTTTTAGCATTCTTTTCCTATTTTAAAGAAAACCTTCCCCAAGAATTATGACAAACAAGTGGAGGGCTGCATTCAGCAACAGGGAGTCACTAATGACCATTTCCATCCTCACCAGTAAATAGCACAGCAGTCAATGGAAACTACTTTTGAGTATTTCTCAAGACAGCTGAATGAAGAAACCTGCCAAAACCACGTTTAAATCTCCCCTTCCTTAATTAACATGCATCTGGCAAATATATAACACTGTAAATACCACATTATTGTTGATACTGTAAAAGAAGAACAGTTAGTGGATTGATACTGATACAGACAGGGAGAAAAATTAGATTGATAGATGGTCTTCTAGTGTTTGTCACTCCCAACCACCATAATTCCAAGTACATTTGAATACTTGGCAGTATGCAAATCACAATTTAAAGTAAGTAGTTTAAAATACCTGTGTTCAAAGTAACTGTTCAAACAGCATATTCCAAGAGAGACAGAGAAAGGAAAAGAGAGATTTGATGCACTCACCAAAAATGAATTTATTTTAAAAAAAGAGAAAAAAATTACTGTATGGAAAGCAATCAGATAATGCCCCGAAGTGTCCATTCCCCATTCCTTTTTTCATCTGCCTCTTTTTTCTTTTTTTTTTTCTTTTTTCTTTTTCTTTTTTCTTTTTTATTTTTTCTCTTTTTCTTTTTTTCTCTTTTCTCTTTTTTCTTTTTTCTGTTTTTTCTTTTTTCTTTTTCTTTTTCCTTTTTTCTCTTTTCTCTTTTTTCTTTTTTCTTTTTTCTTCTTTTTCCTTTTCCCTTTTTCCTTTTCCCTTTTTTCTTTTTTCTTTTTTCTTTTTTTCTCTTTTCTCTTTTTTCTTTTTTCTTTTTTTCTCTTTTCTCTTTTTTCTTTTTTCTTTTTTCTTTTTTCTTCTTTTTCCTTTTTCCTTTTCCCTTTTTCCTTTTCCCTTTTTTCTTTTCTCTTTTCTCTTTTTTCTTTTTTCTTTTTTCTTCTTTTTCCTTTTTCCTTTTTCCTTTTCTCTTTTTCCTTTTCCCTTTTTCCTTTTCCTTTTTCCCTTTTTTCTTTTCTCTTTTTTCTTTTTTCTTTTCTGTTTTCTCTTTTTTCTTTTTCTATTTTTTTCTTTTTTCTTCTTTCTTCTTCCTTTTTTCTAAACCATATTCTTCTTTCTGTAAGATTTTATTTCTAAGGCAGATCCTCAGTAGTTTCAGAGAAAACAAATTCTTTACAGCGTTTTTGATTAAGCACCCATAAATCTGAAATGGCCACTATCACTAGTCACTTTTGGAAACACAAGCCTATGACTGCTTAATATAGAAGACCTTCAGACATGACCTTCAATGCAGCGTAAAACTGCATTGATCTTCGAGTCCAGCATTGCTGAAATGCCCTGGGCTTTGAAAGAATTAAGAGAATTAAGTATGCCACAAAGTAAATCTGGGATGGTACCATTTTTGGAAGACTGTACTGTGGGTTTTAGTTCAGGCATGTTGTGAGGAACTGAGCTGGAAACTTACCACTGGCATGGTACTCACAGTAGTGTGACAATCAACCATGTGTGGTCAGAAAAAGTCCTGAGAAAAGGAAGGACTTGACTTGAAAAAGTGCTGAGCATTCCCAAATCACGTGAAAGGTTGCTTATAGGTGCATGTAGATGGACATCGGATTGAGGAACTAAAACTCTGAGATGGTACCAAAGAAGATTATAGGTAATCCTGTTCAACAATACTCTGTTTAGAAGAAGCAGACAGCTTATATGCAAAACATTTTAAACAGTCCTGTGCTCTTTGTGGACCAAAAAGGACATTAAAAAAATCATTTTCTCTTTGATGGTTGTTTAAAAACAATTTTTCCTTTGTCTGCCAAACTACTCTTGGCAGAGAAACTCTTCTACCCTTTATGCATGTGTATTGTCCAGCAAAATGGAAACAAGATCTCTAGACCTTGGTATCGTGGGATTGAGAGTAGGTCAGAAGAGCATGTTGGTTGGTACAAGGTGATGACGAAGACTGATGGCTCTGAAACTTGCTCCCAAGTCTTCCTCTGGAATTCCATGCAGTGCCTTCCTCTGACTACAGATCCTACAGAAATCTCTTGGACTTCCCTTTTCTACTGCTATAAATACCTTGCTATTCCTGCACAAGCAACGCTGCCATACTGATGATCCAACAGTTGACCACCACGCCTCAGCCTGGACAAAACATTGTCTGGGTCATAGTGGCATAGGATGAGTGCGTGAACATTTTTAGGTGCCCATGTCAGTGGGACTAACAATAGTATTCCCATTGTTTTTTTCCCAATTGCAATAACACACTCCTGATGATGTACTGTTTTCTTCTACCTACAACTCCTTTGTGCCCTGTGCTGGGATTTTGTTTTCCCTTCTCCTCAGTAGAAGCTTGAGCTTAGGTCATCTCCATTGAAATAACAGTCTTCTAGCCTATCTTTTCCTCCAGCTGATGTCAGGACCTGTGTAGACAGTTTGCACAGGATTTGCAATGCATTCACTTTTGAGTATGGAATCAAGCCCTGACAGATCAAGAAACCCTCTTGGAAACAGAAAGGCCAAGAATCATGACTCTGAGGCAATTCATGCAGTTCTCTGACCCATAACTGAAGACCCTGCGGCCCTTGGTGTTTCTAGCTCCTTAGTAGCCTTCTTGGCTTGTTTCCCCAAATTCACATGAGAGTTTGGATTGTTAAGGAGCCAGGCACTTAGCAGTCTGAAGGTCAGTACTCTTTGAACTTCCAGGTTTCTGGCTTTCCATCATTTTGCTGGAAGGTTAACAGGGCAGCACTTCTCCAGCAGTCTGTTTGACATGCTATAGGTGGGGTGGGAATGAAAGATCTTAGGGAGGTCCTCTGCACATCACCTGCCAGGAAGTCTTCAGAGAAAACAAACAAGCAAAAGATTGAGACCTAGCTCCCAGTAGGAAGCTCAAGATGACAAAAATCAGCTCCTGTCTAAAATACAAGTTACCTGGATGTGCTTCTTTCAAAACACCTCACTTAAGGAAGCTGTTAAGCAGCAGTGACCAAAGTATTGGTAACATGGGAACTGTCAGAGCATCCTTGTCACCACAGGGCTTGGCTGCATCATCCCACTGCTGGAAAAGCACATTTCTGACAGAACACTTCACCTTTCCTGCATTAAGCAGGATAAGTCTACCAGTGCCCCCTGCACTGAGACTGAGTCTGTCGTAGTGTAATTCTGAGTTGAGCCCAGACAGAGGAAAGCAGAATTTCTATTAAAAACCAATGCATTGACACTGTTCTCAGGATTTCTTTTGTTCCTAGTTTACTCAAAAGTCTCATTTGCATTGTTCTTTACTCTGCTAACTGGAGGGTTTTCATCATGTTTCTTTTTTCTCCTTTGATACATTTTCTATAGCTCTTAGTTTCTAACTTATATTATTTATATCCATTTCATTCTGGTCATAGAACCACACTGCTTCACTTAAAGGCTTACTTTCACTAAGGAAATCCTTATCTCATAAATATTAAACAGAGGAGTGAA
Organism: Caloenas nicobarica; assembly: GCF_036013445.1. Taxonomy (NCBI): domain Eukaryota; kingdom Metazoa; phylum Chordata; class Aves; order Columbiformes; family Columbidae; genus Caloenas; species Caloenas nicobarica. Next base: position 96,951,083 of record NC_088246.1, on the reverse strand, counting down.
CAGTTTTCTCATCAAAATCTTATTACGAGCACTATGTTGAGAGTTTACCCCATGTTTATACACATTTTAAAATAATGAACCACAGTCGAAACACTTCAAGTAGTTATGTATATATTTCTTCTGTTCCATTTTTACAACATATATCCATATGTATATAAAGTGAATATAATTTTGTACCCGCTCTTTTCCCTTACTAGGTTGCTTTTTAAACAGTGTGGATATTTTTCCCCTTTTTTGGACTGTGTTTTTTAATATAATGTGAAATGGTTCCAGCCATCTCTCAGATGCTTCTGTTTATAGATTTTCTTGACTGATTTTATCCATAATTATTTTCAGCATTTATAAGTTGGGCCTGTTAAAGCACCAAGTCTAGAACATACTGGTTACACAGTTGTACATTTGATTCTGTTTCCGCATCAGAAATGTAAATCAGTCTCCATCACTTCCATTGAATTACACACCACTGGCCTGGTAATCAGGCACTTTCTGTGGTACACAATGCCTCCAGGTCAAACACACTAAGAGGTCAGGAAATATTCATCTGTAGTTTTACGAGTTCCAAGGGTAGAGTAGTTTTTGCTGAAACATCTGTCAATAGGAAAGGAAGGCCCCAATGATAATTAATTTCCCCACCTGCATGTTTTTAAAGAGTACTTCTGTAACTCACCCTGCACTGAGCTTCAGTAGAAGAACATGCCCCCTCTATTGATATTGTGATTTTTCAGTTGGAATGGTGGTGCATGATGATTCAAGACCTTTTGGTCCCAGGCTGTCAGTGACTTGGGAGTAATGAAAGAGCAAGAACACTCTTCTTCCATTGCTTTTGATGTTTAATTCCTTCTAATATATGAAGTTTTTAAACATTTGATTAATATGCCCCCTTCCACGCACTTTCAGCGAATAACTGAAATATGTGCTCATAAGCAAGCAGTCTGCATATCTCTTGCCTATCATGCCCGTACATTGTGCCTAGTATGCCCATATATTGGCATATAAAGAGTCCTCATTTCTTCTGGTATTTTGATTAACATTCTCAACATTTTGATTTTGAATTAAATAGGAGCTGATTTTTTCTGTCCCCTTTTGTTGCTCATTTACTGTTCCTGGTTGTAGGTAGGCTACTCTCCTGAAGATCAGTTTCCTCTGCGCCAAGCAGATTGTTCAGGCTGCTTGGTTGCTTGTGCTCACAGAAGGGAAAACAATGTTCCTCAAACCTCAAACCCTCAACTTTCCCATATATAAAAATCTCTTAAAATGTAAGACTGTGCTGTTTTTCTCCCCAAAAAAGTAATAACTTGCAAAAGATGTTTGTATATATGTATATTGTTTCTACAAGCCTGCATACATGTGGGGCTCTGGATCTGTATCTCTTATGCTTTCCAAATTTGTATTCCCTCCATGTAATTTATGGATGCAAGGAACAGGGTGATGTTTGTATGCAAAAAATGCCTAATAAGCTTCTAGAACTCAGTGAACTGTGTATTACCTACATGGGGCACACATTTAAGACACCAAACCCATCTATTTCTTAGAAAATAGAATGTTTTCTCTTTAGGCTTATTTAATTAAAATCTCCTTCAAACTGTTTAAAAAAATATCTTCCTAAATGCAGAGAAGTCAAAGAGAATTAATAATGAAGATCGGGGACACATACAGCTTTCCTTTATGTTCACAAAGTATTAGGCTAAAACTAATTTCATTCACAATAGCATGATACTGTCTCTGTTCATGGAAACACCTTTATGGTTTGCCATTTCTGTGTTTCCTAATAAAATAAGGATCCTTGCAAAATTCCAGTTACTTACACTAGAAGGATTTTCATAGCCCAGCTCAGATAGCTTAACACTGATGATTTTTAAAATATTAAGCATTAGTAATGAAATGATGTAACCTCTTGTAGTCTGGGGGCTTTCTTGTGGGGCATTATTTCAAAATGTACATGAACACAGTAGATTCTTAATGGTATTTGGAATGAGATTTTGTGACAATTTTACAATACATTTCAATATTGATATTTATGAAATATGCATTTACTCAATAAAAATAAGTCTCTAAGAAATGCAGTGTGGTTTGGTGGCTAGGATGCAGACCTATGAGTCAGAAGCTTGTGTTCTATTTCTGGATGTGCCAGAAGGCTTTTTCTATAATTATCACCATCTATATTTGTCTTTTTTTCCCACTCTCTTTTGTCATATATTTGGAAACTCACAAGAAAGACAAGAAATTATTTTAGAGGGAGGGTTTCACCATCCATTTTGGTTTGCTGAGTTGCCTCAATATTCTCAAATCTTGAAATATTCCTTTTTTCATCCTGTTTATTCACCTCTGTCCACATAGAATAACAATGTCAGTTAATAGATACCCAACACTCTGGCTAGAGATACAATATTTATGAAGACATTTAGCCAAAATACATAAAATTCGCATTTTTTCCTCATGCAAGACTTCTACTTCTTCACCACTTTGGACAAAATCAATCAATTAATAAACCAATAAGGCTTTAGATGCGATTATCTTAAACCTGGGAGGCAAATATTGGTATTTGGGTTTTCCTACTGGCTCCTGTATGTTCAGCAACTGCTTCATGCCTTCAAGTTTTTTTTAAGCCAGTAAGATTCCAGTAACCAATGGTACAGTAATTCAAGTGAGAGTCTAAGAAAATCTTCTATTCATAAGTCTCATATAATAATAAATATAATATAAATAAATAGAAATAAACTAGTTTGAAGAGGGAGAAATTTGTGTCTATTCTTATTCTAGGACAGAATGAACTGCTGAAAACTCCAACAAATTCAATTAACTTCTATTAGGGATTTTTACAAATAGTATTCATTCACCATAAAGAAGTCATACGATTATGATTTTTAAATGGGATTTCTGGTGGCAGAGGAACAAAAATCAAAACATCAGCTAAAAGTAATAAACTGCATGGTGCTAAATTGAAAAAAAATCTCTATGACATTACAACAATCAAATATCTTTCCAATGGTGCCAACACAATGAGAACAACAATGTTATACCCACTGTTGCATGAAATAACACAATTTATTGAGGCAATTTGTCCTCAATCTGTGTTGTATGAATAATATATCAATAAAAAGAAGGGCACAGACAGCATAGTTTCAGTTATATTTTGGAACTTTAAAACATCTATATTAGGAGAGAAGAACCAGACAGGAGTAATTTACAGTGAGATATTCAAATACCTTGGTTTACCTTTGGTACCCTAACCTTCGTATACAGCATAATTTTCAAGATATTAATCCCAAAATCAAGCTCAGTTACATAGAGTGTAGCATGGAAAGGAAGACCAGAGCTAATTTACATAATCTTTTAGGATTTTGCTTCTCTTAATAACCAACCCACAAATATTCACACTAGAAGTAGGCTTTCCAAAGTAAAATGTTAGATCTACTGTGTTCCACACGACTAGGTTTTCTTTTCTATTTTTAGTCGTAATTTTGATGTGCAACTGGACCTAATGTCTACTGTCCAATTTAAAATTAACACATGCTCTATTTATATTCAAGGCACAATGCAAGTTGCTGGACCTGATTCTTCCACTAGAAAATCCTTAGTGATGCTATTATAATAATGATCTTGATTGTTGCTGAATCCTTTTCTTTCTAGAGAATATATACACTTCTGTTCTTAACAGTCCATTTTATTCTTGTTTACAACCTTTTGGAAAATGATTTTGTTTTTCACAAATATCTCAACTCTGTCCAAAAGCAAGTTACTGTTCTGGTCTGCATTTGCTTCCACACTATGTGTGTGCTTTATTTTTCACTCTGCATACTAAAACATGTTATCTTTCTTTGTTGTGGCCCTACCCAGCTTCATGAAGATAACAAATTCTTGTTTAGACCTTTCATTGTTTACTCCTGCATATGTAGGTACTCTAAATACACCAGATTCCTTAGTTGCTCCAACGGTTCTTCTATCACCTTTTCTTCTGGTTTTCTTTTTCCAGGTACCAGATGCAGTTGTCCGGTGGTAGATAATGAACTTTTCCTGTTGAAGCACATGGAAAAGATATCTCCATAATCCTGGAGCTAAAACTAAAAAGCAGAGAGCAAGAGTGAGACTTCTGGTAGGATTCTCCAAGGATGCCAAGTCCAAGCTCTAAATGCCTACTTTGTCAAATATCTCCATCTTCCTGATGGAAGCTGTACAGTACCTACAACACAGCAATCTGAGTCAGCATCTTCGGTCTTGTGTTCCTTCACAATAGGTCACAGGTATTGGTTTCTAGACACTTTTATGCAGTTCATTCCCTGATGGTGTCTGATCCATGAGTTCCTTTTTGGCCCATTCTGATTTGTTATTTGTAGGCTTAGAGTGCAGCTTTTTTTCTTTCTTCCTTTAGAGACTTATCTGAGAAGGCCTCCTATTTCTCCTGCTGATCCATCTCTACTTAATAATTGCTGCAGTAAGTGAGCAAGTAACATCTTCCAACGAGATACTTGCCTTTTGCATCCATGTTTTGCTGTTCTTTTAAAATCCACTGTCTTATGGATGAAAACTCTCTTTAACTTATGTTACCTTTTATCACATAATCTTTTTCTTTTCCTCATGGTTAATAAAAAATTTCTATACTCTCATTAGCAATAGTGACTACATAGGAGACTCTCAATTTCCCACTGATCTGTGTGAAAGCATTTTATGCAATTATTATAACCATTCCCTGAAACTCTGTGGCACCAAGCAGGGATCTGAATTTCTTTCTATGGGTTTTGAAGTTTTGTTTTTTAAAAATTTTAGCATAGCTCTTATGAGGTCAATTCACTGCGGGTATCCCAGACACTGAAGCATTTAAAACCATACTCTTTAGCAGAACATCAGAAACACTCTTAACAAATCATATTGTGGTCTATTATTTGTTACTATCTCACTTGGCGTGCTACATATGCAGATATTGATTTTACATGTGAGAAGTGAATGAAACAGCACAGAAGCAGCACTTAGAGTGCTATTTCTGGATAAAGAAAAAAAAATTCCAAAATAATGTGTAATATTTTCCAGTGTAAACAAACCAATTAATGCCATTCTTTAACACAGACCTGAAGTTTCCTTTAATATGCCTGAATTGCATGCAGACTTTACATCTACGGTGTCCTCCTCTCTTTAGTCATTTACTGTTACAAGCTTTTCTTTGCTGTGAAGTTTTTTAACTGTTCCACAGCACTTCATCTTGTTTTATTTATGTCATTTTTCTATTTCCAAGGGAATTTAGTTTTTCCTATGAATGGCTGCAATTTCTCCCTGTCTCTGTTTTTTTCTCTTAAACTTTTAGGTACCACTTTTCTCAGTCTCCTACAGTGTAAAACCTTTCAAGATGACATAGTGTGTATATGAATGCAAATTGTTATCATACCTTTTGGTTTCGGTGTAGACATGCTGATTCTCTGAAGATAACCCATGCTAAAAAGTGTGTTCAGCTGTGTAAGAGTTAAGAAGCCAAATTCAAGGTTTATAGCAGCATTTAAAATGTGTATTTAAAAGGAAAAAATATTTGCAGCAAGGGATAAATTAATATTTAAGGGTAATTACTTAGTTGTATTTTTAAAGTAACCTTTCTAATTAATAGATGCTACAATAAATTACATTTATTTTTTAAAATACTCAAACTACTCTTCATAGTGGGATAATGGATGCCTTTAATGACAGGTCATATAACATGTGCACTCACAAATGAATATTCATGCCGCAAGGGTTCACAGATACTGACAATATTTCACTTACTCTATGAGGGAAGAAAGTAATCATATACCACATCTAGTGAATAACCGAAGAGCAAGCAGATCAGAGACAACTCAGGGGATGAAATTTTTTCAGATAAATCAGTTGTTAAACAATTACAACTAATGAGCATATTCATAAAAATCAGGCTATCCATTGATAATATATCAAGTGACTAGAAGTCTGTGTTTGATGGCTACATTATTTGCTATGAATAGTTCATCTATCTTCAACTTTAAAGCTTTAATTTTTTCTTTTAAATAGTGAACAAACATGGCTAAAATTATTTCTGAAATCGGGAAAAATTGAGCTTTCTTCCTTTTTGTGCCGACAGGTTCCCCACTTGACTTTGAACAAACCATTTATAGCCAGACCCTGCTGCACTTGTTCACAGTGGCCAAGATTCTTCTACTATTCTGACACTATTTGTGGCAGCAATGGTTTTAAAGGAGTCCTAGGGTGTGTGATAACACTTTGATAGCTGTGCAGGAAGGTAGGCTTGATTTTCTTCAGTTACCTGAGCAACTGGCATGCAAGCTGTCTGTTGTACCTTACCTGGGGCTCTATCCAACTTTGTCTACTCCATACTGTCCCAAACAGCCTGAGACACTTCTTCTTCTGTCCCCTAGCATTCTTGTTGAGCTCAGCTTATTCTGATAAAGGGATCTCATTTTTGTGGTGAGATGCTAAGAGTGGCATGGTACAGAAGGAGATGCCAAGCCTGCTGGGACACCTTTTGAAGCCTGGGTGATGAGTCATTCTGAGCATGGCCAGTGCCAGCTCCTTGTCAGTGCAGCTCTCAGACTTGGGGCATACCCCAACCCTGCACATCAGCTCCCTTATTTGGAGAGCCAGCTGACACATCCTAGATTGCAAATCAGCAGGTAAGCAGTGTGGGTGCTCAGCAGGTTGAGGCTCCAGTTTGTGTTCTGGCCCTAAATTAAAATGGTAGCACTGGTGTGTCCTTAAATCTCAGCTTCAGCTGGAAGATGTACCATGTTGCCTTACGCTCACCTTTCAGAACCATGATCTTGTCCTCAGTTTCACCTGGTTTCTGTTAAGTGTCAGCTAGACAGTCTAAGAGCTAGTCGTGTGTGCCATGTTCTTCCTTGTCGCATTGCTGCTGGTTTGACTGCAACATGCATTGAAAACATCCCTTCAAGCCCTTCCTTTGCACAGAAAATTAGTGATGGACTTGGCGTAGCTAACTTTGAAGCCCTGGAGCCAATTCACAGCAGGGAATCACAACGGGCAAGGGTAGCAGGAGAACAGGACTATCTGGGTGCATGCATAGGCTTGCACTGACAATCCCAGGTTGAGGAGAAATTAAATACTTGAATTCTCTGGCCTTGGGAGTGGGATCCTCTCTCTTCCTGTGTGAAGTGAGGCAAATGAAACACCGCATGTTACAGAAGAAAGATTTGACGCATGAGTTTGTAAGATCATTGATTGGCAGCTAGCTGAATATGAGCCAGCAGTGTGCCCAGGTGGCCAAAAAGGTCAACAGCATCCTGGCTTGTATCAAGAATAGTGTGACCAGCAGGACTAGGGAAGTTATCGTTCCACTGTACTTGGCACTGGTGAGGCCCCACCTTGAATCCTGTGTTCAGTTTTGGGCGCCTCTCTACAAGAAAGACATTGAGGTGCTGGAGAGAGTTCAGAGAAGGGCAACGAAGCTGGTGAAGGGTCAGGAGATCAAGCTTTATGAGGAACAGCTGAGGGAGAAAAGGAGGCTGAGAGGAGACCTTATCACTGTCTACAACTACCAGAAAGAAGGTTGTAGCATGGAGGGTGTTGGTCTCTTCTCCCAAGCAGCAAGTGACAGGACAGGGGAAATGTCCTCAAGTTGTGCCAGGGGAGGTTCAAATTGGATGTTAGGAAACATTTCTTCATGGAAAGGGTTGTCAGGCATTGGAACAGGCTGCCCAGGGAAGTGGTGGAGTCACCATCCCCGGTGGTGTTTAAAAGGCATATAGATGAGGTTTTTAGGGACATGGTTTAGTGCTAGAGTTAGGTTATGGTTGGACTTAATGATCTTGAGGGTCTCTTCCAACCAGAATGATTCAGTGATTCTATGATTTATAGCAAGGGCTATTATCTTATGGGGTTGGACTGTATGACAAAATAAAACCAAACATGATAAAAGTCTTTAAGACGTGTGTGGTGGGGGGATGGTTTTTATAATGAGATTCATGTGTTTGGCCTCCTAGGCATGGTGTGTCCTTGCAGACATGTTTGTGGTAAGAATAACTAGCAGCATAAAGTAAGTGAGAATGTGATAAAATATAACTTGATTCTCCTGAAGATGCCTCAAAGTATACTGACTTCACACCTTTCTTCAGTAGGGAATTAATTTTACAGATTAGAGATACTGCATTTCCTTTGTCTTGTCTTCAGCCTGATGTCACATAGGAAACTATTAGTCGAACTGTAGAAGGTGCAGTCTTTATAGAAGAATTATAAGGTTATTAAGGAAAAAACTAGAGAGGAAGCTCCAAACTGTGCTGAAAGAGTATCTATCTGACTATAGTGATTACTTCTCAAAGATCAGTCTTGACATAGAACTCATTAAATATTTTTATTAATGACCTTGACACCAAAAGTGGCAGTGTGCTAAATTTACAGATAATAAGCAGTTGTGAGACACTGACAATATTCAACAAGAGTTAGGACATCATTCAGGGAACACTTCAGAATATCACTGACAGCTAGAGTGGCACAAATAAGGTTCAGTACAGTAGGTGGAAGGGGGCTTAGGGATGAATAACACAAATTTCATCAATAAATTTGTAATTTGTCCACTTTTAGAAACTGATGAGGATAAAGAAACCAGGAGTATGAGTCTGTTATGGGAATATATAGGACATCAGTCTGACATATATAGCCTCAAAAATATATGTGAAAGCTTAAGATGTAGCATCTCTAGCACAGAAAGGAAAGTAATAGAGCTAATGTGTAAGATCCTGTTTGCAATATTTCGTTCTATTCTGGATGGCTATGTTTAAGGAAGATGAATCCAGACTTGAAGAGGTGCAGAGCAGGAAGATTAAAATGAATGGGTACTGGAAAAGTTTACTTAGAGGGAGAAGGTTAGAAAAACATAGTTTATTTAGTTTAGTAAAAATTTAAAAAAGAGGACATGCTTGCTGTCTGTAAGTAAATCAGTTAACCTAGGATGTGGACAATATTGGCATAAAGGAAAAGTGTGGAAACTGAATCTGGTTAAGCTTGGTCTAGAAGTCAAAGGAGGTCTGTAACACACAATATTTAATTTTTGTCTGGAGTTTGATCTGGTTTAGGAGGTAGTTTTCCTACAATTTCCTACAGTGTCTGGGCTGTGAGATCCCATCGCTTTGCTCCTGTGGGAAGACATTAGACATGAAATCCTGAGGAACACCTGGTTTGGAACTAGGCATCGAGACAAAGTCTAGGGAGGCAAGGACTGTTCATGGAGCTTCAAAGGGATGGTGCTGTGAGGTACTGGCCAGGCTAAGTAATAAAAGAAGATGCATGGGCAGAGGAAACAACACATAAGAGAAATGGCTTGGATGAGGACTGAGGAAGAGGAGAAGGTGGAGGACCAGAGCCTAGAAGTCTGAAGGAAGCCTGAGACAAGTTCGAGAAGACAGTTCGTATGCAGTGAGGATGCAACCAAGAAAGAAAAGGGCTGTAAACAAGGAACCAGAGGCGGGAAAGAAACAGGGAGCAAGACGGACAGATTGGGGCCACCGTAGACCAGTTCTTCTCAGAGCCCTGAAAGGAACTAGTGATTCCTGCATCCAGCCAATGCTCTGTTAACACCAAATGTGAAACCTCATGTTGCTTCATGCTGTACTACAGGTCTACAACTAATATAACTAATTATCACCCTTGATCCCAGAGATCTGGCCAGGAATCTTCATTATCTCATTCCAACTGACGAACACAACTGCCAGTACAAATACTCACAATTAGAAAGATCTATCTGGGTGATACTAAAAACCAACAAAAATCTATCAGGAGATTCACACTAGAAAGTAGCACTAGAAACCCTGTAATGGCATACTGAACAGTTGTTTCAGTCCCTCTGAAGTCAAGATGCTCTCAAAAAAGTTATAGAAATTGGGGAAAATCTGGTATAAGAAAACTAACTCTCATTTAATTCCAGTCTAATTAAAAAGTTGTGGAAAGTATCAATTTGTTTTTAACTTAATTGTCATTATGTTAGTTCTGGATAAGATCTTTCCTTCAAGACAAAGAGAGTTGAGCATTCTGGTCCTATTTTGTTTTCAAAGCAAAAACACCACTGAAACAATCTAGCTTTTATTTGCACTATTTAATGTTTAGATTTCCTTAGAATTACCCTGTGTCCATAATTTGGGGCTCCTAAAATAAACTTAATTAAAAACCACACAGTTTTCATGGGGCAGTTATGTTCTATAGATGATTCAAAATGGATGAAGTCTGGGAAAAAACAAGACTAACTGCAATTTAGTTCAGGACTTTGTTGAGCAAGCACGAACCTACTGCAACATAAAATGACTGAGATTAAAATACAAAAATACAAATAATTGGAGGGATAAAAAGGTGCTGTAAAAATTCTGAGCATTCAGTTCTTACTGCATTTTTATTCACTGCTTTACAAAATATTTGAGACATGTAAGGAGGATTTTTTTTTCCCACAGGGCAGAAAATATCAGCAGGTTGGTAAATCTTCCTAAATTCCAGCATGACTGTAAATAGTCACAAGAGAATTGCTGAATACCTCCAGTAAAATGATGACTGTTTATCACATGTTAGCATCTACTTTCCTTATATTTTCTATCTTGTAAAGAAACACAGAGATTTTAGCTAGGTATAAACTGACAAATTACCTGATGGGCATTTGTCTTTTATCCAGCAAGACAATTTGTGTTGGTAGCAGGCAAAAAGAAATTAACATTTTTGAGATCTAAAGAACCTCTAACATTTGTGCTCAGGCAGACCAGGTTCTGATATTAAGAATCAACTTTATATATTAATATTCCTTTGAAGTTATTTAATCCCTTTTCTAATCTGACTAGGACTTGACATCTTGCATAGAAGGCATATTTTAAAATAATTTTATTTTAGTTCTATCCTTGCACTATTGCCTACCATTTTAGTAATCTCCAAATACTTATGTGAGACAGTTTTACTTTTTCTAAATGACTACCTGGAACAGAAAGGGACTATCTGGTTGCTATAGGTATCCATAATACCTTTTAGTGCTTAGAGAAACATAATGGATGTCCCCATTTTACATGAGAAATGCTCTATTATCCTTTTTCTTCAAATTATTTTGATATTGCTCAATACAGAGGGCACGCTGTAGACTTGTGTTTCTCCTGGACATCTACTCTCTTGCAGTTGTGCCGGAATGCTTTGTCAGCCTTTGATTAAAGCAAAGTAAAACTAAAAGGATCAAAGGGCAAGTCAAAAGTGTTGCTGCTTTTATGCACACTAAAGGGAGACATAAAGCAGACACCTGTCATGAGACTTATCACAGAAAGGAATAAAGTATGGTCATAAGTGTGGTACTAAAGGATAACAGAATACCATAGGGTGCCCAGGGCAGTGCTTATTAAAGATTGTTACCAAAGGTGGGATATCAGTGAGTATAAGTGATATCCTAAGGGTGACACAAACACAACCAGAGGCACAATCTTGCACATACATGAATTAATTTATTAAACAAGGCCTTAAATATAGGAGAGAGGGAGGGGAAATGTTTAAGAAATCACAGAGATGTCTGATCTTTTTATTTTCTTTTGAAATTTATCTTTCATGCTTCATCTCAAGAATCATAGAATCATAAAATCATATAATAGTTTGGGTTGGAAGAAACCTTCAAAGGTCATCTAGTCCAACCTCCCTGCACTGAGCAGGGACATCTTCAACTAGATCAGGTTGCTCAGAGCCCTGTCCAGCCTGGCCTTGATTGTTTCCTGGTATGGGGCATCTACCACCTCTCTAGGCGACCTCTTCCATTATTTTACCACTTCATTGTAAAAAAATTTCTTCGCAACTTTAGATACTAAAGGTGCAATTGCATGAGAAGTGGACACGCACAAATGTGCTCTGGTCCAGGGGATTCAGGTAATAGTAGTAACAATATACTGGGAGAGATCACTCTGTGAGTTGGCAAACTAAATATAAAACCCCTGGGAGACCTAGACTTGCGCTTTGCTTGCTAGCCCATATCTTCCTTAGTGTGACCTGTGCTAACCATCTAGAATCTTAGTTGCTTTCAACCTGAAAGCCGAACATGAGTATGAGCAAGCTTTCTGCAAATAGTTTTCCCTGCCCTGCCCTGAGTAGTTATGCCTGTGTACTAAGTCCATATTTCTTGGAAATATTCCGTAATGCAGAATTGCTTGGATTCTTCCCTCTGCTTGGTTTGTGTTTTTATAGCTACAGCATTCAGTTGTTTAAGATCAGGACATCTGCAGTTTTGTCATTGACATCATCAAGAGGCAAGATCAATCCCTAAAATTTCTTAGTCTTGGCACTGGGTTGTACTGTTTTAAACCATGCCTTCCTTCTGTAGCTAGATGATTAAAAAAAAGTACCCCTGTGCATTTAGGTCATGAGATTAAGGACAAGTAGTTACAGACAGTGCCAATGGCACAGAAAATTGGATGGGAAGGGCATTTGGGGAATTGTCTTCTGCTCTCTGTCTGTGACTCTGGTGCTTAATGATTTGCTACAGACATGATTGCTATTTTCTTTCTATCCTGTTCTGCATTAAAATTCAGGGCAAAATACCATCATGCCAGGACTGTCCCCACATGTGGCCTGAGACATCTGATCAGCACTTTCTGGAAGTGGTGATGTGCCCTCTTCCTTGTTACAATCTGTTGTTCTGTTGCATAAACTTCTAGTTATTCATTCTTACAAAAACTATAACAAAAGGCACTAAAAAACACTGTGCATATGATGACTTGTCAACACAAAGATTTATATTCTCACAAGGTCATTATTGGCGAAAGCTTCAGCTCTGGCAATATTTATTTCTCAGTTCAAAAATCTGATATTCAGCTCAAGAGGCGCAAATTTCTGCTTAGTATTTAGATAAATCCATTGGCGAAATCCAATACTCCAGAAGAGAAAGCATTATAGAGACAACAGCAACAATCATGTTTTGCGTTATCATTCCTACTGCATAATTTTTCAACAGTGAAGGCTTTAACAAGGCCTTTTGAAGAATCAATCACTACTTTTATTCTGTGCATAGATAGGATGAGTTTGGGAAAATTAGACCCTGTGGGTGTCCCACTATTTAAAGAATGATTATTGAAGAGTATGGGACGGGTAGGTAGTCATGTCAAGGGAATACCCTTATCACTACTATGCTCTTAGTTATCGCATGTGGTATGGAAGTACAATTAACCATTGTGGAGTTCTACTTACTTCTGTTCAAAATTTTTGTTTTTCCAAGAAAACAGTAAGCATGAACCCCATACTTGCATTCAAAATATAAATTTCAATGCAAAGGACAGCATTTGAGGGTGGTGATATTGAACGTGTATTTTTACTTCAATTTCATTTTAATGCTCTAATTTTCTTGCTTTTAATATTGATCTATGTCTGTTTATGTTAATTAACTTGAACCTAACTTCTTAATATTATATCAGGGAAAAATGTGCAACTTTAATACCCTTGGAAGTCTTGGAGTCTGTATTATCTTGGAGATTTGATTACAAATTTAGAAGAAAAGGCTTGGCTTTTCTACGGGAATAAATAGGGGTGTGCTAAACAAAACAGAGCGTCACATGCATGTGGCTGTTTAGTACAGTGACGTTGTTTAGACAAAAGCTTTCAATAACTCGGTTGCTCTCAATGCTTCTTATTCATATGAGCAAACTGGTAAGTGTATGCCATGAACCATAAAAAGCTGGAGACAGTAAGATTAATATGCCTACAGGAAGTAAGCTTTATTAATATGTTTTATATATAAATTGTGGAGAGATTCACATACATTCACTACAACATACATCACCAGACTACCACCAGAGTAGGACAGACTCTAAGCGTGGCTGTCAGTAAAATTACATCAGTGGCTGTTTTTTAGCAGTTGAGGATCTGTTTTGTTTTCCATCCAACACACATTGTCAGGTTTCAGTGGAGGAACCAGTATGAATTCAGGAAGTTAATGACAGAGATGGAGGGACTCTCCCCTTCTTCCTTCAATATTCAGTGAATCTCCTCTTGAAAAAGCCTGAAAAGAAGTAGACCAACTTCATCTGCAGGGGCTGGATCCTACGTATCTGCCTCAAGATATGCCTCCAGAGTGTGGAAGACTTTACAACATGCAGCTTACCTCTTGGCCTACTAAAAACATACTTAAGCCAAAAAAAAACCCAAATAAATCACATTTCCATCTATGCCCTCTAAGGAATGCACAAAAGTAATTTCTGCTGTTTGAGGCTTGAAAATAGGTTTTCAGTCCTATGCACAAAACAGACCACAGAGATTTTAAAATATGATACTCTCTAAGAGATCACACCTTTTTTTTTCTGTGCAGCTAGCAAGCTTTGTCTGATGCTGTGCTTAAAAACTAAATTACTGAAGTTCGTGCAAGTAACTTAGTAACTTGAAGAGATGAATGAATTAATGAATGAATTAATTAATTAACTAATTAATATAAATGCAATGGTAGCATAGCTTGACAAATCCACCTCAACACTTCAACTCTGTTTATTTCTTGTTAGAATTAATGTTTTCCAGAAAATTGCAACAGAAGCCAGTGTTGGATTAGGCCTCTTCTGCTGAAGAGACCTGCACTCTTGAGAAGGTCATGATTCTCTAAGATCAAAAGGGTCTGCAATAACAAAAAATCCAGAATTAGACAAATGGTAGCACTGTAGTTGCAGCATAATAAAGTACTTTCCAGTTCCAGCTGTTCACTCTAAATAGTAGCCTTTTGTATTAACATAGTACCGTCAACATGTTCAACTCATTCTTTGATAAAACATGTTGCCACTTCTTCATGGGAATCCATGGGGAGCATGTTAGGGTCTGAGCAGAGCCTGAAGGTTTTCTTCAGCTGTCACTTCCAAGAAGGTAATAATTCACATCCAATGGTTTAAAGACAAGTGACATTCATTTCTTTTAATCATAAATTTTCTCGTTATTTTAATTTAGGTTGCACTCCAAGACAGAGCCTGAAAACTTCTACCTTGGTTCAATGGGAGTTTAGCAAAGAGCTTGTTAGGACTGCTCTGGCTCTACATGGTTTTGGATCAGAGTCTAGTTTCATGCTGCGACACAGGTGACTAGGGATGTCCAATTCTGTCTCACATATTTAGGTTTTACTCACTTGCTTTAATTTATGCAAAAATTGAAAAAAGCTGCAGACAAACTTAGCACAAGCATGCTGACATACCTTGGTTGTCTCAGCACAAATTCTGTAATGATGCTTTTAACCACATGATGCTATTTGGCTATGACATTTTTCTTTCTACAAAAGGACATACAGTACAGTTCAGGAGGACAATGTGTTGTAGTTTATTACTGGAGTGGAAATAACACAGGAGGTTCAACAGTCAATTTACCTTGTTGCCGTTTAGGAGTAATTCAAAGTTCTTTACCTCTCTTTTTTTGGTAATTGATGTATCATCATCAACAGAGCGTTTGGGCAAAATCATGATCTTTTCCACTGGGCAAAATAGGTAAGTGGTAGATGTTGTTTAGATACACCATCTCTTATCAAGACAAGACAACTTGTCAAGAGAAAGACATAATCCTGAGGCTTTGCTCTGTGCCAGAACAAGGGTCAGGTCTGAGCTCTGGGTAGCAGTGCCATAGGAACAGCAGTCATAATAT
This sequence comes from Caloenas nicobarica, assembly GCF_036013445.1. Taxonomy (NCBI): domain Eukaryota; kingdom Metazoa; phylum Chordata; class Aves; order Columbiformes; family Columbidae; genus Caloenas; species Caloenas nicobarica. The sequence continues at coordinate 96,935,516 of NC_088246.1, read as the reverse complement.
ACTCTTCCTTTCGGCATTAGGATTTTAGGCCTAGAATGTGAAAAAGTCCAGTTATTTTCCCAGTCTTATCCTGAAACGGAGCACCAGCAAGGCTTTCAAAAATCCCAGTAAACTTAAGCCAGTGGGGACCATAGCTAAAAAATATCACATTCCTTATTTATAGCTTCGTATGTCTTACTGAATAAAGTAAAAATCACTTTAAGTATGAGAAATCACATTTAGTATTGCTGAAATACAGAGTCAACACACTGGCAACATACCTTCAAAGTAAACCTTAATAAGTACAGCAGTTTCAGGATAAACATCAGAGCAGGGCTGATCTTTGCTTCACTCTGAAAAGTCATCCATCTAATGGCTGTGTCACTGAATCAGATATTTTAATCCTCTTAGAAGACTTAAAATGATCCACTCCAAGAGTTACTCTGCCATTTCTATATTTAACTAATGGCAAAATTTTAACAGGAAATTCGCACTGTTCACAAAACTGATTGTGCAGTCTATTGATGAGAGAAATTTGCCCGTTTAACTGGGAACCAAGGAAATAAGACTTTTAAAGTTTAGTTTAAGACTTTTGAATATAGGTAATGGGGTTCTTTACCTTGCTTTGAAAAATCTGAGTGATTTGTTATATAGGCAAAAACCAAAATCTAGAACTGCAGGGACTTCTCATTCAGGTATCTATGCTTGACAGGGCAGGATCCTACTTTTATAAGCTTTTTAATTTCACTGGTATTAACATGGAAGTCACTAATGCAATGACAAATGTAGAATAATTACTGCGGCAGCCAATTCCACAATCATCTCACTTTGCCCCCAGAGCTAAGTGATAATAACCAGATACAGGCATGCTACTAAGCTCAGACTAATGGATTTTACTCAAGTGCCTGTGCACCCTTTGTCATGTCCAAGTTGCTCGTGAACATTTACATGTGCATTTTTTACCAGAATAAACACACGGCAAGTAGGACAGATTCAACCTGCAATGCACAGCCAGCCCTGCAACTAAAATTTTCCCTCAGTCACTGGTGTAACAGAGCAATAGTTTTTCTAGTGGCACTTTCTTGGTTACACTGTCACTGTACAGACTTTACTACCACTTAAAATAGTCATGTATGCCAGGCTCCTGACCTGCCAACTAGGACAGCAGTCCTTTGATTTTCACCGTTGATACACTAATGTCATACTGTTATTTTTAAACACATGGAATGTACCATGCCACCCAATCTGGTATTAGCAAATCTTGCCTGGCAGTTTCTTTTCTTCTGCTACTCCAGTAGAGCACTTCATGCTGCCTTTTCCTGTCTCTATCACAGCATTAGTATTTGAGATACAATCAGGAAAAATGTGGTTTTGTTTAAAAATGGACTTGAGTTTAACAGGTATTAGAAATAGCAGGTATCTTTACCAGTGTAAAACAAATAAGGTCAAATAAGCCTAAAAGAGAACAATTTTCCCCTCTTTGAGAGAGTACCAGCTTGGCAATGGAAACAGTACAGCATTCAAAGAAAAAGATGTAGCCTTTTTTATATTCCTTACTGAAGTTTGAAGATGCTGCAGAGATTTTACATATCAATCTTTGAAAACAAAGTACATGATCACCCAAATACAGACCCACAATGCATTCTCATAATTTGAATGGTATCTCCACACAATTTCTTACCGTTGATTCACCACCAGATCTGGTTAGGCTAACTTTATCAGCAGAACCATAATACACAACCCCCCTTTCGCTTCAGTTAAAGAAATCAAATAATTTCAACACCTAGAAGTAGCATAGGACCGATGGGGCTAGGGCTGTGCCTCTCTAGCGAGACTGACTTCAGCCTCGTCACTGTGACAAGCAACACGCTCATCTTGTTTTCTAAAAGTGGCATCCTCAGATGCACTGAGTCATCTCTGAACCTGTGGATGAAGATGATAGTGATGACAGTGCTCCTGGAAACATTTCTGACTTCCCACTCAGTGAACAAAGCTCCCTATTTTGTTTGGCATGCACTCAGCAAGGTTACAGTGAACTTCAGGGGAAGGATGCGTCTGGGAGTCTGACATTTTCAGCAAAAATGTGTGTTTTTCTTCCCATCTCAAAGAGAGGTTTTGAAGCTTTCACCTATTCATCTTGTGTGCAGCTCTGCCTCCTGGCCTAAAGTGACAGAATGGCTCTCTTGCTTATGCAATAAGAGGTTAGTGCTCCTGCTAAAAGAGCTGCTTCCATTTTACACTGATCTATGCTCCTGTTGGGGTCTGTGAAGGGGCTTTATAAGGCAAAAAGTACAAAAACCCCTTTATTCCCTTGGCCTATAGCCCTTCCCCCCATTTGCAATGCTGGGAAGGCACATAATGGTAAATGGCAGCTGTTCAGGGACAACACACTGTGCCTTGCAGGAGGTGAAGATAGGGTATCTGCATGTGATGGAGCAGATAGGCGTCTCAGGAGAGAGAGATGTCCTGCAGAGAGACCTCGTTACCCTTGCTCACAAACTCCTACAATCCTCTAAAAATCATCCCTCCCAAACATCCCAGGAATCTCATGAAATGGGTAGCAGATGTCATTGCAAGCAGCTTTGGACTGCAGTAATGGTTGATCTTTTTTCCACTCTCTTGGTGAGGATGGTAAGTCCTATGCAGTGGCTATTTCTACAGCAGCAGTAGTTCCCTTTCTCCCGTCATCTTGTATTTCTGGTGATGCTTCTGCCTGCTGGGTTTGAGGATGGCTTTTCCTAGTGCAGCAGTCTCAGCAGAGGCAGTTCCAGTTCCATGCTTTAAGGCATTCTTGCCAGCAGTATCATGGAGCTGCTCAGCTCCCTACAGACAAAAAAGACTACAGTTTACAAATCACCATTGTAGGTTGTAATGCTGCATTCATGCCACTTGCAAACACGGGACTTGTAAATGAATCACTGAAGCACAGTAAAACCTCCAGGGACTGGAGAAATCTAGGCAGGAACTACAGCCAGGAAAAACCACATACTCTGTCATTTTAGTCTCTACAGTTTTTCGGGCATGGTACAATACTCCTCAAATTGATAGACTCACTTTAAAAAAGAGTGTTTCCTTTTTTTTTATTTTTTGCATAGACAAATAAGCTACAGCCCTTATAGATTTCTCTTGGAGTAGAGCTTCCCAATAAGAAGCTTGGAATATGATCCTCTTAAATCAGGTCTACCTCAGCTATCATAGAATCATAGAATAGTTCGGATTGGAAGGAACCTTCAAAGGTCATCTCGTCCAACCTCCCTGCAATGACCGGGGACATCTTCAACTAGATCATGTTGCTCAGGGCCCCATCCAGCCTGGTCTTGAATGTTTCAAGGGATGGGGCATCTACCACCTCTCTGGGCAACCTGTGCCAGTGTTTTACCACCCTCATTGTAAAAAAAAATCAGCTATGACTGACTCAATTGTGAATCTTAAAGGGTCGGGTCTGAGGTGCGGGTCATGTGTAGCTCTAATATGCCTGTAACTTCAGTACCCATCAACGCCATGACAGTGGATACCCAGATAAACTACTCTGCTTGCCGAGACACTGAAAGAAATACTCAGGAGTACGTCATCTTTCTCTAAAGTAGGGAGCTCCTCACACTTGGTCAGATATTTAGTGCTGATGGAGGAATTAATGTAAACAGCCTTATATGGCAGCAATAACTAGGGTTCCTGAAGTAAGCATTGATGCTTAATGTTCCATGTGAACCACAGAAATGTAGGTTGCTCCAGATAGAGTACTTTCAGACATTCTCCACCGTGTACAGGAAAAAATTGGATGACAGAATCTCCACTCAGCAAAGCAAAAGGGGTAGAGGACATCGTACTTAGCCTCCCTTTAGAAAATATGACATGGGTATAAAATCTCTCAGTGCTTGTGCTTTACCCACAGGGCTTAATTAAATATGATGAAGGTTAATAACTAGTGATAGGTAAATCTCAAAGTCTACAGCATCTAGATTTTGTCTGAATGAGCACCTTTTACTTCAAAGGCCAATTATTCTGCTCTCCTAAATGCAGATTAATTGGGTGACCTACTGCCAGGGTGTATGGCCTAGTGCCCCTCTTCTCATCTTTGAAAAAGATGTCTTCAAGGATGCATCATGAAATTCTTAACTGCAATCTGCTGCTTTTTACTTCTCAGGGGAAGGATTTCACAACATTGCTTCATGTGGTGAATGAGTTTTCTTACACACCTCATACATTTAAAGCATGTTATTTAGATGGCAAGAGCTACTGCGTCCTACTGCACCAGCATGAAGGAATGGACTGTCCTCTTTCCTGGTGAAGAGCTTTGCCTTTGAGCATTTTCACAAGTGATTTCTTTTCTAATCATATGGGTTTTAGTAAACCTGTTTAAATCCATTTGTTCCCTTGCATATATAATGCAGAATGCCAGAAAGCAATTGGTGTCAGTAGCCTCTGTCCTGGACACTTAGTACTTTCATCCATAAAGCACTTCACGAACATCAGCTAATCCTCATAATGTTCTTATAAAGTCCTGTAGGTAAAGCATTAGAGCTAGGTAAATAACTCACTATTGATACTTTTAAGAATTAAACCCCTTTTTGCATGTAAACTACTGCCAACCTGCTGTGATGGTTTTTTTTCCCCTCCAGCCCTAAACTGTCTGCTGCACTCTTTGCAGAACATGTGGGAGTGGGAGCTCTGGTGTTCTTCCTTAGGAAACATGGCACTGTTTGATCCCTTGACCACTTACGGAAATTTTCTCTGGCAAAAGTGGATGCTGCCAGTGGCTGTTGCTCAAATGCTTTGGCAAATCTTCTGCATCCTCTTAAGCATGCAGTTTTGTGGATCAGTTGAAGAGCTGCATGCTGTGCGCTTAGGGATTTCCCCCTTCCCACTCCTGTTGGCCACCCTGCTCATGGCCATGCATTCCCACCACTTGTTTTGGGCTGTCTCTGGTGATCACCAGACTTATCCATGAACTGGCGTGGACCTCCCTGACAGCAGAAGGCAAAAGCAGTGACAACCCTGGCTAGCTTTCTGCTGCATTAGCATGTTAAATTGGCTCATGGAAAGGAGTGAGGAGTGCCAGAGCTGTCACAAGGGAGAACGGGCAACCTACGCAGTTAGAAGACAGGCCGGGCAGTGAGGAAGGCAAGGCCAGCAGCGGGCAGGAGGGCAGTGGCCCTTCTGACAGAGTGTTCCAGTCAGTTATCCTGTGTGGCAATGGGAACAAGTGATGCTTTTGTATTGCTTCCCTTACACCAGGGGTGTCATACTCATTTCCATTGGGGGCCACATCAGCCTCGCGGTTGCCTTCAAAGGGCCGAATGTAATTTTAAGGCTGTGTAAATGTAACTACTCCTACATTTATACAGTCCTAAAATTACATTCGGCCCTTCGAAGGCAACTGCGAGGCTGATGTGGCCCCCAGGCGAAAATGAGTTTGACATTCCTGGTTTACACTGATGGGGTTGAGTGGTCTTAGTGTTAAAGACAATCACAGAGAATATGGGAAATAAAGTGAGAACAAAAAAAGGGAAAGAATTAATATGGTATTTGACCAGCACGTCTCTTACCTCCTTTGTTAGAAGCAGGGAATTGGGTGTTGTACATTTGTTTTTTGTTCAAGGAAACATTGGCATCTGCTGTTTCCCTATAATCAACCAATGCCCGCAAGCCTTTGTATTGCGCCATTTCTCATAATCCTTAGACAGAAAATTCACAAATGCAAGACAGATGGGACAGTCCCTGTCTGAAGAGACAAGAAAGTAGTGAAGTGAAGTGGATAATTTCCTAACGACTCCTCATCGTGTTGTGAATATAATTGAAAATCTCAAATGTAGTTATGCATAATGTGAGGCCAAATAACTATCATCTATTGCTCTCTTTAGGTTTTTGCATTAAATTTTATTTACTTTTCTAGCTTATCAGCATAAACGCATGCAGAAAATAATTTTGTAAATCCTACAGCCACTGCATGACAGAAAAATACTCAGTCAATTATATATTATGGCAAATACGTTGCTCTGGATTGATTGTCTTGTTTTGGGAAGCACTTGTATATGAAATACTTGACGAACAATAACAATAGGAATCAGGCAAACCAAAACCCAAGAGAAGAAATTCATCTGAAGGAAACAGAGTGCAGCAAATAAAGTACAGAAAAATAAAAGAGCTTTTGTCTCCAGGAAATATGGTGAATCTTGTTAGTCAGTTTACTCATAGTCAGATCAGACTGCTAGGGGTTTTGTGATTTGGTTCAGCAAGTTGTTTAAACATAGAATCATCGAATCATTTTGGTTGGAAGAGACCCTTAAGATCATCGAGTCTAACCATACATCCCTCAGTATATGAGTAATCCCACCGGGACTATTTATGTGTTTAAGTTAAGCATGTATTTAAATTGTTTGCTGAATCAGGGCATTCTGAAAGATATGGTACATAAGTACTGAGTAACAATTCTTGGTGTGATGCTAAAACAGCCACATGTTCTGTGTCAGATGCAATTCTTAGAATTGCTGCATCTGGTCACATATATATGTTCTGGTTTTTGTCTGCATTAGCAACATCTGCAAGTTTTGCTCCTTTTAGCTGGGAGTGAATCCAGTACTCTATTTTGGGAATTACTTTGCTGCCAAAACATCCCTAGCAAACTACCTCCATTCATAACAGGAGAGTTCGTATTCTGTTCTTCTAAACTTTTTCTTAATTATAAAGAGCTTAAAACTCTTTGAATGGTACTATTAAGTCATTGAATCTCACTCTTTTTTAGCTAATTACTAACATTATTTCTATTTTGGGGAGGTATATTTTCATCTTTGGAACTCGATCAGATTTTCTCCTCTAAAGGCAAGTTTCATCATTATTCTGTGCTAAAGGCTGAATTTTCAAGCATGCCAATACAGCTGGCATGACATTGGCCTTCCTAATTCAAGGACACAAAGGATTACCTTAAAACATAAGCAGAAAAGATCTACATTTGTCCTATTAATCAAGGTTTTTCTTTTTTATCAAATGTGATTCATACTTGTCTCACAGCTAGGTCTCTGAGCAACTAACTCAGTGTTCCCTGGAAGCCCTTGGTCAGTAAGAGCTGAGCATCGAACCATGTAGTTCGTCACCTGCCACACTAGAGAGCCAATAGATGGGAACAAAGTAATGCAGAGCAGTAACTGTCAATAATTCACCCAGTAGCGGCCGCTGACATATATCACCAGGACAACTTCAGCAAAATCCCATCATTTCAGTACATAAGGAGTAACAGGCTTACTTTCAGCTCTTGTTTTCTTCACAGATTTTTCTTCAACTATTAGGAAAAAAAAAAAACAACAAAACAAAACACAACAGCAAAAATGAAACTAGTTTTGGAAACCAGAATGCATTGTGTTCCCTATAAAGCATGTGAAATTGTAATGGTCGATGTGGCAGGATTGGTGGGGTTCCTGGCTTCATAAACAGAAAGAAACAATGGAGCAAGTAGCTATTTGGGTAGAGGAAGCAAAAACCTGTTTTTCAACATATCTCTCTTACTCTCCCTCAACTGCTTAAGTCTCTGATTCCCTAAAAATTACTGATCTTTTTTGTCTTTTTCACAGTGGGGAACTAAGGGCCCTTTAGCTTGCTGCCTTCACCAAACTCACAGAATCTTTGTCAAATTTGATTGAAATTCAGCAATGGATTAGAAAGCAGGAGAGCGGCTTGTACCTACACATGCAGAATGAGTGATGAAACAAGCCTCATTTCAGTGGGAGATCAAGCTAAAATCCTCCCACGCAGTGAGATGTCTCTGAGATTTTACTCTAGGAATTGAAGCAGTCAGGTCTGTCATAGAGAAAAATTCCAAAGTCAAAAACAAACAGAAAATGTCAACTGAGGCAGCCCTTTCAGTTCATAAACTGAATATTATGGGTGTGAAAATCAGGTAGTGAGAACAAATATGCCACCTCACGGTGCTAGCAAGAGTGTTTGTGCCATGTAGCAGGTGAATACGGCTGAACGTGGCTGAGGGCAGCAGGCCCTGTCCTCCCGGATTGTCCATGGGGAATGTCAGGGTGGAGTACAGGTGCTGGAATTGTTTGAGGATCTGTGCAAGACCACAGCTCCTTGCATTCACACAAGACTTGTCCAACCTCATCCTCATTTTCAGACAGTCTCACATAGTTTAATAATGAATTTTGGACAGAGCTTGCATGAAAGATGCTTTATAATATCCTGCAAAGTCCTGAGTGACTCCACTGAAGGTTTCATGATGCCTTTGATGAAAGATCCCTGGCTATGTAAAAATCTTTCTTGATTAGTGAAGTCATCTGCTGTTGGGATGATTTCAGTGGATTTATTTCCTCTTTTAAATTCAAATTACCTCCAAATAAGTTTTCAAGGCACTGCCTATAGATTAAAGGATAGGAGGAATGTGACACAGAATATTTCAGCAGAAGATTTTCCTCAGAAAACTAATCACTTGGGATTCTAGTTCTGCCAAATAAGTTATCCGAACACACCCAGAATTTTTAGCTGCCGTATATATCTGACCCAAAAAGTTACTGAATGCTGTCAACATCCCACAGAAGGCAGCGCTCAACAAGGGCACCCTGTGACTCATGAGGAGCATTTGGGATCTTGGAAATCAGATCTTTTGCTTCCCCATGCCTCATCATGGACTGCCCAGCCTTTGTCCTGCAGCATCCAGGAGGCATTTTCTTATCAACACCTGGGAAATAGGAGAGGCCTGGCAGGACTTGGGAGGTCTCATAGCTGGTTAGCGTGGCTCACTGCCCATCAGCGGCCTTCAGTGAGCCACTTCCAGGGGCTTGCTGGAGTAGCTGGGCTATTGCAGGTGTAAAAGGGAGGGCTCTGCTGCAGCTGAGGGGATGCCTGAAAGCAAGAAATATCCTTGGCAGATGTATAAAAAGTGTGGTGGTAGAGGAGCAGGGGAGACACAGATGTACCACAGAGAAGCAAAGAAATGAAAGGAGGGAGACCAGCAGCTTGAGATCTCAGAGGGAGAAGATCAGGCAGAAGAACAGCAGAGGAGCCCTGCAAGCACCTGAGAAGCGTAAAGCAGATTTAAAGATTGTCTCACTTCTTCAAGGGCCTGCATATGCAAGTCTCAGACTCATTTTGATTTCCCATCTTTTGGAAAGTCAGAGCTGTGAATAAATTGCTATATGACACTCTTCTAGACTCTTGATTTATTTTCTTTAAAGGAGAGGTTTAAAAAGAGGTATCTCTTTCAATGCCTTGATATGAAATTGAATAATTTCAGAAAAAGGGAGGGCTGCATTTAAAAATATGTTTTTACAGAAAGGAGGTAGTAAATAATAAAGTCATCCATAGGTTTGGCCTCCCCTATATAATAGAAATATTTAGTATATTTTTGTGTAAGTTCAAAAAGAGTGAACTTTTTTTATCATAAAATTCTCTCGCGCCAGTTTAAACACATTTTATGAACTGACTTCAGGGCTCTATGTAAATCTGCTCAGGATTCAGAGAAAGGAGAGGGTTATTAATCTGGAAAAAGTGCCTTTGCTAAGAGGAATTTTTAACAAGTGAGTAGTATTCCCTCAGTTTCCCTTAGATTAGCTTCCTTTCATGGGTACTGGGCAGAGTCAGTACAATTTCAGTCCTGGGAAAAAGTTTTTACATCCCCGAACAGATATTAAACATGATCAGCATAACATCAGTGAATTTGATTAGATTCAGCCCACACAGTTTGTTCCTCCAGAGCTGACAGAGCTTTTGCTAGCCCTTATATCCCAAACTAATAAAAAGAAAGACTGAATGAACTCCCACGACTGAAGCATATAAAGCCAAATACTAGGCAATTTTAACAAAAATAATGTTTCAGTCATTAGTGAACATCACAATTCTGCTGAAATGAAATGTTCTCAGTGAGCCAAGTGCAAGGCATATTTAATTCAATATTATTGCCAAATCTTTACAGGCTATGGAGAATCCTGTCTTCACATGTTTGCATTTTACTGGTCTCCTCCAACCTCACATAGAGGTACTGTCACTCACATGATATTGCAAAACTACCCACTTTTAGGGGATGCTGCCTGCATCAGTCTAGACTTTTCCTTTATAAAGCATCTGTCATGAATCTGAATATGTTATACTGATTCAGTGATTTCAAATTTAGGATTAAGGATGTAGTGATTTCTTTTATGTTATGGCATGATTTTAAACATTTGATTGCTTAATTTACCTAGTGAAATTTAAATAAATTAGCTTCATATTATTTAAGTTGAAACATAATTTTCATTGTATTATCCATGCAAGGCAGGCAGATAAATGACCCTTAGCTGTTCCCTGGGATCCCTGCCATTTAAACCCACTAGTTTCCCACTCCTGACAGTTGTACTAGTAGTTCATATGATGTTGGCTGTTGCACAATATTGAATTTTGCTTTTAGTCTCCCCCAGGCTAAAGCTAAAGGGTATGCAAGAGGCAGAAGCACACCAGGTCACAGCTCATCTCCCTGCTTGTTTTCAGCAGGCTTCCCCAGAGCTACTCTTATTGGAGTGGCCTCCCATCATGGAGTGGGAAGGCACCCAGCCTTCCTATTAACAGCAGATCTGTAAAATCCTGTGCAGAGTCTGGCAGACTGATTTATGCTATGTATTTTCAGCACTGGCCTAGAGATTAATCCCAGTAACTCCTTTACATAAGGCATGTGCAAGCTGCTTGGGTCCAATTCTGTATGAGGCCCAGGTCCTTTTCTCTGTCTTCTTTATCTCTCATGCCCCTGCTTATCTGTGCTTTTGTAGAGCTCTCCTCCTTTATACGTCACACTGAACCAGAGGAACTGCCATGGTAGGTTCAGCCATCAACCTCACTTTTCTAGCCCTTCCACACAGCCATCTTATACCCAGTGTCTTGTTCTATTCTAAGATATTTCATTCAGTTATCCCTTTCTGTTCCAGTTCCACAATGGTGGCAGCTGGGACACTTATGTGTTCACTGTATTTTAACATTTAAAGAACATGTCCTACTTAGTGTTGCATCAACTTCACAAAGAGCCATAAAATCTAATTGCTTCTGTTCCTTATGTCCCCTCTTTCTTTATCAGATCTTTACAAAGGCTACAGCTGACATATTCATCCTTACTGTCAAATATATATGGATATGGATAGTAACAGTTTTGTTTTGTCTAAGTGTTATACTGCAGAAAAACTAATTTTAGAGTGGTGCTGCATCTGTTAGAGTTATCATTTTCCTTTATACTAAAATCCATAAACAGACTATCAGTAAATTGTTAAAGATTTGCACAGTGGCCAGGATTTTTTTTTTTTTTTTTTTTACTCCTTGCTCACAGTTGTAGGTTGTCCCTTTATGAAGGCAAAGTCAGGTGCAGCCCCTTGGAGGGTAAAGCAGATGGCTCCTGTCTATCCAGCAGCTGGGCATACGTGGGTGGAAAAACTTTGCAAGACAGCTGAGTGTGGCACATAGAAGAGTTACAGCACAGAGCTGGGAGCCTGCAGCTCAGGAGGAGCAGGCAGGCAGAGTTGGTAGGATGATAGAAAGGACTTCCTAGGGATCAGAGGGGATCAGTCCAGTTTGTGACAAACTTAGAAAGTCACCGAGTTGACTGAAACCAAGTCTGTAACTGAGGAAGACATGTTTAGAAATGCTTTTTATTTCTATTCTGCTTGAATTGGTCATTTTGAGTTTTTTCTATTCAATTTTTTGGGTTTGGTTCAAGCTCTAATAAAACATTGTTTTCTGAGTTTCAAAGTCTTTTGACCTTCTTTGGGGATCTCATTATAATGAAAAGATCTAGACAGTTTCACTGCAAAACCTTGGCTGACTGGCTTCTGTCACAGGTAGTTAGGAGACTCTAAATATCTCCCTTGTTCATATGCTTCAAACTGCTGATCATGAGTTACTTCAATGAAAAAAAAAGACAGAAATTGATGAAATTAAGTATTTTCACTATATGCACCACTTAATTATACTACCTTACAAGCCCAGTGTGGACCGAGCTCTATTCAAAAATCTGCAACAAGCAGTAATTACAGCAGTGTTACTTTTGGACTATCTGGTCTGTTTGGGATTTGGAAGTTTCTGCAGTTGGTACCTCAAGAGGAGTCTTAAATCAATAGTTTATGCTCTTATCTAGATCACTAGCCCTTTGGGGCTGACAGTAGCGAGTCTTCACTGTCTTCTTCCCTAATAACCACGTGTGGGCAAACCTGATTCAGCTAGGCATTGCCTAGTTGTTGCTCATGTGCCTTAGGAGGCTGCAAATTTGCCCCTGATTTGGAGTTTGCTCCTTATCCTGGTCCTGCAGTGTTGATTTAATCTCCTGGTATTCAAGTGCTGGACACTCCTTTGGCTTGCTTTCTGTTTTCATGTAGTTCCTGATATTGGTAGTTGATGCTGATGGTCCAGCCACCACCAAGATGTTGGTTTTTCTTTTTCTTGTCATGCAGACTGATGTCTCTGCAAGGGTGTCAGAATCTTGTCATGTCACTCTGAGTTACACACTTCACAGGCTAATGGGTGACAGCTAGATCTAAATAATAATAATAATAAGTAATACATTATAGAAGTCCATGTTTCGTTGTACATTACAGTGAAACTTCCCCATCTGGTCCTTCGTTAGGATATTTATTAAACACATAAAGAGTGTTTTCAAAATAACATTCATTTAATTATGCACAAGGTTTCCTTCCCTCTTTGGGGCCCAACCCTAATGTGCAATTGCTGATACACTGAAAGGTCAGTTTCTCAGATTGAGAAGCTGTGCCTTAAGGGTTGACTGTCTTCTGATGTACTAGTGAAAAAAGAAGTGACCAGCCCTAAAATAATTAAATGGAACTTTAGTGCTCAAGCTCTCAGCAAATGAGAATAAAGGCAATCCACACGGACTTTGTAAACAACTGGTAAAGAGAGAAATGCAGTGACACAAAAGCAGGAAATGGTAACAGAAATTGATAAGAGCCAGGTGGCTCATCTAAAAATTATATATTTGCAGCCTGCTTTTATGTGAAGCAACCTTTAACTGCAGGAAAAATAATCCAAGTTAGGGATTCTGAGGAATAAAAGCAGCAAATGTGCCATGACTGGAAACAAAACAAAACTAAACAAGCAAACTCACCTGCAGAATAAAAAGCTGTAATTGGTGTTTAATGCATCCTGCACTCTGAGATTGATGCTGGTTGTGATAAAGGGAGGAAGGAATAGATTTCTGGCTGAAAGATGCTGAGAACACAAAGGGATGAGCTAAAAAATAATAGGTGGATAGATAGATAGGTAGATACATACATACATACATATGTACATTCATACATACATATGTACATCCATCCATACATACATGCACACATACATGCAAATATGTCTGGTTATATTTCTTTATGAGAATCTACTGTAGTGATGTATCAGTGGTATGTACTGTATCAATAAAGACCGACCGAGATATATGTGTGTTGAGAAGCATTACAACATGCGCTGTGCACTGAGCTTGGAAGCTTCCCTATCTTTGGTTTGGAATATTTTGTGAGTTTTTCTTTATTATGCAAAAACCTATGAAAAGCTGAGGTAGTTCCAGCCGAAGTGCTAGTCCAGTATTCTGTCCCAGTAGTGGCCATAAGTTGACTCCTAGGGAAAAGAACAAGGAAAGCGCATGATATTTACTCTCATACTCTCCTAGCATCCAACTGTTTGCAGCTGTGAAGATTTCCCGAGCTTGATAACCTTCAGTGCAGTTTTATTCCAAATATTTGTTCCGCCTCCCCTGGTACCCACATACAATTTTTGGAGTCCAAAATATCTCTTGGGAAGGAGTCTGAGGACTCTGCTGCATTCTGTGTGAAGACCTACTTCCTCTGGTTTGTTTGCATCAAGTTCCTATCAGCTTTTTTTCATGACCCCAGATTCATGACAATCAGCAAAGCACAATACTATCATCAATTGATATATGTATGTATAGTTACAATAACGTTATCTTTCTTTAAAAAGCCTGAATTGAGTGAAATTCCCAGGAGGGATGGGAGATTGGTCCTGTGTGGTGGGGACCTGAGCCTTTTTCTGGGGTCAAAATGTTTGAGCCCACTGCATGTGTCAGAAAGGAGGATGCAGGTATGGAGCTGGAAGCCTGCAGGTGGTTCAGGTAGCAGTCAGACAAGTCCTCTTGGAAAACACCCTGAGATCTAGGAGTTGCTAGGCAGATTTTGCTGCAACTCGGAGAGTCACTGAATTGTCATTGGAAGTAGGTTTGAGGAAATGGCTCACCTGCAAGGACACAGTGGGAAGGAGGAGTTATTTATGAACCTTTTAATTTAGTTGTTGATATTTACACTCCATCTGGCATAGTCACTTTGGATTTTCTCTCTTCAGAAAAGTAAAGGATCTTCATTAATACTACAGTAAAACCTGGCTTCTCTGACTTTAAAGCCTTTTGTCTCGGAGGAAGGGAGAGTTCATTGGAGATGAAAACCTGGGCAGATCCACCTCAAAGCTATGATTAATGTCTATTTCCTCAATAATGCTTATTAGTTGTACTGTATCCTGCTTGAATGAGAATTGCTCAGCGTTCCCCACAAGTAGATCCCTGATATCCATTGTTTATAGCTTTTTCTTATGCCATCTCTGTGAAAATCTGCTCCTATTAACCAAGTTATAAGCTTTATAAAAAGGCCAGTGATACATTCTCAGTCAATATTAGGATTTTTCAAAGGCTTTGTTTGTATGGAGTATGCTCCCTCTTCAGACTGAGTATAAGTTCCCTGCACTCACATTTCTCAATTAATGAATCTGGATGGCTGACTAAGGTTTAGAACTGTTATATTTTTCTGGCTTCATGTGCCTCTTTTCTTCCATAAAATAATGTAACATGTTCATGATTTGTAGGGCCCAACAGGCATTTTGTGCCTAGAAGCAAAATGATCCTTCTCATCTTCTATCTAGTAATTAATATAAATGTCACCGATGACATTTTAAGGTGGTGCAAAAATTTGAAGCAAAAAGTAATGGTGGTGCCAGCCCAACAGAAAAGTTTTACTGTTCAGTAAGCCAGGCTGGTTCCGAAAAACTCGTGTCCCAAAAGTAGACCTCACACTTAATCTAGAGGAAGGTGAAAGGCCAGCCAAAACATATGAGAATTTAAAAGCAGAAGCTTTGCAAAAGATGTAATGGTCACAGTGGATGATGTAAAAAGGTTCTTAAAAAATTCTTAAAAAATTCTAGTAAGAAACCCTAATGTGATGTTTGGTTGTATAGACGGGGAAACATGTGGGGAGTCGGTGATGTTTCTGTGGAATGGGAATAGGAATTGAGAAGCAGTTCACAGCTGTTCCAGTGCTAATGGATATAAACCAATCTGATACCAGCTAATAATTTTTTTTCCTTATTTAGGTGAGAGTATCAAAGTGATATTTTTTCTATCTTTTATTTTTCATACATTTCTATACATCCTAAGCTTTCCAAAAGTTGAGAAAGCTTTCTTTCCTTATTTGGCTGCTTGCTGAAACCATGGCTAATATTTATTTATTTTTTTTAGTTGAATCTCCATATTTGCCACCTTCTTGGCTCCCTGTTCTTCTATAAAATAAACTGTAATTGCTGTTCAAAGTGTCTTACACGTATTCAGCTCTAGAATTTTTGAAACATTTCCAAACTTCCTGTCTTCAAGACTGTGTCTTACCTTTATGCTCCATTCACATCCACCCACTTTGAGAATAATTTCTGCGATTTATCATTGTTATATCTTTCCTTACACATACGTTTTCTCTTCAGACCTTTCACTCAAACTTCAGATATCACACTCACTCGTGAGATCTCCTGAGCACTGAAGCTTCCAGCTAGTATTCTAGTCAGTGGATGTGACTTTGTTTTGAGCAATTTCTACGAATAACTAATCTATTTCCTTGCATATGTGTATCTTTTTTTTTTCTCCTTAGGTACTGTCAGTGAGGATCTGCTCTAATGGTTATATTTCTTTGCAGAGAGAGCAACTCCGCCAAATGCCAGTTAGTGCTCAGTTCTGTGCTTATCTCTGTCCTCTTTATATTCTTTGTTTCAGTCTGGAAAACACTGCTGCCTCTTGCACTTTTATTTTGCTTCTGCATCTTCTTGTGTTTTGTTTGTTTGGTTTGGTTTTTATTTTGTTTTAAAACCTAGTCCACTATGGCACCAAGGAGGAGCAAAAAGAGAAATCAAAACTTGTAATCTGATCTGCGTACATTCTGCAAGGTGGCAAATTTCAGTTGGTTATTGTATTATCTTTGAGCATGTTTTCAAAATTATTTTTTAATCTCTGTTCCATGTCTCTGAGGCACATTACAATCCGATCTTACATTAGAGATTGTACAAACTCTCCATGTAGCATGTCAGACTGAAGTGTGCTATGAATGCTTCAAAAATGTCTCACTTTTTGATTTCATGTATGAAGCCAATTATCTTGCAAGCAAATCATTCTAGGAGTGGAGTTTTTCCTATATCTGTGCCATGGCTTGTTCTCTTTCACTAAGTTTTAAGCTGGTGAGTGAAACATGTGTCCTGGATCCTGCAAATATGATTTGTTTGGCCCCAATGTATTCATTTTGATATAGACTTTCATGTCTCTGTGACTTCCATAGTTTCACCTCCTTTAGAAGGAGACCCGTTCTTGCCTGAATGACTTCCAAAAGTCTGTTGTATGTGTGTCAAATTCTAGATGCATTAGTATGTTAATATGCTGATGCATTTTGTCATTTGACAATTTTTGTCTTGTTTCATGATGCTTTTCCTCCTCCATTGAGCATGCTAGCTAATAATTATTGGTGGCAACTTATAAACAGTTAATATCAGATCATGCAACTAATATTAGCTGAGCCTGGAACTGGGGCCAGGGCCTGGACCACAGTTGCTTTGTGCATGGATTTGTGTGTAGCATACAGATTCACTTCAGATGACAGACCACTTCATAAAAACTGACTGACAGCCCAAACCACACACTTCGGTGGAGTCAAGAGCACAGGCAGTAATGACTGCACTAGCGCACAGTCAAATGGTGTGTTAAGAGCTGTCCAAGATCTGTAATCAACTCAGTGAGAGGAGTGGAGTTCAAGAGCCCCATTTTATCCAGTGAACCCCATTATATCCCTCTTTTAGCCAAATTTCTTTCAACAAGCTAATAGAGGATTAAGCAGAGTAGAGAGACAATTATTCTTCTTTACCAAAAAAAAAAAAAAAAAAAAAAAAAAAAAGTAAAAAGAAAGTGGTTTTGGTGGTGGTGGTGGTGTTTTGTTTTGTTTTGTTTTTTCTGAACAGATATTAACTATTATCTGCATAAGTATGATCAGCACAATGGCTTTGACGAGACTCAGCCCACAGAGTTTGTTCCTCCAGAGCAGACCAAGTTTTCTGCCAGCCATTCTGTATTCATTGCATCCCAACCTAATAAAAAAGGCTCAATAAACACTCATGATTGATGCAAATAAACCCAAATGCTGCTACAAAAGAAATAAGATTTCAGTTTATCATCAGTCACTGTTATTCTGCTGAGAGAGAATATTCTCAGCAAACCTCATGCAAAATATACCTGAGCCACAACTTTCCACCCCCTTTTTTAAATATAATTGTTGAGGAGAGATACAATGTTGGCACATTTTAAAGCATCTGTCAGGAACTCTGTCCAGACTGCCATGTAATACAAATTATTTTGTAGTATGTACTGCTCACTGCCGGTGTTGGTATAGCCAGTTCCTTCATCTCCATGGGTGGTTTATTCAGATTTTCTTTGTAAAGTGTAACATAAATAGCTAAGCATTTTAACTGGCTTTGTACAGGTCAGCTCAGGTTCAGACAGGGTTTGTGTGACCCATGGAAACTCGAACATATGCATTTGTGATTTGAGCAGAAAAAGGGTAAGGTAACTTTAGAAGCTAGAAGCCTCTAATTCAATCCCAAAGCATGTTGTTAACTGGTTTATACTAGCCTGCAGGTTTAATGTTGGGCCAGAAAGATTTGACCAGAGAGAGACTAATATCTGCTAACGCTTTTGCTAACATATTGCTTTACTCATGGGTTATTTCACTTTGTATTTTATTATCAGTGGAGCGGACAGCACTCCCGATTATTAAAATTGGTGGATGTTGCCCTTGAAACTGCCTTCGGTTTCTTATAATTTGTCAAGCTTTTAACTACTAATGTTTAAAACTTTTTACACTGATAAACTACCTGCCTCTCGCTGCTTTTGTAGGATTTATTTAGGCATGTATTTTCCTCACATTCCAGCTGTTTTTTGAAAAATAATGCCTGAGAAACATAGGTTGTTTCATGTAAGTTGAAAACCAAAATGATGCTTGACAGTCTTTTTCTTTAAGCATCAGTAATTTTTATTTTCTTTTCCTCGTTACCTGAAGCAAGGTCAAGAATTTTGGCGGGGAGGGGCTGTTATGACAGGGACGTACATCTTGTATTTGTACAAGGAGTAAGTGGTTTAAAAATGTCTGTTTAAATATGCTCACTGCTAACAGGTAAAATTCCCCAAACTTTCCATCTATGATGAGCACAATCCAGTGTGATGCTGTACAACAATTGCTGGCAAGTACAGCTGTAAGCAGCTGTGTATTCACTTCATTTGGGCAACAGGACTATGAGTAACAAGATTATTCAGAGGTCTCCATGTCATCATGCTGGACCTCAGAAGAAAAAGCTGCTTCATCTGAAAGCAAGGGAAGAAGAAATCAAGCCTGTGGAGAAAACAGGGAGTTTGTCAAGGAGCATCTTAGGAGAGAGAAAGAGGGGAGGAGGCTGGCAAGCAATAGGAAAAAAGATATCGTGAATGGGATGGGAACAAGGACTGGCGACAAGGGCCAACAAAACTGCATGAAGAATCTGAAGGAGGCTGCAAACTAAATGCAGTGAGGTCTTAGGATGCAATGAGGAAAATGGAAACTGATGACCAAAGAAGCAGGAAAATAGAGGCCAGACCACCCAGCTTTAACAACAGTCTTTGTATATGTGTCTTAAAGTGCCTTGTGACATTTGAAAGACCTAGGCTTTCCAGTTGGTAGGAAATTCTGAAATTCTGTCATTGGAGCTGGAGGGAATTTTCTGAAAAGGAACCAAAGAATTTAAAACAAACAAAACAAAAAGTAAAACAAAACACTTTTCAGACTAAATTGTGGAAAAACAAAACAAAACAAGTCAGGTTAAAGGTTTCTCGCTCATAATGTTCAAAAAAGTTGAATATATTTTTGACATTTATATCTTTAAACATTGTTACACTATAAAATAAAATATCTCTCAAACAAGTGATTTTGAATTACAGGTGTAACTGAATTATTCTTGAAATATGATAATATAACATTTTGTAGCTAAGTAAAAAAAGAAAAATAAAAGAAAAATTCAAAGCACTCAAGCCAATACATTCCTCAAAATTATTTGCTTTTAATACATCACCAAATTACAAGACAAGAATTTTAATATAGAAAAGCATCAACTAGTTTTAGGTTCAATTTTCAGTTTCCTGGTGCTGTGCAGTTCCTTACGGATGGAGCTTCCTTTTCTCCAGGATAGCAGCTACAGGATTTGGGAGACGTGTAGGATTTGGAAGAGGTGCAGTTAATGAAAAAGATGTTGCAGAAAGAAAATGCAGAAAAGACATTGTGGAAAAAAAAAGTCATATAAAGCAGGTATTTCACAGGTGGTCTTTTTACTGTGTTTTCTTCATTTTCCAGATATCTGATTCAATACCTCAGGGTCTTATTTGCAGAAATAGTGATAACTTGCAAATGCTATTGAAATCCATGGAAACTGTCTTTTGATACGCTAGCTGCTACATACAGTAAATCCTTTAAAAAAGTAGGTTCAAGGTATTTCAAAGAGACCAACCAGAATTAGTGGATATTTTTTACCTTAATGTCTCTGTGTTAGGATTTCTCATCTGTAAAACAGCAATGCTGATAAAGTTATGTTAATGGGCGGCAAATGTGGTATCTCTTATTGCTAGAGTGCTGAACTGTACAACTTCAGCGGTTTTCTTTCAATGCAAGTTTTCTTTTCTGGACTGAGTATGAAAGACAAATTGCTCTCTTTCTATCATCATAATTCTGTAGGAGAAAGTCACGTGAACAATCCCAAGCCTCTCACAGAGGAGACTTGGAAACCATTTTTAAACTACTGAACGCAAGTCACTTAATCTTTCCTGCCTACTGCAGTGTATTGAATTTTTGAGACCAAACACTGTAGACTTCAGCTAAAAAAAAAAAAAAAAAAAAAAGTGATCCAATATATATGCTTCTTAAATTTATAATAAAATGAATAAATTTACAGGAATATTAAGCATAGATATGTGGATCTATTGCACAATAGTTAATCATCCTCAATGAAAGAATAACATTTATGACCTTTATTCTACAATTAAGTGTATACATGCATAAAGACAAAATTGCAAGCATTCTGTGAATAAAATATAGAACTTAAATATGAAATGAGAACCTTTCAGATGTCTGACAATGGGAAATTACAATCTACTCTCTGAGAAAATGTAAACCTGAAATATAAGAAAACATTTCAGCATTGTATTTTCCCCCAAATAAAAGCTTCTGTGGGTTGATAAAAAACAATAAATTATACCAAATGCTGTTGCCATAATTTTTCTTGTTATTCTATCTGTGTAATGCATTAAAACTATCAATAATGACTCTCAAATTGTAAGAAGCAAGGCTAATTTGTGTTTATCAGGCTTCTCAGTTGCACAAATTGCTGTGAGACACAGATTAAAACTTTTCCAATTACGGTCCATATTTTCTACAGCAGGCATTGAAGCTGGAGGCTTGATTCCTTCTGACTTAGCTCCCAGCCCTTACCTTTTTCTTCTGCTGTATCTTTGTGACTGCCTTTGAAAAATATCTTTTGGATTTGTGTCAGCACTCCTGGTACCATGTAAAGATTAGCAATAACTCAGAGAAACCATGTTATGTAGAGCAACAATAAGGGCCTGTCCTTCAACCCTCATCAGCAAGGAGGGGACCACGTGGCAGCAGCACTTTATCCTAGAATTGTTTACCTCTCTCAGCATATTGAAGCACGGCACGGTTATGTAGTCTTCTCGTCATCTCCAGGGCTGGCTGGTGTTGCAGCGTAGTTGGAGAGCTGCAGAGGTGGTAAACCCTTTCTCACGTGAGGCAGCCATCCTGATTCAGCACAGGGAGGATGACATCCATCTTAGCATGTAGGTACTGCTGCCCTGGTAAAAATGCACAGGAGTTTTGTCTGATCTGCTCCTGCATTGCTAAGACATTTTTTAATAAATGCCATTTATCACTATTGTTTATTTACCAGGTAGATTTCACAAGAATCCAGAGATGCAGACTCATTTGGGAAGAGGACCATCTGAGCAGCCAAAGCAAAGGCACGGTCTACAGGCAGAAAATGTACAAAGTGATTAAATGGCTTGTGTACGGCCCCCAGATAAGTCAGGGTCTGGGACAGAATCGAGGCTGTCCAACAGCCATCACTTTTATTTACCACCACATCACTCTGCTCCTGGCTAGTTTCAGAGGATTTGGACTTCTCTGTGCTTTCTTACATAAAACTGCAGTGGAGAAAAACAAAGCTAAATAAGTGTATCTGAGAACAAAAAGAAGTTTGTCAGAGCTGGCTACTACGTTGATACAATACCTACTGCAATTGCTGCCTGGGGAGAGTGTGTTTGCAGAGTGTGGCAGCAACAGATTCTGCAAGACGAAGTACTGCACATTTGACCACTATGGTTGGCAGTTTTTCTGTCAAGTAAGCACTGGCAGAGAATATAGGGTGCTTCTCTGACAGCGAGACTTGAGACATTTTGTTCTCCTTCGAGGATGGGGTCTCTGTTTCTCTGTGAGCTGCTCAATGCAGTCCTGTTAAAATTTTCTTCCATTATGACACTGCCTGTACCCAGTAAAAGCAAAACACAGTGCAAGTCCCAGCTGAAAGACAAACCGTCTGTTTCAATTCATGCTATGACCCACTGACACCATCCTAGCAGTGCCAAGGAGATGTGAACAGACTTACTGTTTTTTTAGGACTCTGAGGTCCATTCTCACATGCAGGAGAACATAAAGCAACCTCAGGGCAATTGAGAATTAGGGCCATTACCTCTGACCACAACAGTCCATTCATGGCTCATTTTTCACCTTTTGCTTCTTTGTGGAGAGCCTTCATGTGCCTGAAGGGTTCTGGAAAAAAAGCAGGGATGTCCTGTAAAGAAGACTGCTCGGTAGTCATCTCACTGTGAACAGAGAACTGGTTAAGACCAAGTCATTTTTGTTTTGCCCACATATTTTGGTATGGCTGAGGTAATTTCTTTATAAAAGCAACTGGAAACTGAAGGGTTCTCTGTTGGTGGAACTGGGCTAGAGTTGATCACTAAGATGAATTTTTATTACATTTATAAGGAAAACTAAGAAGTGAGTGAAGCAGAGATAAGTGAGGGAGAAGCTGAGGATCCACAAGTTGCCTCCTCCTCTGGCAGTTTACAACAACATAAACAGTAGCTGCTTCAGACCTCAATGCTCTGTGTCTCACTGGCTTTGCATGGGAGCTGTGAAGGCAGAAAACTGAGAAGGGAGGGTACCCCACAGCAACAGAGGGATTTGGGTCAGTAGGTCCTAAGCAGGAGGCAAGTGCTATTCTGTGAGCTGAGCTTGCCCTGGGCTCAGACGCGTGCTCCTGGCACAGCAGGCTGTCATTCACCCACCCTGGCACCCCTTCCCCCTGCAACCTGGCTGTGCTGTAAACATGTCAGGGTTTCCTTTCCAAAGAGCTGCTTGTTTAAAGTCCTTGGTGGAGCTTATTGCATATAAGAAGACAAGAATTGCTAATTTTTGAGCAGTCCCCCATTATAGTTTAGGTTCTCCAGCTTGTGGGACATAAGTTGAAGTTTCGGTCCCAGTGAGGACCCCAAAAAATTAAGCTGATCTCGTTTCTTATGACTTGTCTGTTGTTCTGCGTTGTTGTTAATAGAATTTCAGGGGCTAATTAGACAATGGATATACGCCAACTAGAGCAATGTTTTCTAAACTGCCTGTATATATCCAAATATTACTGAAGGGGTTTTTAGCCTCTTCTGTTCTGTTCCTTTACCCCATCAAATTTCTGTTTCTGCCAGTGTTCTTCTTCCTCTTTCCATCATTTTGACACTGCTAGCTACAGAAAGGAATTGAGGGGGATGCTTATCTCTGAACTAACAGCATCAGGGAACTCTTCTAGTCAACCCCACTCTTTTACAAATGGACTTCGTAGAAAACAATATAGGAAAAAGAAATGTGCATGTGCATGTTTTCTGATTTCATATGAGAAAAAAAGAAGCACATTTGCATGGTATATGATAGCTGATGAATGCCTTTAGAGGAGAATACACCTGAATACAAAAATTAATGATGTGGGAAAGCATCAGAATAATTCCTTCCAGTTTCCTATGGACCCCCTCCTTAGATCATACCATCTTTCTCTGTCTGCTTCTCTACATTAATACAGTTAATAATCCTGATCTTGCATTTATCTTTTGTAGGAGAGAGTAGAGATCTCAAGGCCATACTTGCATGGAGGCACAGCTGATTCATTAGCAGGGTTTAGCTAGAGTACCTCACCTTGAAACCTTTGCCTGCAGTGGTACAAAAGGAATTATTCTGTCCTCTGACAGTAGGTCATTTCCTCAGAGTTCTTCTCATTGAAGAAGTGCCCAGCATGGAAAAATTAAATACTCACCTCACAAAGGGGTTCAGGCTTGAGTCTATTGCGTAGTAATGTGGATCAGAGAAGCCTGAGTACCATTACCCACAACATGACATACTTTATTTAGTTTAATACTAAGGGAAACTGTGTAGCTTTCATAGTTAAAACAGCATCTATTGTGGTCTAGATATTTTAGATATGTCACACGAAAGGAAGAAGTCCTGCCAGGCAGGATGACTAACACTGTTGTTGGTCACCATATGGTATAGTGGCTGGCAGTTGCCTAGAGGTGGACTCAGATCCCTTTAGAAAGAGGACTGAATTTAACCCAGGTGTTCTACATTCAGATTATCTAACTGTAGAGCTGTTTTCTGAAAGCAGAGGACTGCCTCGCATCCCCTCTCACCTTGTATGGAGCCCAGCCAATCAGGTGGGATCAGCAAGGCAGCTTCTGGTTTGCAGTATACAGCTGCCCCAGGCATCATCAGCAGATTTGTGGGACCTTTGCCAATGAGAAGCTGAAAGCCTCTGGGCTTCAGGTGTCTTCAGGGTGAGTTGACAACTTCAGCAGGACATGTAGAGCCTCAGTTATGGCTGTAAGTCCTCTTTAGGTAGTTTGGCAGACCCTTTGGTATATTAAACAGCATCTAGACCTTGAGAGGTTACACCATTGGTGACACCAGCGAGATTTACGACATGTACAACCTTTGCACATTTAGCCTGTGGCCCCAAGGGTGGGCCGTGTTTTGCCAAGGTTGTGGGTATTCATCATGTTAGGACAAGTTGACCCCATGTGCATGACAACTCCCACCCTCTGCCCAGTTGCCCTTGGGGCCACCATGTGGTGTCTCGCTGGTCAGGGAGGCTGGAAACTAGGAAGAAAACACCAAAGTGTTTGTGCACTGCTATCTGCAGTGCTATCACTTAAGTTTCAGTCTTTTAAAGTCATGGTCATTGTAATTCAGCTGTATTTAATTAAGTGCCCGTATCTGTGCTCCCATATATAAATCAGCGAGTATCAGCCAAAGTGGTAGATGCTACTAGTGAATAACATGACTCTTGACACAGTGGAGATTTTAATCTCCTATTGATCCCACAGATCAAGGCCTCTGGCTTGGCTGTACAATGCATAACATGCAACAACAACGATGGCTTTCTTCTCCCAGTAATGATGTGCAATACTTTGAACTATTTAAATTAATAACTGTATTTTCATCTTGGTCAGGTGCATCCTATGCTTCAAGCACACATCTTCACATTTTACATTTTTCAGGGAAGCTGGTAATCAGACATGCAATCTGTGGCCCCAGCACATGCAATCTGTGATAGAGAAAGAGCCATCCACTGAGATAACCGGGATTGCAAAAAATAGAGTTAAGGTAAAGCCCTGACCCAAAAGACTGCTTATAGATGGGAAGAGGGACTAGTTCAGGCAAGAGCCCCCTCTTTGCAGAACCCACTGCTGCATGCATTTTGTGGCACGTGGGAAGGAACAGCTGAGCTGGGCAGCCCTGCTTTATCTGACTATGTCCAAATAGACTTCAAACAAATCCCACACTTGTAAAAGCTGGCTCGACTTTCACTGATCTTAATAACAGCTACACGAGAACATCAAAAGAGCAGAATTTGGCCCCACGAAAGACAAGAAATAACCCTTTTATGGGTCTCATTGTAAGGTATTAGCAGTTTAAAATTACAGTCATTGTGTGGCACAAAGAACATTCTGAACAATCCATTCCCTTATGGATGTGATTTAAAATTAATTCATTCTTCCGCCTCACTCCATTATTGCCAGCAAACCAGTGATGTGGAATTACTTACTTCTAAGCCATATGGTCTTCTGAGGACAGATACCTCCTTAGCTTGCTCTAATTAATACATTTCTTGTATCACAATTTCACTCTGACTTTTAATTTTATGTTAACTAAACTGAACAAAAGGAAAAGTCGATTTTGCAATTAGAGGTTAGGGATGATTTTTATTGTTTTTCTCATTTCCTATTTACTTTAAAATCAAAGGGGCTTGCATCCTGGCATGTAAGTGCTTCCTAGCAAGGCATCAGAGTATGTTGGAGAAGAGATCAAATGGTGTTAAAACCCTATTTTTATTTTCATGCTTCTACCTGAAGATGTAATGCTTTGAAAGGATTTCTTGTGACAGAGTCACTTCTGCACATGTCTGTGTGAAGAGCAAGCATCCAGACTTTGCTGACTCATTTACCAGAGATTTCTTGATATTCTTAACAGCACAGGGCTTTTTTTGTTTGTTTCTTTCCCCCCTGTATTGTTTCCTGCTGTTAAGAACACCGAACATGTAGGCCACCATACTTCATCTAACCTATACCCAGCTGAATAAAATAGAGTCAGGCATAGTAAGAGGGACAAAATACTACTTGAGCAAGTTAATTCATACCATTTTCAAAGACTGAATTCAGTGTCCTGAATTGAGGAATGTTTTAAAATTATTTCCTGCAAAGTCTTTTTAATGTGAAAAATAATACATCTACATGATACTTGGCAGAATTCGCTATCATAATAATGGACCAGCAGAACATCCTGTTAAAATATCAATGGATGTGTAAACCAGATCAAATAGGCCCCACATGAATTCACACATTCCCCTTCAAATGTGTTTTTGCCACCTTTCCACTATTTTATATCTCATTAATCGAGTAATGTTTCCATCTTCCTTCTTCTTTATCTGTGTAATTGCCCTCTATGGGAGTATATTGTTTCACAGAAGACCTTTCTCTGCCACTGGGCAGTAGTGACAGCCCATTTTGAAGGTCATGCCAACGATTAGAAGGAGAAAATGAGATGTCTTATTGGAACTGCAAATGGGCTGCTAGTCTGGATTCCCTCCACCTCATTTCTTGCCTTTGAAACAAAATCAGTTTGATGTTTGTCTGTATTCGCTAGTTCTATAACAAAAGGTAAACTAGAAGGAAAAAACTTTCCATGTAAAATCTGTTGACCTCCACGACCAGTGAAAACTAAGACTCCTGAAAGGGTAAAAGAATTATGTAGAGATTTGAGTGTGCAGACAGATATTTTGGGTCTCTCCATAGTCCCACATCAATGTTTATCTATCTATCTATCTATCTATCTATCTATCTATCTATCTATCTATCTATCTATCCATGTATCTATCTATTTACTTATTTATTTTAAGGCAGTCACTAGCTCTGGACACATGCAGAAAACTTTCAATCTGTGACCCAAGTGAAGACAGGACAGGTTGTTTACTGGTCCCTTTGTCTAACCTTGGCAATTACACTGAAGAGGATTAAGAGCATCCACTCAGTCTGTTAATGGAAGTCATCCGTGCAACTCACAGCATCCTTCTCAGGAGCAGGGGCTGCCAATATCACTCTTCCTCAGTCCTCAACAGCTCTTCTGGTTAATCCCAGAACCAAAAATTCTCTCTTACTTCTGAATATTAATGCCCACAGAGAGTTAAAGGAACAGAAATAATGCAAGACAGATTTCCATCGTACCTGATCAAGGTGTAACCTCCCAACATAGACATGTCCCTATAACATATCCTCTTCTTTTCCCACCAGCCCTGTGCAAAGATTTTATACCCTGTGCCTTTTGGCTATCATCTCTGCTTCTAATAATTCATTCCCCCATGTGGCCTAAGAGAATACTGATGAACTTAGTATTAAGAAAGAAAACTGTGATATCAGAACCTGCATGGAAAGAAATTGTATAGCGTAACATGCATTTGGATGCCTCAAATGATAGTAATTTGGTCATTCTGCTAAGCTGTATACATGTGCATTTTTACTTTTGTTAACATAATTCCCTTAGCTGTTTAAAGGTTATAGTTATCGTTCCACATTTCCTTAAAGAATAATTTATTTCTAGCCTTGAGGCAAGCTCATGAAATAGCTGGCAGCTTTCTGTGTATCTGAGCACACTTAGATCATAATCCCATTTTTAGGAGGCATCTGTACCAACCTCAGTATGTTCGTAATGATGAAATAATTATGTTAGTATTAAAATTCATCCTTTGCCAGTAACAAGCTGCAGAAATCTTGAATGCTCCCTAGACTAAGGTTCACAATCTGTTTAAATTGCCCTTTCATGGCACAAGTAAACAGCTTTAATTATCTAGGCAAATAATCAAAGCATTCTCAGATCTGTGAGTGAGGTAATATTAATCATATCCTACCTCTAGAGGAAGTCCAATTCTATCAAGCACTTCATGAAAACACAGGAGTGCTTACTCCATAAGAACACTTATTAGCCATCACAAATTATGAAAATATTATGGGTGTCATAATGTCATTTCTGTGAAGCCAGAACTTCTTGATAACAAATTACTGACGGTCAGTTTATACCTATCAGCAAAAAGTACTGAATATATATATGTACTAGCTGCATTTACCACAAACAAGAGATGCCATTGAATAATGTGCCTACAATACATACATCTATGATGCACATCACATGCCAGGGGCAGGTGGAGCCTCAATATCACTGTTAAAGTAGATTTGGATTTACCTCAAGTCATCTGAAAAAGAGAGAGGGCATTGCACCTCTAAGATTAATATTTGGGACTAAAACCCCTTTCTCAGTTCTCTCCCTTCCTCAGTAAATCTGGTCCAGAACTCATTTGCACAATATTTAAGCAGAGGAAATGGCATTGGTCACCAGGTTCTATACCAAACCCAGGATTTATTGAGGGCTACATTTATGTTTTTGCCTTGTCACCAGCTTCCAAATATCTTATGCAGTGCTATATTTATTACATTATAGGTCTGCTACAGCTTTCTAGTTACTTCTATTATGTGAACTCAGAGGAGAAATAAGGTAGAAATAAATATACTGTCACTTTTCCAGATGAATTTCTCAAAATGCTGAACTTGCCACCTGAGATTTATGGCACTGGGAACTAAATTACATAATAATATAAATTGGGCAACATGGCTTTTTTAACTTCATATATTGTAATACACTGCCTGAACAACATCCCTGTGGAGTTAGAACAATGACCATGTTGTTATATTACCTGTAACAACTTTGAAAGAAAATTAAGTGAAATATAAGTTCTGCATGTTTGAATTAAGCTGATGATTTATTAGAAGATGCCTTTGTGATTGATAAAAAGTGGCTAGGTAAAAGCTCAGTTCCCTACCCCGTTTTTTATTGACTTCTTCCCTTGAGAGGCTGGGAGACAGAGATCTTTTTTTCTTTTATACTAGATTTTCAAAGGACTTGTTCTTTGCATTAGAGAAAGATTTTCAAAGTATTTCAGAGCTTACCTGAACACCTAAGAAAGAGTTGCTCCTTCACAGGTGCTTAGATCACATTGCTTTCAAATTGTGGTGGTACACTGCAAGTGGAGACAGGAACAATCATAGAGTTAGGAGGATGTCGACCAGCCCTGAGGGTGCACACCTTGGCTCTGTCAGTCTCTGCAACCTGTCTCTTCTTCCCGTATTTTCAAATGCATTTGCCACCCAGTCACATAACTGCTTTTAGACAGTGGTTAATTTTTTCCAGTTTTTTTTCCAGTGGTTAATTTGCAGCTGGATTCTTTTACACGTCTGACCTGACTACAGGGACTGAGCACTTACGAAAATCTAGCAGAAATGGTAGATTGTAGTAATTTAGTCTGCATCCCTAGTGGAGCCAAACCAGCTGATGACTACATCTACAGAACTCAAACGCAGTGGTCTCCAATGTGGCCAGGAGCACAGTGATCTCCATTTCAGACCACCCATGCAAATGGCATCACCTGTGGGGTACATGTCCCCTGTGTGTAATGGAGATACATACAGCCTGTGATTGGAATCAGACCAATGGGTCAGGTGTGTATTGCTGGTACACGAGGTCATTCTTGAGCTACTTTCAGCTTGATGGACAGTCAAATCCATGGAAGAAGGTCACCCAGGCACTTTTAAGTCAGCACTTTAGCCAGGTGACAGAGGAGCAGGAAGCAAAAACCCCAAAAGGGTCTGGGAGATACATTCCCTCCTGGTGAGACCCTTGTGTACCAGGAACCTGGTGAGATAACAGCCACCTCCTGGAAGCCTGGGGTGTACAGATAGTCTGCTACAAAGAATTGTGGGTAGGCGGGTCCACCACTTCTGTTTCCTTGTCCACCTCAGCTTAGGTCCACAGCATCACACGGACATGTGAAGAGATCAGTCCCCTTCATACCACAGCAGCAGTGGCTGGGAAAGGCCTTACTCAGGCTTTCCAGGGCTGGCTTGTTCCCTCCTCCATTTCCATCAGCTACGTACCTGCAGCAGCGCCACTGTGGCAACAGTTTCAGTTCAGAAGTAAAAATAACCGAAATTTTGCAATGTCAAAAAGTCTATCATGCCTTCTTAAAGTTTTGTTTTGTTTTTATCCTGATCGTTTACTGGTAAATAGCCATTTGTTGATAAACATGTGAACCAGAAGATATGTTACTTTTGGACAGAAAAATATGAAAATCTAGCTCAAAACCCCCAGACAGGCAGAGTGGTTTCATTATATAGGATTTCTGTAACAACAGGCCTTGCATCATTAACTTAAGATGTGTTCTGTGTTTCATAATGTTTCTTGTGTTTCATAAAGCATCAATAGTCATGAGTGCATGCAAATGTCTGCTTCTGTTCTGAAAGACTTTCTAGATGTCACAGCTGCAGACAGATTCTGCAAACTAACATTCAGAAGTCATGAAACCTAAAGGTAAATATATTTTAAAAAACAGTGTCTGATTTGATTTAGATTCTCATTATTTCAAAA
Organism: Caloenas nicobarica; assembly: GCF_036013445.1. Classification (NCBI taxonomy): domain Eukaryota; kingdom Metazoa; phylum Chordata; class Aves; order Columbiformes; family Columbidae; genus Caloenas; species Caloenas nicobarica. Next base: position 96,905,175 of record NC_088246.1, on the reverse strand, counting down.
GCCATTTCATGACTGATTTGAATCTTACTTGGACCCTGAACAAGGTGCCACGAAAATCAATAAAAAAGAGAACTGGGAATTAGAAGTAAGTTTCCTTCTAAGTGACGAGAACATAGATATTAGATTAGTAAAAAATGCCACATATTTCAGACATGGAAAACAAAGACGTTATACAGATTCTTTTTTATTTGGCTTCTTGCTTGTTCTAATGACTTTCCTTTGCCCAGTACCAGTCCAACCTGTACTGTGATGTTGCTTCTTGGTCTTAAACAGTGAAGTGTCCTGAAGCAGAGGGAATAAGGAAATTGAGCCCATCTATAACACATTTCAATAAAGCATGAAGGTGGTATTGGTTCTGTCACCTGTGGATTAAAGTAGCTGGTTTCGTTATAATTTGATAGCATTTTGTTCTTGTTCTATTATTTCACTGTATTTTATTTAAAAGAAAAAGAATTGAAGATATTTAAAAATACATTGCCATTGTAGAAAAAGGTTATTACTTAGCCTTCTGCTGATGTATTTCTGTCTCAATGTTAAAATTTCTCAGTTTTAAAACAGGTTTTACTTTTCACTTAAGAAGAGTGGGTATAGACTTTCTCCAAATCACATATAGATCCTCCTCCTTTTGTTTCTGTGTTTGTACATTGCCATCACAAGACATTAGTCTCAGAACCAATGATGAAATGCTCATTTATTTCTGTGGAACAATAATGTCTCACCTGAGTTTAATGTTTGCTGCCTGACATTCCAGAGGCATCTAAATTTTTGCAAATTGACAAAGTGAAGCATTTTATCTTTGAAGACTTAGCTGATGATTTGGTTTAGTACTCAAAGACTCTTGAGAAATGCCTTGAAGGGCCTGAATGAAAAGCCTCTTGAAATAAATGGCAAGACTCTCCCTAACATCAACAGATTCGAGCCCGACCCTCACGTCCATTAGCAGTATCAGAAACGGTACTTAGACCCAAATTTATAGAATTTGGTATTTCAGAACTCACTGCAGTGTAACTCCAGTTATCTGAGTCACTTTATTTCCTGTGAGGCATATGAGAAGTTGAACTAAGCTATTGTCATTATCTGTTCCTGTAAATTATTGATATCTGGAATGCTGATACTTCAGGCTGTGGTTACAGTAAGCACTAAAGCTTCCTGCAATATTATTTTTCTTACTGGCTCTTGTATCATATTTTGGCATTGTCTACTTCTAGAACAAGTAGTGATGGACTGTGGTTTTGTATATATGATTATTTGCACTCACTTTGGAATGTCAGAGAAAATGCAATGTTAATTATTGATTTCAAGCAGAAGGCGGCAATGCTTTCTTTTAACAGCAAAGATCTTTGCAGCTACAGTAAATTTTACTTTAAAAATTTGACAGCGTGTGTTTACCCATCTGCACAAAGCCAGCAATACTTTGATAGGTTCCAGCAGCGTCCCTCCCACTCTTCTCTTTGCTATTCTGTTGACCAGAGAAAAACAGCAGCTATGGAATTCTCTGCTGTTAGTGTAGAGCAGAGAGCAGTAGGTTTAAGCTGGCTGGCTAGGTCTGAAAGGAAGAAGCTGGATTTTGTTCTGCTAGGAAGAGAACGGCTGCTCTGGATCAGGGAAGATCCTGCCCTTCACACACACACACACACAAAAAAAAAAAAAAAAAAAAAAAAAAAAAAAAAAAAAAAAAGCCAGAGCAAAGATTTCAGAGTCTCAGACTCTTTCTGAAACGTGCTGTTGACCTTGTATGGCAACACCAGAGCTCTAACAGAGTGCATGAGTACTCTTCCATGGGCTGGAAGACTGTGTGTCTGAGAAGCCTGCAAGCACAGCAGTAAATTATTATTATGTGTAAAGCTTCTGGGATGGATTACTCAACCCTATTTTACCGAGAAATTTTATCGTCTCCTCTGAAAGAGAACATATTACAGAAATCCAAGGCTCTGTGTGTCTGCAGACACCTTCAATAAATGCAAATAAACAAACTGTGAGGATGGCAGGGTACTGAGCAACCCATTTCCCCCTGTTCACATCAAGAGTAATTAAGAGTGCTTGCATACCAAAAACTTGCAGTCTAAGTGATTTATTCGAGGTCATACTGAAGCCTGTAGGTGAACTGATCTATGATGATTTTATGAGACTAAAGCTGATGCTACGTTAGGCTGTCCTTCCCTGGTAACCCATGCTCAGATAGCAGGGAGCTCCAGTCTCCTCCCACCAAAGCACTTAAGCACAGCGTGGAGTATGAACATAAAGCTGATAAACACAGGGCTTGCTTTAATAATTCCATGGAGATCCAGATTACATGTGAGCTTTGCTGGAATGGGCATGTGATGGGATCTTCTCTCTGCTCCCTGGCTAAGAATGCAAGGAGAGATGTTTACCCTCCTAGAAGAAAGCATGAAATCAGCTCCAGAGTGCTGATGATCCCCCTGGATGTTTTGAATGATTCGAGAGTAGCAGGTTGTCCGTGTATGTTCCTGAAGCCCCAGCAATGTTCTTGCAGATATGGCACTACTGATTGTTCGAGGCTCTCCATATTTTCTTCTTTGAAGCACACTGCTGCCAGGATAGTTTGGATCCTTCCCTTGGCATGACCCTGCCTCCTGCTCTCCTGCATCTCTGTGCCATCGATCCTGATCCAGAAACCCAGCAAGCTCTATCTGTGGGCTGCAGAGGAAGGGGAACATTGCTGTGGAAATAACAGCTCCTGACATTCAACTGGAGGAGTGGGAAATCTGCCACCACACCTTCTGCTAATACGGAGCAAGCTTTGAGACTTGAATTACACACTCAGTCCTGAAAGTGTCCCACAGGAAGCTGACCTGGACTATCCCATGGTCACAGTACAGGAGGACATCTCGGGATGCAACCATATGCTGAAGTTGACGTAGTGGCCTGTGAGGCAGACTTCTCCCTAAGGAGAGTGGTAGATGAATGATGTCTAACAGTAGTCAGTTTTTAGCTTATTAATCTTGCAGAACATTCATCAAGTGATGTGTTGCTTTATTTAATATAACGAAGCTGGCCTTTAACTCACACTGATGATGCCAGCTGTCTGGTTATGCCAGTCTCCTTTTTGACCACTATTTAAAATATTCCATGCTGTTCTTTTCCTCTCCTGGTTTACTCATCCTGGCTCCTTGTATATGACTATAAAAAGAATTTTCTTTATCTTCTGTTCAGCTTTTAACTTACAAGAACCATATATACTTACAAGGATCCAGGTATTTCAGCACTAAAAAGGGAAAAAAAAATATTTACTACTTTTCTGATATCAGACTTAAACTGTACCTTGCCAAGCTTGCTTAGCTGGCACTAGAAAGATTAATACACCCACACTTGGCTTACTCAAGTTACAGACTGTTTACGCTAACAATTTGGAGAAAATGACACCAGTGGTCTCCAAGAAGCAAAGTGCCAACACAACAGATTCTAAAATCTGCAAGAAATAAAAAGATGGGCCTCAGTAAGAAATGAAAGCCTTGCATGCTGGATTAACAAAAAGGAAACAGTTCACGCTATATAAAATACAATGTGTGTGCAGGACCTACTTGCTAATCCAAAGCTATACCAGAACTAAAAAGTTTGGTTTTTTCCGTTGCTAAATATCTAGGAAATCCAGACACACTAGTGTATTAAAATGTTCCTTCAAAATGGCATTTCCTTGCATACATAAAGGTCTTTTTCTATTAAAATCTCCATTTAAATCCACATACTGCAAATGCTTCTGCACATGCCTAAGTCAGCTCATGTACATAAATACTTGTGAGAGTATGACCTGAAAGTATATCTGTTTTAACCTTTTAGCCTTGACCTTGCATGAGTGAAAAGTGGGATTTTCAAGGGTGCTTAGGAAAGTGAGGTGTGCAGTTCTCCTCACTTCTCATATCGGGAGCCCAGTCCTAAAGATCTCTTTAAAATCCTGACCAGAATATTTGAAGGAGGAAGAGTGTCCACAATTGCAAGCCTGTAAACAGTTTTTAGTGAAAGGTGTATGTACTGAAGGAACCATCAAGAGAACAATAACTAACAGTTGCCACTGCAAGATGGAACAGACTTCAGTAAATAGTATAATTGTACATGCCAAGTACTCCAATGTAAAACATTTATTTTTATATCCATGTGGGGAGGGGTATGTGTAGTAAATGAGTCACCCTCACTACCAACTGCCTACAGACCTCACACTATACTTTCATCTAAATTACAGTGACCATTCCAGCAGTCTGTAAAGAATATGTCCTTTGTATGTGATGATATAACTGAAACAGGAGGATGCAAATCTTAGTTGTAGAGTTAAAGATTTGTAGTAAGTTTTCATCAAAGCTCCAATGACCAGTTTATCAATAGTGTCTGCATCAATTACTCTCCCATGTTTCAACACTATTTTGATTTATGGCCCAATCTTTAGCCCACTGGAGGCAGTGGAAAGATTTTCACTGAATACAGCTGGGCACGATCAACTCCTGTCTTTCCAGATCAGATGCAGAGTTGTTTCCCCAAAAAAGTTCCAATGAGAGGCAAAAATAACTTCCCTTTTATAACTCCCCATTCTCCCCTCAAAACCATAGGCACACACAATAACATGCCGTGAGCCTGTTTCCAAGATTTAAAAAAAGTCACAGAAATCTATGCCTCTTTCAAAAAGCCACTGACAATTTTTTAACTGATCCAATCTGCATTGGTAGCAATTACAGGCTTGAATCTGCTTGGGCTAGAGATGGAAACTTTCTCACAAGACCCTGTGACTTCCAGCTCTTTTGTGGTCTCAGTCATTTCTGAAAGCTGCCTTCAGTGCCTCTTCATTGTGCTGTCTGCAGAGCAACAGTGCAGCCCAAACTAGGTGTTCATGCCCTGGGGAAGTGCTGCCCAAACAGGACTACCCAGGGAAAAGTAGTCCTTAAAACAAAAGAAAAGCAAATGAAAATTGTTGTCTCGATTATAATGGCACAAGCTGCGATGTTTGCATGATTACTGATAAGGCGAAGTGGGATGCTGAGTGTGGTCCCTTAAAATCTGTTTCTTCTCTGAGCAAGTCTAGTAACTGTCAGTAAAACATTGATATTATGTCCAAAACCTGGCAGATAAGCTCAACAGGGATATGTTAGACAGCTGGAGTGAAGCCTTTAGCCACTGTAAAGCACTATATGAGACAAGAGTTCCTTTCAGCACATTAGCTAGTCATGAACAATGATTCACAGCAAGAAACTGAAATAAAAACATAGGTCTAAATCTCTCCCTTGTGTGTTGAGTCTGTCCTGAATTTTGTGGAGAGAATATTTCCAGTCAACTTCAATTCAAAAAAAGAGTTGCTTTTACTAATTCTCTTCTTGCTGGCCCAGATAACTCCATGCTATTTGAGGTGGTATATATTTCACATGCCAACAGCCTGTTCCTCTGACTTCATTCACAGGAAACCCTATCATCTAAACATATGCGGTAGACGGCCAAAAGATCTGAGAGCTGGTTCTCCACATTGTCACACCTGAGCAGCAAGTGGAGTGTCCAGATCCTTTCACATCCACTGTGCAGCCTCAAGAGTGCAAAGACAATAGAAAATGAGCTCTCTTCTCTCTTGTTTAGCATCATCTGAGGAATAACAACTTACTTGGCACAAATTAATAGTGACTGTTATTGATCCTAACCAAGGCTGCATCTTACAGAAATCAGCTACTGGCAGTCCCCAGATCAGTGGTGGTTTGCCTCTGAGGGAAGAAATGACCCTTGGGAACATGTGGGACACCTGGGAGTTTGAAGTTTCTGTTGCCTATCAAAGAAAAGACCTTGCTTCCAGGTGTGCTGTATAGAGGGCTTTGACAGAAGAAAAGCAATATACTGTGACTGCAAACCTGTCACACTTGATCCTGCATTAGAAGAGGACTGTAGTTGCTTAATAGTGCCAATATAACTTTTGAGAGAAGATGCAAGAACTTTCTTCAATGAATTATTAGAACATTAAAAATGTGTGCACATGATTTTGAGCTATCTCACAACCTCATCAAAAATAAGATACTGAATGTCTTGAAACAGCTGTAGGCATGTATACCTGTCTGTTTAATCAACACTGAACTGGAAGAGACAATATTTAGAGAGAAACCCACAGTATCTGAATTTCAGCAGCTGAAATATAGAGAACAGAATGAGGACTGAATTCAGAAACAATGCAAACCAAGTTGGAGTTTAACACACTTTGGGAGAATGACTTAAATATGGCTATTTGTTAAGTAATCTGAGATATGGGCTGAAAACTAAGATTAGGTAAAACAAAATCTTTAAGTGCATTTTTGTTTTGAAAAATGGAGCCTAAAATGCTCCCTCTTCTTCCCTTGATTTGAGTGCAGACCTTTGCATTGAAGTCTCTATCTGTTAACTTCACTAATAACAACAACAAAATTGCTTTATTCTCCTAATGTTCTGGTAGGGCTGGGCTCCATTGCACATCAACAAGACTTATTGACTTAGTTGCAGCTGTAAATTTTGCTTGATGTCACTGAGAGAATAACCTGAAGACAATGGAGGCTCCATGGGTATAACTGACATATACATTTATTCAGCACAACCTTAATTTCCTTGGTTAGAACCCTCAGAAACCGGTTCAGTTTACAAGACTGGGATTTAATACCAAAAATATGAGAACCTAAAAATATAGAAACTGAGAGAAAATAAATATGAATGTCTCCCATGCCATGTTTGACGTTTATTTTACAAGCACCTGTACTCTGAACTCCAGAGGAACAACCATACTTACTTATAGATGTAAATACATCATGAGTGAGCAGTGATGTTGGCATATTTGCATGGGAGTTCTGGGGAAGAGATAATTAACCTAATAGGCCCATACAATTTGTATCTTATTTCCCAAATTAATTTTGAATTTTTACCTGGTTTATTTAAACTTTGCCCCTTTTTTTTTTTTGCCTTCCTTCTTCAGTTTTCTTTTCTACATTCTTCCTAAATAACCTCATAACTGGCAGGCCTCCCACACCTTCATGGTTCTTGATGAATCAACTTATTTTTTCCACCACCTTTTCAGATCATTTTAAGACAGAGACAGTGTGCTCTCTCTAGAATCAAATCCTGACAACCAGTTGCTCTGACAGCTCTACCTTCAGTGCACATTTGATACCTTTCAAGTTCCAATCAGCCATAAGACATACAGTGAAAAGATGTCTGAGCAGTGAGGATGATAATGGATAAAAACAACTTGTGAACACTGTGTCAGCATAATATGAAAAGCAAGAGTGATATTATGCCACACTGTCACTTTTACAAGTAGAATTCATTGCCCTCACAGAGTTCCTCACTTGATTATGGGTGCCACATTTTTTGAAAGACAGACAAATTGAAGAAAATTTAGAGATAGCGAAGCATTAGTAAATGGTCTAGAAAATAAGAATGTACAAGGAAAAAATCAGAACCGGGCATGTCCAGTCAAGAAATAAAATGATCAAGGGGACATATAATTTCTACATTAAGCATGTAACAGTCATGGATTATTAATCTGCAGAGGATGATAAGAAGTCAAAGGCTTCAAGCAAGGAGGGGAAAATGTATCTTTGATATTAGGGGAAACTTTCTAGTACAAAGCAAAATTGACAATGAACAAACTGTTAGGAAAGACTGCATAATTGCTATAATTGCAGAAGCTCAAGGTCAGACAAGAGACCCCTATGTATTTAATGTCAGTTAAGGAGAACTAAGTCATATCTGCCCTTTAGAAGCATGACCCAAAACACTATCTTCCTCAAAATGGCTCTCATCTAAAATCCTCACAAGTAACTTGTCTTATCTTTTTGTTTTAATGTAAGACGTGAACTCTACTTAGTATAGGAATAAGTGTTTGGATTTGTGAGGCTTGAAGAAATTTGAATATTTTCTTTATGGCTATGCAGAGACCAGTGAAATTCAAATAAGTAAGAAACTCCATAAACAGTCAAAAAAACCCACTCAGAAGTTGAGACATACCCAACAGCAATTCCTGAAGTTGCTCAATAGGCTTTAACTACAAACAGCCTTGATAGATCACACCTGCCCATCCTCTGAACTTTAATAAAATGCATACGCCTGAGAGAACATTATAAATACCAGTGCTGTTCTCTGTCTTCCTAGTTCTGTGGGTCTGATATTAGGTTTTGACGGTTGCATTACTTGGATGAAAACACTACTCCGGTTTTCCTTAGTACAGCAGCTGGGTAATGTTTGGTTTTTCTACTGGGATTCTGTCCTTCTTCAGAAGGTAGTAGTTGTCTTTCCAGTTGTTTTTCCTTTTTCACTATGACCTGACTTCAATGGACCTACAGGAAAATGTAATACTGTCTATATATGTGACTTGAAGTTTCCTGATTCTTCTTAAGATAAGTGATCCATACTGTTGTATACTATTGTCACACTTTTGAGGCTCAGATACAATTTCTGAAAGAGGAATAGAGAGAAGCATGCTCTCATAGAACCAAAATTTACAGGTAAAAATGTAGCACTGGATGCTGGAATTAAATACATGTAACAACCTCAAAGTTGGGAAACTTTTATGAAGCACACAGAGAAACTGCTTTATAGCTTTTGTGTTAGTTATTAGTAGGGTTCCAGATATCCCTTTTTGTGCATTGAAAGTTTGCTTACCAAAAAGCTAATACAAGCCAGGTGGGATGTGCTCTCATTTAAACTGACTATGAGCTGTTAGCTAGTCAGTACTAAGTCTTCCTAGCCTTGAAGTTTATTTCTACATATATCTTCCAGAAAACACAGAAGTCTGGCCTGTGTCAAAGCAAAAGGCTATACATATTCCAAATGGTATATAACACTGTCCTGTCCTGCCATTGTGGAAAACAAGCTCTCTGTCTAGCTTTTTATTTTACTTAGGCTGGAAATTTTTAGTCAGACAACACATGGTGATTCAGGGCTATGTAGTTACAACCAGCTACAGCAGGACAAAACATAAATTCTGTAATGGCAGAAAAGAATCCCAAAGTGTTAATACCCTAAAGATGTTATAGGCCCCCTTTCAGCCGAACCCTATTGACTAGAGGTAGGAGGAGTAGAGGTGAGACAGGTGATGCTGAGGTTTGTGGTGAGTAGGAATGAATGTTGATTTGCCTAATCAGGTGGCTGTGTATTTCAGCTGTAGAGATATTTAAAAGCAAGCTGCTAGAGGTTATGCAGAGAATTAACCATTTTATAAATTCAATTAAGGGATAAATATTTCATGCCGAAGGAAGCATTTTTAGATTGCAAATGGATCATTTGAATCTTACTTGTGGTGTTGTACATCATGTGCTCAGCCTTGTCAACCTTCCAGTGCTCTGCCCACACTTTTGGTGCTAAACCACCCTGTACCTGCTGCTGTGTCACAGTTTAGTGCTGCAGGTAGGGTCAGCATATTCAAGACATAGTGATATTCACTGGTAAAACATATGCTGTACACCTGCACATGTACATCCATAAGTAAAGCAAAAAGTTAGTGTGATAGCAACTGTGTGCAAACACAAGACTCTCAAAAACTGATCTATTTCTTCTCCAGAGAGAAAAGGGCAATTTATCTTCAAAACTTTCAGAAATTTTCTCTTAGGTTTATAGGCTCTCTGAGATCTTTTCTTTTCCAATGTACTTTTATGAACTCCAAGGTCAAATCATGCAGGCTGAATTAGGTAACAGTGTCTAGAGAGAGGATGACTCAGTTTATTTGGGCGGCTCAATATGAGCTGCTCGCAGTCCCAGGAGCTACTCTTGGCATGTCAGGGATTTGCAGGCAATATTTATGCTTGTCTGTCTTCTCTTGTAGATTTCCATACTGGAATAAAACTCCAAATCTTCACCTGGTTTATCTGAGGAGAGAGGGTAGGATTTAAGCAATTGCCTATAATGTTTGAGAGAGGTTTATGTGTTCTGGAGATTAAGTATTTCTTTTGCTTATTGCTGATTGCTTAATGATCACATCTGATGCATAACTCAACACTTCAAGTCTCACGGCACCTGTCTTTCTAGTAGTGTGTGATGGAGACCATGGGGTGGGTATTGGGGGTGGTGCCAGGCTGCTGGAGTGGCTTGTGCCTTATAACAAGGCCCTCTTCAGTTCAGCTTCCCACGGTAGGCCGTGCAACCCTGGCAGGCAGAGTGCCACAGGGTGCCCATCTTGCACCCCCGACTCGTCCACCAAACTTTCCAGGCCACTGTGCTGGGAGACGCTGGCCTGGCTTCCAAGGAGGTGGAAATGGGCCAAGAAGAGGAAATGTGTGGGTCTGCATTAGTGCACAAAGAGGGTGGTTGTGCTGCCTTTGGGAGAGGCAGCACCGCCCTGCAGCAGGGACGTGGAGGGAAGCTACCTTTGGTAATAAGCACATCGGCTGCATTTGCTGTAAGCAGTGTCTCCTTAAAGAGAGAGGTAATCAGCATTAATGGTCGCTAAAGCATTTTATTGCCTCTCTTGGGAGATAGATACGAACATATTTTATTTCTTTTGTGGCTCATGGTTGCTAAATGCAGAGCAGACTGCAGCTGCCTTCTTACTTGAGCCAACCTGGAACTTCCTTTTAACTCAACCTAATGCAATTAGAAGCTCACTGACGTTTTTGTTAGGAGACAAGCATCCCAATAAATAATCTGGAGAGCTGCCCTATGATAGATTGAGTCACCGTTTTCTGAAACAAGCCAAAGATCATGTAATTTATATGCCTCATCTTCCATCTGGCTGTCTTCAAAATGCTTTAAAACTTAGGATGCAAGAGAAAATATGCCTGATCTTGTCTCAGTTCTGAGCAAACACTTGATTCCTGGAACTGGTGGCACGATTAAAAAAAGTAGGTGATATTTTTTATAATGGAATCAGAACAGGTAGAAGGGGATGGAAAGGGAGATATAAACTTATTGCTATATGTTTTTGTTTAGAAACAACAACAAAAATGCATATCTGTTGATGTGTACTCACAAGTTATCCAGTCATAGGAGCTGGTGAAAAGAAAAGGCCTATTAATTCAATAGTGTATTTGCAAAAGCTTGTCAATGGGCCTAAAAGTGCCCTTTTCCACTACTGACAGTCATTTTTCTTATGCCTGCAGTCTGATTTCCTTTTGTAAGGGGAATTAGTGTCTCAGCCTGGCTTAAAATTTTTACATGCCTTATTCATGCATCAGTTAAATATCCTTTTTTTTAATATATTTATTTTCATCCTATGTTTGTCTTTACCTAAAAAAAAAAAAATAATAATTGTGTGTAGAACTGGATGTTTATCAAAGAAACCCATCATAAATATTTCTCTGGAACCTTTCCTCAGAAACATCTTTGGCCTGTCCTACATTTCCTTCAGTAACTTCTATGACCTTGATAGGTATCATTTCTCAAGGGGCTTGTGTGCTGGTTTTGTGTGTGTGTTTGTCTAAGAAAAACAGTCCACAAAAAACCACCCCACAAGTATTATGACCTTTGGAAGCTTTACCTTTGAGAAAGACTTAAGTAGTCTGCCATAGTTGTAACATTCAACTGTCATACCACAACAACCAGTTCACATTCTTCACCTTCAGCTAATAGGGGTTTTCTAAGTTCAAATATAATCAGCTTCTTTCAGAGTACAATCTACCAAATAAAGAAGTTGGTCCTTTTTTCTGTCTTAGTCAAGTCTATTGTGCTTTGTTTTCCTCTGGTAACCAGAAGAATTTGATTGGTCCTTTTATTTTCTTCTTGTTAGTTCGTTTATTTAGGAATATTAATTTGAAATTTCTACTCATATATTTAGCAAAATAAATGTTTTTGTTTTAAAACTGTGTAAATCAAAGTGAAAGAACCATTATCATGAAACCAGTAGGCTGTGCTGCATTAATAGCTAGTGTGCTACATTAACAGGAGTTAATGCAATGATCTCTTATTGCCTCCTGGATCTGCTATAGAAAGCTGTAATCCATTTCAGATAAGCAATTTCCACATTTTTAGTACACTGACTGTGGTTTCCAAGGTACAGACAAACCTACACCCATTCTGAACTCCTCAGAAGGTAATACAAGAACTGAGTTTTCATTTCAAGATGAAAGTCTATAAAAAACCCTGATAGATTCTGAGCTTTGAATGATGGTAGCTACTCTATTAGTTCGACTTTCTGGCTTTCTGTTCTGTGCCGTACGGGCAACTTCCCTGCAGGAAACATGGTGGAATAGAACTTTTATCATTTCGTTCACTTCGGCTCCTGATAAAATGAACATAAAAATGTATATAACACAACAACTAAGAAAGCCAGTGGCAGAACAGATATTATAAAATGTATACAAATCATAACAAAAAAAAGAGAAATATTAATGCCTAATCATATCCTTAGAGAATTAAAGGAGACCTTTAGTGAAACTAGTTCTCATTTTGTCCATTTTCTTACTATAGCAAAATGGGTTTACTGGAACATGTGTCTGATGCATTTGCCACCAAAACCTTAGTAACTCATCTCTAAAAAAGGTTGTGCATTTTTTTCTTTGCTAAATAACTGAGTTTGTGATTTACTGTCTGCTCTATGGCTCTTGACTTCTGCACTTCTTTCTGTCCTTGGCATATTGAAGAAATGGATATTCCATGACAGTTAATTTCTTATGCTGGCAACACAAACTTTTCCATGTAACTTACACAAGTATATTGTCTGTGTTTTAACTGGGGTAATGTTTGCCTCCAGGCTTATAAACCAAATTGGCACCTCTTTCACTTGCAAAATGCACTGTAGGTACAAAATTGGATTTATTTTACTCATGCAGTTAAAAATGCTATTCCAAAAACTTGAATAGATAAATTGTGTTGGCAAATACCGAAGGCCTAAACTAAATTAAATGTATCACCCGTTCTACCTGTGAATACAACAGTCTTCTGGAAACTAGCTATTTTAAAATCTAGGTTAGGATTATATTATACTTCATCCAAGTAACTCTTCAAAATAGAGGATGTGTTATGCAACTATGAAGCAGCCTATGGGGATTTGCATCACTGAACTCAAAATGTGTATGATCTGGCAAAAGGAAAGGAAATGAGAAAAATAGGAAGAAGTTGCTTTTTAAATACTGAAGTTTGAAGTATGTACCATTAGCACTTTCTAAATAGAACAAAATCAGGTTTTAAACAAACTGATTTATTATGCCAACAATACATCTGACCTAGCTGTAGAACTTTTCTTAATAGTTCTGCAGTGCCAGAACACCAGCAGAAACCAGTAAAATGATTAAAGCATTCTCTCTAGATTTCAGGGCATGACTGAGGTTTATTGCAGCTGTGATAGACAGGAATGATTTGTACCAGCTGTGATAAGGTAGATGTGAAACTGGCAGGCCACACTTTCATTGGCTGAAATAAGCTATAAGAAAGATCTTTGACAGAGCTGGTGTGGTCCTGAATGAGAGAAAAGGATGTTTTTTCCCCATCTTTGTAACACAGAATAATTTCCATGAAAATCAGCAAAGAAATGTGGTATCTTAAAAAATAAAAATACTTTGGAACTGAATCTTTTAAAATTAAGATTCCCTTATGCTATGCAGACATTTGACACACTGAGCAAATCTTTTCTTTCCTTTTATTAGCAGAGCTGCTGCAATGTGTAACACCATTTTTTTAATTCTTCTTAGTAAGCTCAGAAGTCAGAAGGATCCACAATGCAGTACAAACAAATGTGTACACCATAATCTTTTGAGAAAATGAAACCAGGAATGAACTAAAAGAGATTATTGGTTTTGCATTACTTTGTATGTTTAGTGCAACCTTAAGCGGTTAATACTACAAGACGACTCCTGAATTTTAATGATATGTTTGCGTCTGCATTACATTGTTTTAAAAATTGATTTGGTCAGTTGCAAAAGCAGTCAAGACATGGACTAGCAAAATAGATATCCAGTGATTTGTTCCATAGTTTGTTTGGTGGTGGTTGTTGGTTATTATGTGTTTGTGTTTTGTGGTGTGTGTGTTTAGTTTTGTTTTTTCTTTTTTTTCTGCCTGAAGTGAGTTCATTGAAAACAGTATATATTGACTGGGACATCTGGCCACTGTATGTTTTAACAGAACCCATAGAACCAATAATGATTATGCTTAATAGATAGATAAGAAATTTACCAAAGCTCTGTTAAACTTTAAGCAGTTAAAATCAATAGTTAGCCTACTGCAAATAGATATGGAGAAGCCCTGTTGATTTCCAACAGAGTTAAATATCTCCTTTTGAAGAAGCAGTGGGTAGAAAGCTCTTGTATGTCAGCATATTTGTCAGTGTCATGCTGTTTCTCAAGATCTTATTAAGAAGAAATGCATTTGAGAACTAGTATGCTAACTTGATTTTACAACAAAAGCATATTTAAAGCTGTGGGCATCACCAGCATTTTCAGGTTCAGGCGCAGGCATTTTACCTTGCCTGCTGCTTGGCATTACCGGGCATATGGCTTCTTTTAAATTGTGACTGTAGGTCTCTAGTCAGCTCCACAGAGTGGCACTTCTAGATATTTAAGCTGAACCCAAATCCCACACTTCATCTTTTAGTAAAGAAACTTCCAGGCAAATATTTCTTTAATGCTAAAAAGTAGGCTTGGCTTAAAGCAATGAATACTATTGGAGTCCCTGGTCCTAGAATCTACTCATTGTTGGTGAACCTTGTAATCTTTATGGGGACCTGTATATTTCCCTGCGGGTACAGATCTGGGTGCAGGATAAGGAGATTAATTTAATAGTGAGGCTTGAGCTGGATCTGTAAAAACTGAAGAAGAAAGGGGACATAAGAGATGCAGTGCCTGAAATAGGTATGATGAGAATAATGTTCTTAACTAAGTCCACCTAGATGAAGTAACTCATTCAGAGAACTGGCAGCTTAAAGCCAGAAGGGCAACTTGGATCAACACAGCCAGACCAAGTGTCTCCAGTGCTCTTGGTTGGTATAATCAAACTTCTATCCATGCTGAATAGCTTCATACTTCATGGAAATACTGAGCTGAAGGAAGAAAGGACTTCACCTGAGGACAGCAATGTTTGGTATGGTGCTTTTTTTTTTTTTTTTTTTTTTAAGGTTAGATGGGTGAAGCTAAGAATACATGCTGTCTTATGGCCCGCTGGAAAAGATGGGTTTGCATAATCCCGTTAATCATCTTTCTAGGGCTTCAGTCCCAATATGTCCCTGGAAATGTATGCTTCGGTAACACAAATGCTGTTCTGTTATATCACTGAAAGACAGAACAAACTTACCAATGATGAAGAAAGGGTGCGTTGTAACAAAGTGACCGGACTCTTCTTTCTCCCTTGGTGTTGAGTGTCTTATGAGTGTCTTACAATAACCGGAAGAGAAATTCATATTCCCAAGTGCATATTAAATTTTATAATAAACCCCTTTTTTTCTGGTTAGTTACAATTTAAAACAAAGCCCTGACACTAATCACTTTTACAAATCCTTTTTCTAGGACTTGAGTCTACTCCCTTTGTAGTCAGTGGAAGTCTTTGAATTTACTGAGAGTTAGTTGAGGCCCCTACATTGTAAGCAAACTTGGTTGATTGGATTTAAAGAAAAAAACAAAAAACAAAAAAAATCCCTCCCACTTATATTAACTGCACTTACACACAGCGCTAAAACTTTTCAATAGCAGCCTTCTAATAAAAATCTTAATTTCTAAAACATGTGAGCCTAATTATTATTCATCTGCACTTGCATGCTGTGCTACCTCTTGCAAGGCTTTCTGCCTCATATATCATGTCGCAATTAGTAAAGTGGGAAAACACATTCATCTCTTCTTCAAAGGAAAAAAAAATCACATTTTAATCTTAAGTACATGAGAATTGGCAAGAGGAAAAAAGAGTGGGGGAGGTATCTGAAGAGTACCTGAAGAATTTTGCATGGGCAACCTTTTTGGTTGGGAATCACTGCTGTGTAGGTCTCTGCTGTAATATTTGTTGAAAAAAAAGAAGGGACAGGGACAAGGAAAGGAGCACGAGGACCAGTATGAAGATGGAACATAAAAACAGGGAAACTCACCCTGCATGGGGCAAAAACTATGCTTCTTCTCTTCCAGGAACAAGATCCTGAAAGCTGTTAAAAATATTAATGCTATTGATCTTACTCATATCACTGTTGCTCTAGTAGAGCCAGCAGGATTTTTTAATTAAAACTTGGATGATGAGGCTGCATTGTGAACCATGGGACATTCTGAGGGTAAGCAGAAGCCTGTTGGTCAAAGGTTTGGGAATCCCTGGTTCAAGAGTTGCTTCTTGACGAAAACTTCCAGTAAGACAAAAATGAAATGCATGTTTTTACAGCAATGAAACAGGAGGATGATCAACTTTGTCCCTGTAATAGGTTTGAATATGGCCAGGAATTCATATGTATAAATCATTTTGGACTGTAATTTGCCGTTGTTAATTTGTCTGATCTAAACACTACTGTGAAATGATCAATTATCTGTCTAAAGAACATTTGATCAGGCTGAATATTTAACAATATGAGCATCAGGGGATATATATAGAGCACTTAAATGCAAGTTTAAGTATTACCAAGATGGGAGTAAAGAGTGATATGTTACACTTCCCTGGTATCAATATACTGAGGATCCCGGAATACTTTAAGTAAACACCACCTGAGGCTCTAACCCACAAAGTTGTTAAGCTTTATAATGTATTACTTGGAAAAATTAACAGTATCAGTTTGGATTTAGGTCTAACCTTGGATCTACAGGAAACTGACTAGGAGCCTAGCTTAGCTACCAAGGACCAACGTTTGTGTTTCAAGTGTCTTGCCCAAACTTAAACACAAAGTTGTTTCAACTGGAAACAAGATCTAAGTTTTCTTAGTCTTCCCCTTCGGTCATGTCAAAGCCCGGAACCCAAATGTAACGCAACAGTGTAAAGTTTGCACCTGGCTGTGGTTAGTGAGGGTTTATTCTGGGCTTTTGTAAGAAAGTAAGCTGGCCCAAAGTTGAGTGTCTCCTTAGCACCGAAGATGAACTGCCTTTTTCATGTTATAGTGAATTGAAAAACCTCCCACTTTAGGCTTTATTTGTCAATGTTTTAGCTTTCCAAGTCAGCAATTATAGCAAACTTCCACCCCTTATGGATCCAGCCTTAGTGTTCTCAAGCTCTTAATTTTCTACCATCTCTAAAAAAAAAAAAAAAATCTACATCTGAAGTCAGATCGTCCCTGGAAATATGCCAGCTTCCACTTAACTAGTCTATGGAGCAGAAAGTCTTGGGCAGAAATTCACCCAGAGGGAAAGCCTCAGCAGACAAGTCCCAAGGAACTGGCTTGCTCATCCCCTCTGCCAGTTTAGCTTTTCTATATTATAATCAGGACATCGCAGTTTTAGGGTTGACTTCTCCACATTGGGATTAGGATGTTTTCTTGTAAATTCTTTTTTTAGACATGACTTTGGGCAAGCTATTAAACTGTTTCGCAGCCTGTGAAATCTGTATAACCCTATATATAGTTTATGAAGTGTCAGAAACACTTGGACTCTAATCCAGTATGGAAGTGGTGGGATGACATTAGTATTTTGCTGTACCAGAGGGCACACTTCTGTGAAGGAGCCAGCATAGGGTAGGTATTAGCTGTGCACTGAGGCTAATGGGAAGCCCTGCTGCCTGACCTCTGCATATCAGAGTATTGTATTTTGACTAGTTTCCTTTTGCTGTACTGAGCAAATAACTTGTGTTTGATGAAAGATAGGTTGCTTTGTTGAGCAGCAGGCTGGAGTTTGCCATAGCTGTGCTTTGAAACTGTTGTAGGTGAGTCTGCCCTGCAGCAGCAGGTTGCTGAGTTGTGCTTCCAGGGCAGCAGCATGTAGCGTGGAGATGGCCTGCTTACTTTCAGGAGGGTGGTTGGCACTATGGGGTGCCTTCAGGCACCCCTGTGATCAACGATGTTCTGCTTGACAGTGACAACAGGTGAGGGTGAAGTCACTTCTCCTTGAAATTTGTTCCAGTATTTGATCAATTTTCAAGGAACATCTTAGTTCAAATCTGTTGAGCGTCAGCTTCCAGGTACTGGCCCTTATCTGACTGAGAACCTCCTTAACTCTTTTCTTTCTCTGCAAAGGAGAGAAGGTTGCGCTGTGAGCCCATGTCTTCTATTTCTTTCAAATGATACAAACTGATGCAGCACTTTCACTGAAGGACATTTTATCTGGTCTTTCAGTATATTTTTATACTTCTCTGTCCTTCTCAATTTTAATTATGCTTTTTAGCAAGTGGACACCAGAATTGGAGAGAGAATTTAAAAAAAAAATAGCTTTCTGGTTATAATTCCATATACTCTATGTGCTACACTCAGGAATGTAGATGCCAGGAAAGAAACATAAGAAGGTGTAAGTGAAAATATGCAGCACTCTGTTTCTGCTTTTCCTGACTCACCACTGTTTCCAGTCTCTGCGATAGGTAACTTGCTTTGACCACATATCCACTGACCAAATGCTAAATTACACTGCTATGCACATGGGAGTTCTTGGCTCAGTTAATCTTGGTTTCCAGGCTTACCCTTTTAACAAGATAACTCTTGTTGCATACAAGTATTTTCATTCAGTAAAATAAAATGACTCAGTAAGTTTTAGCTCATTAGGCAAAATGTTGCCTAAATGAAGAGAAAAAAAAAAACATTTGCTGCTATAAATATGTTTCAGAGAGTAAATGTTAAATTGGATCTAACATTTAATATCAGTAACATCAAGGTTTTTTTAGGCTGTACTGTATAAATATATTGAGAGACAAAATAGGGAACTTGGATTTCAGCCCATTGTGGGGTGTAGAACTGTGAAGCAATGTCAACAATGTACAAAGGGTAAACATATGAATACCATACATCTGTGCTTCAAAAAATGCAAGGTACCTTCCAGCAATATAGGAGAAATAACTTTTTGTGGATAATTAAAAAACATTGAAACAATTTGCAGGGAATAATATGCTAAACGAATGCCAAGCCCAATTCTTCACTCAACTGGCTTGAATTTGTCTTTTCAGAATGTTTCATGGGTTTACAGCCACTCTATAAATCTACCAACACTGTGTGGGTTAAAATAGTGATAGTTGCAGCTTTGTCAGTCTTAGGGCTTCTCCGTGTGGGTTCCAGATGATGTCAGAATTCAGTGGTCTTGGCATGCAAACCTGGAAACCCTTGCAAATGGCATTTGAGATCAGATGGTGTGTGGATGGCCTTGACCTGACTGTGATTGTAGGAAATATTCTCAGACAATGCTCTAAGATAGACCTAAATCTTTGATAACTTTTTCTCGAGTAGTGGTTCACTGAATGGCATCTCTTCCTAGAATTGAATATGGGTGTTGCTTTTCTATGAGGGAAACATTCAAATTCTATTAGATATCAATTTCCCGCACAACACTGTGAGCTCAAGGAATGTGGAACCTGGGAGCATTAGGAGTGCGGCCCTTCAGCTTCACAACTTTAGAATAGGTATTTCAGATACAGGGTTTCTAGATTATAAAAGTTATCAAGGAAGTTACCTGAAAGCAACAAAACAATTCAACACCCATACAATTTATATGATTCAATTTATCTCACATGTTCAAAAGAAAATAGCAAATGTTTGACAGGGAAATAAACCAAATATTAACACAAATTATAATGGCATGCTAATTTCCTCCAGAGGATTTAGATACTATAGATTTGTCGTCATGCAAATCTTCTTCTAGAGTTGATGAGAAGTGACAGAAGTGCTATTGTTGAGGGAAAGCATCACAA
Source organism: Caloenas nicobarica (assembly GCF_036013445.1). Classification (NCBI taxonomy): domain Eukaryota; kingdom Metazoa; phylum Chordata; class Aves; order Columbiformes; family Columbidae; genus Caloenas; species Caloenas nicobarica. The sequence continues at coordinate 96,885,528 of NC_088246.1, read as the reverse complement.
TACATTGCTTATTGATTCCATTTTTTTAGGAAGGGAGAAATTTTTTGGAAGATGGTACTGTAGAAATGCAACTGAACATTTCTTAATAGAGCTCAGTGATTATCACCTAAATCTTGACTGAGCTGTGCCATCCTCTCTTCTATAAGTTGGGTTTTCACTTTGCCCTTACACCTCTACTGATTAGTTTACTTTCTAAAATATAAAATTATTTTTTCCAAATCCTTCTGATGCATTGACAAGGCTTTAGTTTCAGATGGGCTCGTAGCTAGCAGCAGTTCCAGCTCCAAAGCCTGGAGTCAACCTAAACCTTGAAGTACCTACATTTCCACATTTGCTGCTGGACATAATCAGTTCAGCTGGGACCAAACAGCTCAACAGTTAAATTCATATTGAGATCCCCAAACCAGTCAGTACTATGCTGATGTCATCTGTGAGGGCTACGCGGGAGCACAGCTGCTGGCGTGAACCTTGCACAAAGCCCAGCAAGGAGGAAAAGGATGTCCTGGGTGGAGTGTTGACCCACAAGACAGGAGAACAAGCTCCTGTGCTGCCCTTATCTTTAATCTTTGTGGCAGCTGCACATCCCCCTGAGATCCGGAGCCTTCAGTAGGGCAGTTTAACAGCTCCTTAACACCTTTTGTGCCCCATTGTGCCTGTCCCAACCTACGCATCGAGGGTGGCGCTGAGGTGCTGACAGTCACATCCTCCCCCATACCGGAGCAGGGTGACTTCACTTCCACTCAGCTGAGGGAGCAGGAGGGATGGGACTCTCAGTCGTTTGACAGGGTCCTCAACAAAGGAGGTTCCCAGAGAAGCTGAGAAGCTTCTGGATCATGTTGTAATGCCCACAGCCAGATCTGACCAGGCTATAAAATGGGGTGCGCACCAAAGACCCCCTTGGAGTGGTCTTCTCGGAGCAGTCTTCTCGGAGCAGTAGGGCTGTGAACTGGAGCCCTTCCCTTAGACTGGGATGCCATCTAAGGAGACCTCCTGGGATTGAGAGCACTTCATGTCCTCATTTGGGTGAGTGGTTATTTACTGGATATATCCTTGAATGAGTCCTTGCCTAACCCAGGAAAGCATGAGCCCTTTCAATTTTGAAAATTTGAAATTGAAATTGTTGAAACAAACATTTTGTTTGTTTGTTGGTGTTGGGGTTTTTGTTTGTTTTGTTTGGGGTTTTGTTGGTTTTGTTTTGTGGGTTTTGTTGTTGTTTTTCTTTTCTTTTTTTTTTCCCTCAAGCTCATTAATGTGTTATATCACCAGGGAAGTCTTCTACACTGAGGACTGAGAATGCAAACTCAGTGCTCTCCCTTTTCCTCATGGTTAAAGCACTGCCCTCTGAATATCAGTGCTATGAGTGAAGACCCTGCTCTAAAATGAAGCCTCCCACAGCCCAGCCATATGCTCTCACAGCTGGCTCTTGGTGTGGGTATGTAAGAACAGGCTGGGGCCAGCTCTGCCCCAAAATTGTGCAGAGAAAGCCCAGAAAATATTATTCAGAGTCATAACCTTATCTCCTAATGTGTAGAAATCCTAAGGATACTTGACTGTATAGCAGGAGCTCTGACTTGGACCAGAAGCACCAAGATGTACCTGTAACTTTAGCTGAAATTCCCACAGGACTGTCCAAGAAAATGGTCCCAAAGGCAGCAGCACCTAGAAAATCTGTCCCTTCCAATCTAAAAAAGCCACATTACACACAGAGGGCAAGGCAAGATGCTGTTTTTTTCAGCTGACTGACAGATCATTACAATTTTTAGAACCTAGAGTTCTAGCAACCTGTCCTTTGTTAGTCAATAATAGTGATGCCCCCCCAGCTGGTTACTGGGGTTTAAATTTATTCTACTGAGACATATATATCAGTTGTGAAACTTCTTTTGTGTGCGTGTGTCTCAATGAGTTGCTGCCATTGAGCAGGATGATAAATGATTATTTCTGTTGACAATAGAAGATAACTAAACTACTGATCAGGTCCCACATTCTGGGGTAAATACAGCATTTCTCTCTCGCTTATCTCTTACACCTCTGTGCACAGTCATCTTCCTGCTATCCCAGACATCAACTGAACATACAATAACCAGTACCCAGTGAATTAGTGCGATGTCCGGCATGTTCCTTCCTTGCTCACTCCTTTATAGAATAGGACATTACACTTTTGCAGGCTTAATATAGCTAGAGACATATGCTCCCCTTAGTGATTTTGGAATAAACAGAGAAATACTCTTACTCTGGCTAAAGGATTACCCACAGGTGTGTTGTCTCTCAGGGACCTTGCTAAGGTCCTGTTTCCCATCTCTCTGTCTAGTTTGACCAACATTTTTGCTCATCTCTCTTGCTCACTTTTCTCTTAATGCATTCCCTGACATTGCTAAATCCTGAGTTTAAGTCTGCAGATCTCTCTCTATCAGTAAAAGGGTTCTTCCATCCTTCGCTCCAAGCATTCTGAGATGTGTTTGTCCACACTGACACTGTGGCCCTCAGCCAGCTTTGCTCTCTGCCTCCTCCTTCCCCACGGCTTCTCTGATGTAGTGTTCATTCTCTTGGTTGTTTGTAGAAAAACATGCCAAACAGTGTGCATCTATGAAGTTCCTTCATAATGTCCATGTTTAGGGAGGTAACATGCAAGTTGCCCCATGAATGTCTCCATGCCTGTCCACGGATGCTGGTACTCTAAGGTTGTGGTTCTGGCTCTACTGCAGCTTGTAGTGTCTTCGTACTTGCTCATTCATTTCCTCATTGCTTATAAGATTCCCAAGCATACTGGAAGGATGCTTAGTGTTAACCAAAATTAGAAATTAGGAAACAGTAATAAAAATACTGACCTGAAACCATAACGAGCACAAAAAAATGGCAAAAAAATTTGCTGGTGAGAAATACTTGGTTCAAGTCATTGAAACTGCTGTTTTCTTGTTCCTTTATGCCTCTTTTGCTAGCTTCATGCTAAAAGCAGGTGGCTGCTCTCTGCTTCGCTTTCCATTGAAGCTGTCTGCTTTGAACTCTTTAAAGTTGTCCACTGGTTGCAGCTTTCAAAAGTTGAAGTGACCAGCTAAGGGAGTCCCTGTGAGTGTGGGAGTGTGTGGGCACTGCTGTCTCTGGGGTCTGGCATCCAAATACAAGCGGTACATGCTGGAGGGAGGCTGACTGCAGAACAAGGAGGAAGAAAATGCTGAGTAGCTTATTTTACTTATAGATGATATTCTTATTCTGGCAAAATTTCTTTGGTACAGAGGAAATATACCTAATCCGTGATAATATGTCTGCCACATGACAGACCACTCCTCACCAGACTGAAACATGCCTATTTTCTTTTCTTTTTCAAAGAAAAAAAAAAAAAGCTAGCTTGCCAGTTGAATACTTTTTGAATTATTATTTTTTGCATGTAAAGCAATAACGTGGCAGCCAGGGTATAAAATAGCATGTTCAGTGTGCCATAATCAGATGGGACCAAATGTATTCTTGGTACAACTCTATTAACTTTGATGGGCTTACAGGAGAGAAAAGCACAGACCATTGACATTAAGGGAGAAATTTTTCCTGTATAGAGAGCTGCAATATCTCTATAGGTAATACTGATGTGATTGTTCTGTGTCTGGGAGGCACAGTCATTACAATTAATGGAGTGAGTCAACATGATATACAGCATTTTGTCATATGTCTTTTTTTTCATTTACCAGGCTCATACTACAATTTTATGTGTAGTATTTCTGTTCAAGAGTAATAGCTGTGTTTTTCACGCTCTCACAGCTCAGCGTGCAGTCTCTGAACTTAATAGTAGGAGTGTTTCTAAGGAAATAACATTACTCAGAACAGTAACTGCTAAGCAAATGGTACAGGTGGATGTGATTTGCTGCTGACCAAGTCTCATTTGAACTGTTTGGCACACCTCTAAATTAACTGAACAGATGGATTTTTAATTAGTTCTGTCATCATTTTCTGCATTCTTAATATATGTCAGGCTGTATGTCAAAGAGTATTAGCATCAATTTCAAGTGATACAAAAATATTCATAGCAAGAATAAGCTGATAATAACAATAACAAAACATAATTAGAGTACAAATTGGGAGGTCTGTAGCTTCACAAACATAGTAAACCTAGATTTATGAGACTTCAGAGATTTTTTCAAAATGAAAAATGCATGACACTTGCTGCAAGCCGATTAGTTCTGTGCAGACATAGAGCATGATTTTCTCACTTCCAGTTAGTGGGATGGACCTTGCTCGTGTGAATTGGCTGAGAAGAGCTGCTGAATTTATGCAATTGATTTATCTGGTTTCACCTGCCCCAAAGAGCAGAAGAACTTGCCTGAGCACTAAAATGCCTTTTAGCTCCAGAGACAGCAGTAAAAATGTTAGTTATTCTTTCCTCCTGACCAAAGCGATATTTTTCCAAGTGCAAAATCTTTTATTTGCAATTTGCAGCCAGGCTAGTGGGACTGTTTTCAAGAGCAAGGCAGCAGCAGAATCTGGTGCTAGTATAGTAATATGGCAGCCATAGTTCCATTCCCATATAAAATTAAAATGATAGTGATTTCTAGGCACAGATAAAGCAGCACAATATTACATACTTGTTTTATTAAGGACAATCTTTCAGAATACTAATGATGTTGTTTATATGACAGTAGTTAATGAGATGAAGTGCAATCTACATAAAAACAAATTCCACACAACTGTATAGAATCAGGTTGCTGCACTATTCATACAGTTTAAGCTATAAAGATTGATTTTTCTGCATTTGTAATTTTCTGTGGCAAGCTCTGAATAAAATACTCATTTCCTCCAGATTTATCTCTGCAGGGAATACCTTAGAATTATGGCAGGCACTACATCACAAGTAGTATCAACATCTAAGTTAAAGCAAATAGCTTTAATCATAGATTTCCAAAACGTGTTCCTCTTTAGATCTGCGGAAAATGGCTAACATGTAAACAGGCCTAATCAGAGCAATAACATTTCCAGCACTAGGATCCTACAGAAATTAAATAGGAGACACCTCATCAAGGGGTTATAATGATGCTTGGTAAGATCTCCATCTCTTCACACTTTTTCAGCAATATTATAAAATATGCGCATAGTGGGAGCTGCTTTATTTAATATATAACATTAAGACTGGCATGACTTACGTTTATTTAGGAATATCTTTTGATGGCTTACAATTAACTGGTTAAAACCTACACAGAAAAGTGCTGGGTTTTTCCAAAGAATAAAGAAGTATTTAAACCTGAACGACTTAATGCACGTGCCAGTTATTACCTGATTTTCTTACTTGGTCTTGACCCACTTGCTGTCCTTTGAACCAAAACTTCTCAGCATCTCGTGAAAAGCAATTGCCAGCAACAGACCAGGCAACATGCTGGCTACTAAGGAAGTGCTGGTTCAAGTCACTTCCCCAATTCAGAACTGGGGCAAATACCTAGGTCTTTCCCATGGCCAAATCGTAAGGTTACTGGCTCTTCTGTGGGGATGTTTTTTGCATGACCTCTTTTGTTCTGGCCATTGACAGCATCCTGAATATACTGCATCCAGCTCTACGTTTCTGGGAGATGTTTCTTTTCAAACATGGGCACTTTGCAGATTTTGCTAAACCTAGCCTTGGAAATTTTCCAATCAGATCTGAGGCTGAATAACCTTAGTTGCTACTTCGTATTGCCAGAGGACATGTCTGGCAGTCTTGGCACATGAAGGGATATGCTGACCCAGCCCTGAAGATTTCACACTTGTTCAGGTTTAGATAGATGAGTCCTGTGTGTAGGTTACCTTTATTCATTTGAACCACCTAGGGAAGACTTTTCAGGGTCTGGACTGGTTCATAGCTGGTGCTTTAACCTATAATAGCAGCGCAGGATCTGGTCTTCATCAGCTGCCCAGAGGGTTTGACAGATGGATCTGTGCCCATGTACAAGTGGGCTCGGGTGTCTCTGCTCTCTCTTCTCTGCAAGGAGAATGCTGTGCCTCTGCAGCACTTTTCAGTCTGCAAGGCATCCAGGGTCCTCCTGAGGGGACCCGAGACAGCCTGGCCTCCTCCCAGGCAGGTAAATGAATGTTGTTATTTTAATGAGGTTTGGAATTTGTATGCTCTGAGGGGAGAGGCAATGTTAGGGAGACTGTGTTTGGCTGCAAGCACGATTAATGCTGAAAAGCAGTTGTTACAGTCCTCACCTCAGAGCACCGGGCAGGATCTCCGCTGTGGCCCTGCTGTCACCTCCACCCAGCCTACTCTGCTACTGTTTGCCTTTGATAACACAGAGATGACAATGATCTCATAGACAACATGCTTTGTGATCTGATATTGTTATATAAAAGTCAGCTAATATTTATTTCTACAGGAATAAAAGGTTTATGTATAAAAGGGCTACAGGGCATGAAAAAAAAATAGCACAGACCAGGTTCAAACCAAACAAAGAACTGCCCTGTAGCACAGCCTGTGCTTGAGTTGTGGAACCACTGGCTGTAGGGTCCTCAAAGTTTGAAAAGGAACTGGGCACGTTACTGGAAGAAACAGTAATTATAGTTATTAAATATTAAAAGCACCATCTCTGCTTCAGGAAGCCCCTAAAGCAGGTAGCACCGGAGATTAGGAGAGAATGCTGGGCCAGCATTAGTATGTGCCTCTCTTAATTATTCCTTGGGGATAAGTTATTCTTGTATGACTGACAGCAGGTACAACATAGACCTTTTCCAGAACTCAGTGTGGGTTTTCTTGTGTTTTTACATATTCTTCATAGAGCCATAGAATGTCCCGAGTTGGAAGGGATACAAAAGGATCATTGAGTCCAACTCCTGTCTCTATGATCTTACAATCACTGGTTTTCAAAACAAAATTTCAGGGCAGAAAAACCTGTTATGTTGTGAAAAATAAATGAAAAATTGGGAAAAAGTGCAAACAAAAACCGCTATAAGAATATGCAGCCTCTGTCTCTCCTCACAATCTATTGAACTGAGAGTGAAGCAACAACCAGAGGTTGTCTCCTCTTCACCTTTATCTTCCGTTTCACAACAGGCGCTGCAGTTGCATGTCTGCTTCTTCAAGTTCCCAGTACAATCAAAAGTGTGCTCATCAGCCTGTTATACTGAACCCTTGATGTAAATAGCAGACTACTAAAATTTTATCTAGCAGGTTGCTGAGGTAGCAGCCAGACAGACTGATCGCCTTGGTAAAGAAAGTGCACATTGCTGGGCAGACCTGTACTACATTATTCATGTAACATAAAAGCAGATTCTGAATAATTGTGTTGTGTTAGGCTTAACATTGTGTTTTTTTGTAATTGTCCGAGGCCAGAGTGAAAGGAAAGAAGATATTTCAAAACTTTTTGTAGCAGTGAGGGGGAAGATTCTTGTGGGACAATAAATGCTAGATGAGGTGAACGTAGGTTCATTGATACAATTCTGAATAAATAGGCTTGCTTCGTTCTGTGTCTCTTCTTTAGCTGTATTATTTGTCGTTTGTTACAACTGCCAGCTACTCTTGAAAGTGTTCATGAGTTCTGAATGATTCATGATTCCTTGGTGTAGGTAATTTTTCATGAAATGCTTCTTACCAGATGTGTCGTGTTTGCTCTTCATAAATACAGTATTTGCTATCTATTGTTTTACTGTTTTTTGTTTAAAAAGTTTCATGTATTTAATCAGGAAGCACAAATATTGTTTGGTAACTTAGGACTAATTATGAACCATGAAGAGCAAGCAGACAAAATGGATCAGTTTAACATCAAAAATAGCATGTTCAAACTGGTTGGAAAATACCTTCTATTAACGAATATGCTAATAGAAACAAGTACTTCCGCATAAACAGTTTGAAGAAAGAAAAAAAAGCCCACCAAAAAGCAACACAAAAAACCCCAAACCAAAACAAACAAAAAACAACCAGCAAATCCCAAAAGAAACAACCAAAAAACCAAACCAAAACAAAAAACAAACAAAAAAACCAAACCCAAACCAAACAAAAAAAGACAACAACAAAAAACACCCCCCCCCCAAAAAAAAAAACAACACCAAAACTGATTCCCAGTCAACATACATTCACTGAGTTTTAATTAAATACTTTTATGAAATGAATCTCTTCTAATGCCCAAGAAGATAGTGTTCATGAAAGATATGTCTAAAATAAAAGCAGATTTGTATTTGAACACATTGCTCTGCATGGTGTAGCTTCAAGCACAAACGAAGGAGACTTCCATGAGGCTAAGAACCTCTCTTTCTTTTTGTAAGGGTGAATCACGAATGCCATGTGGAATTTTGTTTTGCTTTGCTTTAATTGTGAGCCATGTTGTGTAGTTGAAGAACGGACCCAAGAGGCAAAGCTCGAAGCTTAAGATGATTTATAGATAAGCTCTCTACATGTATTCTGCTTTGTGGCATGCAAATTTTATTGGAGACTTCCCTCACGATTCCCTTAAAAGCCTGGTTTATCTTCATGTTAGGTCTGGTTTGAGCTGTGAGAGAAAGGGAAAGGGGAGAAAGTAGTTGCTATATTTTGTACAAAGTTTATTGGTGCCATTCTTAAGTCTTTTATGTGCAGAACACTACAAAAGCTGGCATACAGCATATCCTATCTAAAATCACAGAAAGTTCACTATACTGTCTCAATGACTCCTTGATGTAATCAAACTATGTGCTATTTCAGTAACGTCCCATGTGCCTTTCTATATTAATTTCTATCCTTTGCAGATGAACTGTTGTTTCCTTTTGCGTATAGTCACAGTGATAGGATTCTGATGCCTGAGCCAGAGCACCAACATGTGATGTCAATAACACTTTAACATAGCAGTATATTTTCCCTTCTGGCCCTCCAAACCAGCACACAGCAAAAACTCCTCACTTTCCTGAAACAGTCCAAGCTTCAGAAAACCCTGAATGTGAGGCTACTTCTGAGGCTGTCACTAGAGAGATGCACAAGTGATAGAAAGTTATGGAGTGCCGGATTGTGAACAAACTGTAGAATGACTTACAAGTACAAAAGCAATCAAAGTTCTACCTCCAGCAAGACATGAGAGGCAAGTGACCTCAGGCTGCATTGATTCTGTTGACTGACTTTCTTCTTTGCTGCACAGTACCGAGCTGATGATGAAGTACCAAGAATATCTTAAACCACTTATGAAAACCTGATCTTTCAGCCCTGTGATTAATCACCTCTTGACTTCCATGCACACCCAGATAACAGCCCTGTGGGAGGTGCTGGTAAGCATCTTTTGTTCTTCCCCCCCACACATCCCTTTGGTGATGAATACTGCAAAATTATTTGACTTGGAGTATTTTTCTGCCTTGTAAGAAAAATGGTAATGAGAAGTTAAATCTTTCCGCCAGTAAAGAATCCTTTTTTTTCTGGGCATATTTAGAAGATCTGTGCTCTCTATTACATCTTTCATTTAGAAGACTACCTTTGTGCTCTAGTAGGAAATGACAAGGCTGCACATCACCTTGAGAACCTGCTCTTCAGAAAGGATCTGTTACAGATGTGCTTTAGTTTTGCTGTGAGGAAGTGGTGAAGCAGAGGTGCTGGTCAACAGTCACTGGGACCACAAACCTAGCTGCAACACACTTGTCTCCAAATTCAGGGACTTGTGAGTAGTAAAGATGACCTGGCAACTAGCACTGCCTCTCAGTTATGCTGATAGTCCTGTCAACTGCTGTGATCCCAATGGTAGCGGAGATGCAACTGCTGTCAGAAGTAAGAGGTTTGTGGAAAGAGAAGATGTAGAAAAGTATAGCACTTACGACTGTGGTGTGGTGGTAGAGTAAGATAACACTCTCGGGGAGTCCTCTGTTCAAATGGGATCCCCTAGGGGCCAACAGTCTTACTTGATGAGGATGCAGGAGGATGAAGGGGGACGTGAAGAGGTTAAATATCAACAGGGTTTTTCTAAATACTGGTTTTGTCTGCTCATGCAAATTCCTTCCCTCCTCCAGCAACCGAAACATGGCAGCAGTGCCAAAACCAGAAACTCTGAATCCAAGAGTGACCATCCCCAGAGTACCTGCACAGGGAATGTGGACACACTTGGATATTAGAGTAGGAAGTTAAATATTATATTAAGTATAACTCTTTAGGGAAAGTACAGCAGAATGACATTTCAGATGGTTCAATTTGAATCATTATATGGGAAAAGACAACTTAAAAAATATTTACACTACCCACCCAAGAAAATCTGCATAATGATTTTAATATTACCTTTATTTCTCAAAGTTCTTGCAGCTGAGGTCAGTGCAACTGTACAATGGAAAAAAAACCTAAAGGGACATGTTTTTGTTATGCTAACTGAGGTGATAGGATATTTTATGTATGTGTGTCCAGAGCCACACTCAGATTGAATTCCAGTGGCATACAAAAACCAAAAAGGCATATTAATCTTGTGTATTTTAATTATTATTTTACTGGCTCACATTGGCAATAATGTCTTAATTCAATAAGTCTCAATTCAGTAGTTCAGTCTTAAATCTTGGGCAGCTGGTGGAGATTTTAATAGAATTTAGCAATTTAGTCAATATATGAGAACTGAGATAAGCAAATTAAGATCTACCAGAGATCAGATGTAAAATTAGAGACAGTATAATTTTTGATGGGCCATGACCTCAGCAGCTAGGGATTGTCATTTCTCTCTGAAATTAGATGAACAGATAATGAGGCAATTACCTTGTGAACTTTGAAAAGATAAACAAACAGTAATGCTGCAGGACAGGCAAAGTAACTTATTTCCAGTATCTGGAGAATTTGATGCAATTTATCTTTAAAATCCACATAAGCTGTTTAAATCTGCATATATTTGTATAAATAACAGTAACTAAACCTGAGTAAGATTTTTTTTTTCTCCAAGGCATGCACATTTCTTAGTGACACAAATATGAATAAATAAACTTATCAATATTTATAATAGATTATGAATCACAAGTCAACCAGCTATCTTATGATTTATGTATTAAATTCAGGTGGCCAAGAAATTAACTTTATTGTGTTTATCCCAGTGATATCTGAGATAAGATACACCTTGTGTTTTCCTTAGCCTTCAGTGAAATGGCTGCTTTTCTTCAGCAGGATATTATGATCATTGGAAAGATCTGAATGTCTTTGTGCAGTGACTTTGTGAACATGAACTCTGTCTGCCTTTTCTTTACCTTGGGCGCAAATGTACAGTCAGCAGATTAATTCTGAGCTTGTCTTGCTGAAATCTAAGGCGTGAGAATGATGCTCTGGTAAAGCTCTGACTGACAGGACAGCTGGCAAAGTCTCTTGTTCCACCCTGGAGGGTGAGAAAAAGATGTTTAGCCACTGCAGCAAAGGACAGCATAGGCAAGTAAATGGCATTTTACCCTGTGGTGATTTGAGTAATACAGACTTCAGGAACTTCTCTCTTGCTCTGTGCAGCAGGTGATTTTGATTGACATATTGCTGCCAGTTCTAGACACAATTTTATCACAAGCAAAAGATGATTTTGATTGTCTCTCTAGGCACGTGTGCATTTTCTCTGAGTATTCAGAAGTCCCCTACTATAGGTGCATGTTTATATGATTTTGAGTGTATTATACATGTACCTAATGAAGTGTGATCTTTCAGTAGGTACTTATAATAATAATTCCTCCAGACAGGCAGCAACACATTTGGGTGATCACAATGATATTTGCTGTCTGGTTCACTCAACTCTGGAGTTACTGAAAAGGTGGAAAGAATTGCATTACCAAAGAGGTAAAAAGCAGTGTTGTATAAAACCAGACTACAATCTATAACTCTATTTTAAAATACAAGATCAGTGATGGCAGGGTGTTTGGAAAAGGTGAGTAGGGTAGGGAGGACAGGGAAAACATTGGAAGCAGAGGAAAAAGCATTGTTTGCCTCTTCAAAAACTTATTCTCACTTCTTATGAGCAAAGCAAAACTGAAACTCAAAATGTAGGCAGACCAAAACAGAATCTCCTCCTCTGAACCCTTTCAGACTTCAAGGAGCTGGCTGATCTCAAACTGCATCAGCCTTGTTTTTTCTCTAAGAAAACCATAAATGAAGCAGGGACAGTGAACTTGCCATCTAAAAGCTTAATTAGGGTGCTTGCTCAGTGTGCCCACCTTAGTCTCTTGGCATCAGTAGTTTGATACAGATGTCAAAATAAAGTAGTGCAGGGGTGAACTGGGCTCACAGTTTCTATACCTGGTTTGGAATCTTTTTTAAGATTATGCACAGGTATAAATCAGGAATAATTCCTCACAAACACAGCTGTACGAATCCATGGATTCTCCATTCGTATTGGAGATCAAAATAGGGTGTTTTCTGTGTTTTCACTATATCAGAAAAGCTTTTGCATTTCCATGCTTCTTCTATTTGCCTTCCCAGTCAAGGAAAACATTTAGGGCCAAGTTTACCTTTAGGCACATCTTTGACTTCAGAGTGGCTTTTCTGAACAGAAGCCCTGGTCACTGGAACCACATTAGCAAAAGCCAAATAATTGTGGAATTTCAGAGCAGAATCCAAAAACTTTGTTTTGAGTAAAGCCACATTGGGAACCTCAGGGGTATCGGCTTTCAAGTTTCTATCAAGGAGCTTTTAGGCTTCTTGAGTCCAAGGAATAAATCCTTGGCCTATTCTACCACAAAACATCAAAAAAAGGAAAACATGCTTACCCAGAATACAGGCAGACCGTGCTGAGATGGTCATGTCAGAGGCTCTGCCTGCATTAGTTGTGCACAGCAGGGCCAGATGCAAGATTTGGAGAATTTGTTAAAAGCCCCAGTAGAGAAACACCAAGTGGGATGGGGTGAGGGTAGAATTTAGTGCGTTTGAAAGACAAAGACAAAACTGTCTTCAGGAGTCAACCTATTTTTTAGGCTTTTCTGCAGACCTTTTTTTCCCCAGCTTTCAGATAGGAGCTACACTGCCCCTCACCTCCCAAACTGTTAGGATGCTTCAACTGTCTCTTTGAAAGGCTTTTACACTGTTTTATAGACAATGCCCGGAGCAGCTGAATATAAAATGGAGAAGTTCTTATCTGTGTTACTAAAACTTACTCAAAACAACAACAAAATCAGCAAATTCTATTGCCTTGCACGAATGCTATTGGTAATCTTTTGTACTTGCTTTTTTTTTTTTTTTTAATAATTAGATACCTCGCTCAGTGAAGAGAATGGAAAAAAAAAATCCACCTATTTTTATTTTACTAAGCTTTGTAGTTATTTTACCTCTAGTCTTGTCATGGTGCTGTATTCTCTGGATAGCAGACATCGCGAGGAATTGCTCTGACACAAACAAAGCATTCCCTATTCATTTTCTGGGACGGAATATACTTTTGGTAAAGCTAGATCTTGTAAACTCTTTAAAAGAAACTTAATTCTGAGAGTAAACTGACAGCAACATCTTCCTGAAAATCATTAGCATTTACTGCTAAGGACCTAAAAATATATAGTAGTTTAGGATATTCATCTTAACACTATTAACCTTTCCCTAGAAAGATGTTTCAGTCTGTTCCATCTGCCTATATCCATTTTTATCATACTTTTCCCTGTTTCTAAATTAAATTTGGCTCTCTTATTCAGGTTTCTTTTTCTTCCCACCTCTAAATATTTTATCCATTCAGTTGCCTATGCAAAATTCCCATTTATGCGAAAAGTTCTGTATTATCATTTAGTTAGGAGCAATCCCTCAGATTTATCTCATTACTTCATAATTTTAAGCTACAGTAGAGTGTCTCTATTTGTTTCGGAGTTTGAAACTACCTTCTGTTCAATGGGAAAGTGTAATCCATGTATATGTGAATTTTGCTACATAATCTTGACGTACAACTGTGTTTCCATCAGCATTAAAATCTTCCTTATACGATACCATTCTGGGTTTATGAGCATACAGATCATAATGACAATAAAGGAATAAGTACCACCCTAGTAAGTGTTGCTTAGTCAACAACCATCTGTATGACAGAGAAATGTTTCTATAATTGATGAAAGAAAAAGATGCTTCAAAACTTTTCACAAAGCCAGATTTTACTTGACCTGCAGCCAGACTAGGCTAAATAACTATTGGCAGAATCTAGTCTTTAGGGAGCAACTCCTGACCCTAGTCCTGTGTTGCTTCCTCCATCACCTTGCCTCCCTTTCCTGACTTGCCAAACTCTGATGTGCTGAGTATGGTTCGATAATAGAAAATGGGTATTATAGTAGAATCTCAATAACAATCTCAATAACATTTCACAATGGATAGCTTAAGGTATTAATTTACTGTGGAGACAAAAGGGATCTGTCACCTAGCGGGGCAGAAGGGAGGAAGACACAGTTTGCTGGCCATGGCCTTTATCTTCTGTTCCTGTAAGAAAGAACCTTTTTCACTCTCTGAAGGCTGCAGATGGATCTGCAGATAAGGCAAATGAATGTAGCTCTGGCAGACCACATAGAGCTATGCCTGTTTATCCCACTTGAGAACTTACCCCAACTGCAACATGCCAATTGTCTTCACCCAGGCTTTTCTTTCTTCCCAGGTTCTGTTATAATTGGTGATTAAAGCACAGTGAAGGAGGAGAGGAGAAGCTGTACAGGTCTTGAGGTACTGACCAAGATTAATTCCTGGGGAAGCTACGAAGAGGGGAGGGCAAGCTGTTAGCAGGGTTGTTGGACTTTCATTTTGGCTTCCAACCTGGCAGACACAAATATGGTCTTGACCAAGGAGTTTGTGTATCTCATACAACAGATTGTAGACTATCTTGGAGTTCATAGGCAGAGTACTCAACAAGTGTACCCTGAGACTACTCGTATCAATGGCATTCAAACATAGAGAGCTTGAGATATCACAGCAATGCACTGCATTTAAATAGAGGTGGGGAAGGGAGAAGGCACAGTGCAGTTACCACCACAGGCAGGCTTGGATAGGGGTGAATTAATTTCAGCCAGAACAAGCAAGCTGGTCAAGCTGTATCACCATTTCATCTGCTTGGCAACTCTGTCTTCAAGGGAAGTGATAATAAACTAGCAATCATGGAGACTTTTCCTTTTGCCAACAAATTCCTCATCTGCCTAAAGAGACTATGTAGGCCTCTATCTACACAAACTGTTAAGCTTAGTGGCCTATTTCTATCAAACTTATTGGAGAATAGGTGTTTCAAACATTTGGTATCCACAAGCTTCAAAGAATAGGTGGCCTGGCAGAGGGCTTTATTGTTGTTTCAGGTAAAAGAAGAACTGAAATATAAACTCTTTAGTATTGCAGCTGTGTACATATATTTTTGCCACTCCATAGAGGAGTGACACTAGTCACAGGAAAAACTCATGCCAAATCTTGCACTTTTAGGTGCTTAAGATTCTCACCCTGGGAAACAGATACGTACGAGATTGGGCATCTTCATCATTCACTGAATTACTTTGTTTCCTACTTGAGTGAAGGTGGAAGGTTTTGTCTTCCCTTCCTGATTACAGTGATAGCCCCTTCTGATCAACAGCCTGTTCCCACGTTCAGCAAATGCAACCTCTAGTTAAAGAAACTGGGGTAAGAAACTGCACAAAGCTTCACTATCTGGTATAAGGCTCTTATGAGGGGAGCAGTGTGAGCTAGGGAACCTGTGGATGACAGGAAAGTAGGACCATGGCTTTGTGAGGTGTGAAGGTGTTGTTATGCCCATGGGGAGGAGGTACAAATCTGCCCTGGGACAAAATATATTTTTTCATAGAAGTGGGATGAATATAGGTAAAAGCAGGTATGTTTTTCGCTTTGATACTTAAAATCTATGTTCCTTAAGTCATCTGCCCCCATAGTATCAGGGGATCATGCTTTTCATGCTTTTCCCAGCTGGGCTTTGATATTTTCTGGTGACTCAGTTCATTGTTGTGTGTGGGGTTTTTTGTTTGTGTTTGTGGGTTTGTTTGGAGTTTTTCCATTTGTATTTTTTTGTCTGATGAGGTAGGTATTTTCCCACCTTGAATGAAACTGAAATGATGCTGTGATGAGCTGGGATGCAGTACTGAAAAGAGGAAGAAAACCTCACAAATGTCAAAAGCATGTCTGTGTATACAAATTAAACATTACCCTGATTACAAGGTAAAGAACGAAATAAAAACTACTTATTTTTTAAATCTACAATATTGATTGAAGTACCATAGTTATGAGTTGGTGCTGCAGCAACTGAGGCTCTACCAGGTATTGAAATTGCAGACAAAGGAATACAACAGGCATTTGAAACACTGTCCTAACAACTAAGTAATACTATAGCAGCTGGCCTTTATTACTTCAAATGTTTTTCTTTTGCATAGCTAAAAATAAAATAAGAAACAAAGGAATAAACAACAGATTAAAATAACTTTATCATACACATACCAGGCTTAGCAGAAGGTAGTTGCAGAACTGAAATAACACTGGATCAAATGTTCTCCTCTGCTTCTGCGTGGCAACAGCATCAGCTCCCTGCCAGGCTCTGAAGTTCCCACCCAGAGCAGACACTGCACATCAGCAGACACTGTGGCTCCACTTGATATGTGCTGTAGCAGGATGAGAGATGTTCTGGAGGGCAAAGGAACACTTTGTGGATATAATTATTTGACTTTTTTTTTTTTTTTTTAAATCCTCTGAAATTAGGGCAAGCTATTATTTAGACATTTTAATGGGAAAATCTAATTCTATTTTCATGTGAACAGATGGATTTTGTTTGTTTGTTTTTTTAAAAAAGGCAAATTACTGTATCAGCAAATCTGGAGGTCCCACTTGCCCTTTTCAGGATACCTTTAATGGAAAAGCATGGGGTTTTTCAATCATATCATTTTGTGAAGAAGAGTAAGAAAAAACAGAACACAGTAAGTGCTCAGACTTTCAATAATTGATGAACTGTACCAGCTGAGCTGATGTCTGGTTCCACATCTGAAAATTTTTCATAAAAATTATCTTTATTTTTGTCAAGTCCCCTAAATTCTTCATGAAACTAAGGTTAACTGATTCATATTTTAAATTTAAGTTACCTAATGAAAGAGAGGCATTTCTCAGCTTAAGCACTGCGACTGACTGGATGTTTTCTTTTTCCCTCTGGTTTGGAGAACTGTTTAGTAAAAACTTGCAGAAGGCAAGTGACAGGCTGCTTTGAACCACATACATGGCTGATATGACATGAGGCTGTCAGTTCCTCTAACCTCCAAGGAGTGAGGTCAACTCTCAAAACAGGAAGAAAGAGAAATATTGTCATTGCTTACAGTGCATATTTCCACTTCTAATCAGACATATATGAAAAGAATCTATGGAATATAAATGACTACAGGGAAAAAACCCCCACCCTCAATTAAAATAATTATGGTAAAGCCATTATATTTCTTAATAATTAGGAATTATGTATTGCTGTTTATAAATTTATAGTACCTTATGATGGCATGTACAGCATTAGCTTGAAACTTTGAAGAGGAATGAAGCGGGATATGATTTCCTCATAAGAAGATAACTTTGAAAGACAACCTTGTCCCAGATTGGTAACAAAAGTCAATGTCTAAAATTTCCATCCACCAAGAATACTTCAGGGTGCATCAACTGAAACACTTGTATTAAAATCAGTCCTTTATTTTGATGTGAGGCCTATGCAAAATAAAGGAAAATTTCAAAAATATATATTATTTTTATGTTTTGAAGTGAAAATTTATCTGTAGTGTGTATTAATCCCCTTTGCTTTACTAGTGTGGAAACTTGTTGCCTATGGCAGTGTCCAAAAAGCACACTTGGAGTTTGAAACTTTTAAAGAAACTAAGGTGTTTTTTTTTCTGCAGAACATTTTTCATGACCAATAAGAGTCCACCAAGGGAATGTGAAAATTAAAGATGTGCAAAACTAAAGATGCTCTCAAATTCTATTCTAACATGAGTGTTTCTAAAGCAGTCTTTATGACATTCAAATGGTATTTATGAAAAAAGCATCGTGTACTTTTTCATGGAGGTAGAAATAGAGGCCATCTATATTAAGGCCTCTTTATTACCCTAGATATATGATGAACAGTCCTGTTAAAATCAGCAAGAACTCACTAAATCTAGAGCATATTAATAAGAGCGGTAGAAATAGATGTGTTGTTGCTTTGCTGACTGGGAGCTTTTCAGGGATCGCTTTGGGGCACTCCATTAGTGTTTCCTCACACGCTTCTGAAGTAGGTTGGTGTTAGTGTTGGAAAAATTAGATCAGTCTTGAGAGATGACAGAAGAGTTGTCTGTTACGACAGCTCTTTCAGCTGGAAAAGAGGGAGGAGAACAGGGTTAAGCCAGCTCTGTGTCCTTGATGAGAGCTGCAGACAGACCATCAGCAACTGATGACGCAGCCATAGAAGTGTTGAGTTTTAGGGACCTCTGGAGGTTGCCTACTTCAGCCACTGCCAGAGCACTGTCTCCTTCAATCACTTAAAAGTACATGTTTCCAACACTGGACAAGATTTTAGAAGTGGTTTTATGTAGCCAAATAAGAAAAACCCTCCAAAAATTGTCATCATCTCAAAAAATAGCTTATTCTGGTGCTGCACTACTCTCCTAGTGAAGAAATTTTTCCTGATGTGCTGTTTGAACCTCTCAAGTTGTAGGTTTTGGCCATTTCCCCTTATTTTATACTGTCTGACATTGCTGAGAAGAGGTTGGTTCCTTTGGCTTTTAACTCTTTCAGGCAGTTGTAGGCTATTACCAAATTACTTCTTAGTCTTCTCTTCATTAGGCTAAGACACAGCTTCTGAGGAGCAGCTCTAGGACTCGGACATCTTGATGGCAACCTACTGGACCCTCTACAGTTTCTCAGCATCTTTCTTGAACTGGGAGGCTGAAAACAAGAGACGATATTCCAACTGCAGTCTCAACAGCAATGAGAGTAAAGCTTCACCTCATGAAGCCCAGCACCAGTTTCTGTATTGACAATGACAGCACAGAGTTGGCTCATGTTTATCCATGTTTGCTGCATCCCCCTGGTCCTTTTTAGCAGGGCTGCTTCTGAGCCAGTTGTCCTCCAGCTGTGCAGACGCATGGGGTCATTTCATCCCCAGTGCAATATTTTGTGCTTTTTGTTGAGCTTCTTGAGGCTTCTGCTGGCTGGTCACAAGTTTCTCAAGGTCTTTCTGAACTGAACCTCCTTATAGATCTGCTGAGGGTGTGCTCTGCTGCTATCAAATCTGCTGATGAAGATATTGAACAAAATGGACCCTACCACTTTCCTGTGGCATACTCTGCTTCTTAACCATCAGCTCAGCATCAAACTATTTTTTTTTTCCTTTGAACTTGTGGTGCAGCCAATTTACAATCTAGGGTTGATACCAGAGCCAGTTAAAATACTGTTTGTGTATTGTCTTTGTCTGTAGCACAATAGTGATATGTCAATTGTATCAGATGTAAGTCACACGATATTCATATCTGAAAAGTAACTGGAGTGGTTTTGATTGCAGGTGAATATCATTCAGTTCCACTATTTTCCCAGGTTTTTTAATCCTATATTAAGACAGTTTACATCTGAAATAGTATTGATTAAAATTACTCTAGTTAAGCTTCTTCGGTGTGCTTGTTTTTAGATGCCAGTCCAGATGTTTCCCAGGACTGCTGTGATGAGGCTAGCAAGGAAATGAAGCATTTCTTACTGATTTTAAATAACATGAAGGCGCAGTGAGAGTTAGCAAGAAGAAGAGATCTTTCAGAGATAAGAAACTCAGATAACCCTCTATTCCACTTTTGCCAGAATGTTGAACTGTGCTATTTCTCCCTCTTTAATCTAATGTTGTTGTGACGAATTTTTATACTAAGTAGGACGCTGATGTCACATTTAACATCGTTATCTGCCAGTAACACACAGAGGTCTCAAAACTAACGGCACTATTTTTTTCCTCATATTGGTTGTGCTTTTCAAAAAAGGTAACTTTTGTAGTATTTAGTATCAATGCAAACACTGTTCAGAAAAATTGTGTATCTATGTTCCCATTTTTTCTGTACTTCTACCTGTTCTTAAAAAAATTGCAATCTATTAGTGTAAGAGTAACTTCCAAGAGACTAAAGATAGTCATTTAGATCTCAAAAAAAAAATTTTTAGTGGGACAGTTATTTCTCCTAAAGTATAGTGCTTTTCTGAAATGAACTTACATTAAAGTGGTGGCTTTTTTCCTCCATATCTTTCAGTCTACTTTCAGACTTCTATCTGCTAATTTGAGTGACACAAATACACTTTTACTATGCTTTATTCCCATTTGCCCTGCAGAAGTACCACTGCTGAGAGATGCTCTCATTTCTTTTTCTTGTATTTTATCAACAGAATTGTTTGTTAAGAACCATTCACAGAACATATCAAAGGAAAATGAGAGGATAACTGTCATGGAAAGCACAATCAGAGACCTTCAGGCTACACAGTAATACCTGAGGACCAGATTTGACAAAAAGCATTTATGACTAATGAATATTCTTGAAAAAAACCCCAGCAGGTTTATGAAGAATTGAACAAGGAAAGGAGCAGAGAGATTATTTGCAAACTAAACAAGTCTGAAATGCATTTATGGAGATATAATACACAAAGCTAGTCAAAGAACAGCAAATGGCAGGATTTATCAAAATTTAATTTCTTCACAGATCCGGTCGAGAAATTTAAACAATGCAATCCATAGTGAAAATATCTTGTGAGTAGATGCACATTTGACCTTTGTGTGTAGTTAAAAACAAACCATTCCAGTATCAAGATGTTGTGTTAACTTTTTGTCAGCATTTTATAATACTGCTACACGACACACATCTAAATTTCATTGACTGGGCATCTTTCAGTAGAAAACTACTTCCCTGGAAGTTGTTTAATCAGGTCACAGATGAAGTAGTGCACTATAAATGTTTTCAGTTTCTTTGCATCCTTCTCTGCATGGTGAGTGCTTGTCTCATCAAAATCAGGGGACTTGATCTCTTAACAGTATTGGTGCTCTCTTTGCCTTTCCTCACCCACCCCACCTTAGCATCCTGCTTTAACCTCACAAATGATTCAAAGGAGAATGAGGAAACATTAGGCCCCTGGAGTAAAATTTCTGAAGAGCAGGCATTTAGTAAAATGCATTGAGAATTCATTTTTAAGGACATTTGTAGACCTGAATTATTCACAAAGGAAGTCAGTCTTTTCTGTTTAGTTTTTAAGTGACTTCATATTATATAATAACTACAAGCTGGCCCTCAAGAATAGAGATCCAAAGAACTCAGCTGCTGTAGGTGTGTTCTGCCAGAGAGCTTGTCACAGCAGATACATGCTGCCAGGTACGGTTAGGAGCTTGTGATAGAAATTAAATCCTACAGCTCCTGAAGGCTCAGAAAAACAGTGAGATCAGAGGCTGCAGGTGTGTACTTCCCCAGATTCAAAAGCAGAAATAATTAGTAAAAGGATAGACTTTATTTTTATAGTAAAGAGAAAGGACTATTGGTTTTAAACTTGCACACAACAGTTTGTTCCTAGATATATTAAAAGAATTCTCTCTTTTCAAACAAGGCCTGGAGGTTCATGACTGTGCTTTACTAGCAAGGGTTCATAATAACATTTCTGCTGATGTTCCTGATGCCTGGTTCAAGGGCTTAATTTGGATACCTTCTCTGACACTGGTTTCCTGAAATCATAAATAATAATAGAACCAATATTTTGTATTATCTTCTAGCCACAAAACATGTGGAAAATACTTGCTATGAAGCAGTGTCTAAAGTGAGTTGAAAGATAAATACTGTACTAGATGGGTTGATAAGAAAAGCAGCATCAAAGATGACATTTTCTAAGGATTCAGATTGTTCATGTCTGATTTTTCACAAGCAATAATGCTCGAAGTCTTTCCTGTAGCATTTAAGTGACAGTAAGCTAGGTGGAGAGTTTACCTGAATAGTATCGGTATTTGACAGAGCTTTGTGTTTAGGATATTTTCGTTAGAAAATTGTTTTGTAGATCAGGAGTCTTGTTCAAATATAGAAATTTCATCTGTTAAATTAGGATCCTAATATTACTGTGTGCATTTTGGAAAACAGCAATAATACTTTATGATATTCTGTTATCCTGGAGGTGTTTAAAAGACGTGTAAACATGGCTCTTAGGGACCTGGTTTAGTGCTAGATTTAGGTTCTGGTTAGATTTGATGACCTTAATGGTCTCTTCCAACCAAAATGATTCTATGATTATGCTAAAGCTGGTATGCTCTTTAGTTTTTAACCATGAGATAACTGAGAAGTGGAACAACTTCCCAAAGGTTGTCATATCAAGATTGTATGGGGTTTTCTCTCTACTGAATAAAAGATGTTCTCTAGTCAGGAAATGAATTAATTTAGGGGTTTCCTCTGGCCTGCATAGCACAGTGTGGCTATGGGATCATAGCCCATTATTTTTGGTCTTATGACCTATAAATTTCCAGTGTATCAGATGAACTTATGCAATTGGCAGTATGCCCAGGCCTTCCACGAAGTTCCTTGATGACTTTGAAATGTGTTGTATGGTAGTAACGCCCAGTTCCTCCCAGGGAGTAGTTCTGATATTCAGAGTGCCAGCAGTCACAAAACGTTTAAAAATCCTTGGCTTGGATTGTGTGTTCCTGTAAGTAGGGGAGTGGTATAACTTAGTTGAGTGATACAACTTAGTTATGTGGAATTATCAGTAGACTGACAGCTGTTTGGAAAAAATGCACAGAAAGCTGGTGAGGGATAGGACACATTGCTAGCAGACACCTCATTTCTCAGTTTCAAGCCTAAACTGGAGTTATACTCACCTTTCACTCTGCAACCCAAGTGTAAGCAAAGTGGCCATCCAGCTTTCATCCTCCAGGCTCATGTAGGGGATAATGCAATTGAAAAATATCTTCTCTGGTTTGTCTTGCTATTGGTGTCTGAAACCCAGGTTATTCTCATGTGTGCTGGTTTGACTGAAATCAAGTTAACTTTATCCATGCAGTTAGAGACTTTCCACCCTGGGATAAAGTTAATGTTTTTTTCCAAGTAGCTTTTCAGTGTTTGGGATTTGGTATGAAAATAATGTAACAATTCATTGATATCTTGGCTTTTGCCAAGGAGACGAAGCACTTTCCAACTGCCCAGCTGCATGTGCAAGATAGCACCAGGGAGGAGCAAGTGCAGGACCGCTGACCCAAGTTGGGCAACAAGGAGTGTTCCATACCATGAACATCATGCTCCATATATAAGCAGAAAGTTGCCAGGGACTGCTCTCTTTACTCAATGGCCACCATCCAGAAGGGCTGCCACTCCTATTCCTGCTCCTGACACTCATTCTCATCTCGATGTTTTTTACTGGACTTGTACTGTCCAGCCTCTGGCCTTCATTGCTGGGAGCACATGTGTCAAGTATTACTCTGTGTATTTGAACAGCTTGGTATATTTTATGATAGTCACATTATTATACACTCTTCTTTTATTGTTTAATTAAATCTAGTTTCTTTTCAAGCCACAAGTCTTTCCTCTTTTTCCCTTCCTTCCCCACCTTAGGGAAGGAAAGGCAAGCGAGAGCAGCTGTTTACTGATTTAGCTGCCACTCAGAGCTATATGGTAACACCATAAAAACAGAAGTGAAGGAAGACTACTCCTTTTAAAGGAGTCATAATAGCATTTTAGGGTGAGACAGGGAAGATTAAACCTTATGTTGTCAAGTTTGCTTGTCCAAAACAAGACCCTGAAATGTGTGTCTGTATGTACATATAGACAAGTAAATAAATAGCTTAGTGTTCAAAAGTGCTGAGCACATTCAGAAGTAATTGAACTCACTGCGATTACAAGTGCTCGCTGCCTGCATTACTATTTTAATATCTGTCTTAAAGACTTTAGGAAAATTTAGGATCAGGCTTTTATGCCACCCAATCATAAACTTTCCTTGTCAGACTGCAATCACATCCCCAGTCATCCACCATCAGCCTAGCCACAGAAATCACAACAGTCACTCTTATGCTGAAGTCCTGAGAAGGGTCCTTGCCTTCACCCTGAGAAGAAAATCTCTGGTCTCTTCAAATATTTGTGTCTCAATCTCAAATATTTGTCAGGCTTTCTGGGACAAGTTGAATTTATAAATGTGAATTGCATTAACCTCAGTACAAGATAATTCCTCTGCCCCATCTCTACAATTAAAGCTGCTCTCAAGGGCCAAACAGGATATGTGATTTTCCATACTCTGCTGAATTTCACAGACCAATAGTTTTACCCATCTTTTGTGCTTTACTGTGCTAGCAGGTAAAACTGGGCTGACACTGATTTTTGGTGATTTTTTTTTTCTGACATTTTAATAAAATGATAATTTTAATAATATGTGGAAACCTAGGTCGCGGCACACTGTGTAGGCAAGTCTCAGCTGATCAGTAGGAACATGGGTGATGGCTGGCTGGTACAGCTGTTGTGGGTCACCCAAATGCACTGTTAGGGACACAAGCCCCAAACAACCCGATACCAACCCAAGGGGTGCCGGGTTTCCAACCTTTGATGGGAGGGGTGTGTGGGGAAGACCAAGTGAGACATAAAGTATTCTAATTTTTTAATGTTCTCATCTCAATTCTCAGTCTGACATCTCCTGTCTGAGGTTTCAAGGCACTCCACTAGTCAGATGAACTGTAACTTGGGGTATGGGACTTAGTGCCTGTTAAAACTAATTCCCTTTACTATTATCATCAATTAACACTGAGTAATGTCAGACAGAAATGCAAAAATGTCCAACCATTTCCTGTTACTCAGTACAAATGAGTTCAGGGGAACTGCTAATGACATCTTCAGGCTGTGCAGAAGAAACTCGAGCTACTAAACATGTAAAAACCTTCCTCTGGGTTATATACATAGAGTACTCAGTATAAGAGCCTTTCCCCTAATAGCTGTTGCTTGTAGAGGCCGAGTAACTGGTGCTTTCTGTCACTACGTCACTCAGCTCTTCAGATGGGAGGGGATGTGGGTTAGAGAATGCAGTGGACAATGTTCTCCAGCGTGGCAGCACTGGCAGCTTTGCTAGCAGCCTGACACAGAGGAGGTACTGCAGGTGCTGCCCTTGTCACTTGGCTAATTTCTGTCTTCTAGTATTATTGACTAATTTTCCCAGCACAAGGCAGTTTGCTGTAGAATGCTGATCTTATCAATCTTATAAATATTTAGTATATAATGAAGTAAATGTTACTGAGGCTTTTCAGGTTTTGAATTTTGCTTTCTGTTTCAGGCCGTGGGGGACTTGCTAAGTGAGGATTAAGCCTTCTGCTTTACATGACATCTCACTGGAAGTGATGTCCATTCCTCATCCTAGCAAATGAAAGGAACCCCAAATCTGTTGCGAGGTTCCGTGTGCATGGTGAGCACCTCCTGAAAGTCAATGGCTCGCGGGTCAGGGGAGCTGTGTGTCAGGAATAAGATCAGTTCAGAGTGGTTGGAGTTGCACTTTAAAATAAAAATTTAAAAGAATCTTTTAATATAGAGGAAAACAGATTCTGCCAAAGAGAGTCACTTCCTCAACTTGTTTGAAAACCTAAATTAAGTAGCTCATTCAACAACAGGTATTATGACATCGGTGTGTACAGTTTTGCCACATATGCTTTTCATACATAGATTCGCTGTTAAACTAAGAATGGGGAATGGAGTCACTTTTACTAAATTAACATTATGATATTTATTACAGTAGTTATATATAGTAGCACAAGTGTACTAATGTTGTTAGCTCATGAATGCCAAGACTCACTGAAGAGTCCTGGCTGTGGATTTAGGGATAGTGGATCTAAGAAAGGAGTTTGCTCACAATATTCAAATTTTCTGCGACATTTCCTAAATCAATGGCTGCAAACATAGCTTGGAAACCTAGGGCAGAGCTGTGCATTATGGCGATAAAGCTCTGTTCAACATATCCTCTGACTGCATCTGTCAGTATAGTTCCTCCGCATCCCCCAGCGTCACTCATCACTTTCTGATTCTTTCTATTGACATCAGCTGCCTCAGGATTTGGAAAGCTTTCAGGGCTGATTATTGCATTTATTCAAGCCAAAGATGATTGTTTTTCATTATTCTGTTAGGATATGGCATGACAGTTATGACAAATACTGTGACAACTAGGTCTCTCTTGTTATTTGAACAGATTTAGTTCTTAATAGAAGGTGACAAACCTCCTTAATATTTCCCTTCTTTCCAACGCAGCAATGAACATCAGTAATTTAAAAGAATTACTACTTTTCTAATTTTAGAAAGTATCACATGAAATATAAACCAAACTTTTCTGGTTTATCTTGGGGTTCTACTTTAAGAACAGAGCCTGTTTCAGTACCCAGCAATACAAAGAAGCACTGCTAGTTATTTTGTGAAAAGCTATCATAAAAGGGAATAATATTGTGAAAAGCTATCATAAAAGGGAATAATATACAGATCTTTGAGATATATACATAGTAATACTTCATTCCTTTCTATGCTATAAATAGCCCTGCTTCCAATATTTTACACCCCTGCTGTGAAACTGCTGAATGGCATTAGGCTTCAGGGAGCACGAGTGTGATCTACTGGGCAAAGCACAGGACTGAGAGAAGG
The DNA here is from genome assembly GCF_036013445.1 of Caloenas nicobarica. Lineage (NCBI taxonomy): Eukaryota > Metazoa > Chordata > Aves > Columbiformes > Columbidae > Caloenas > Caloenas nicobarica. The sequence goes on along the minus strand of NC_088246.1, from coordinate 96,859,107 downwards.
GAAATTTATACTGTAGGTCTGTGTTTGTGGTGGTGTCTAAATCATTCAATCTGATCAACTCAGAGGCAGTTTGGTTATATACAATGGTATCTTAGCCACACCTCATGGCTTTCCAGTATAAAAAACACAGTAGGAACAAAACTCTATCTTATTGACCAAAACATTGTTTGGTCCTTATGAAAGATCAGTAGTGTGTGCTCCAGAGAACGGTGCAAGAATACTAAAGCAAAGAGATTTTGAAATAATAATTTGGAATTTCCACCTGATGTTCTTTTTTGCCTCATATTAAGGCTCATTTATGCTGTGGAGTACCAAGGCTTTAAATCTCTTCTGAATATTAAGCTTTGTGCAGTATTTTGATAACTTCATTTGACAAGCACTATATAAGCCAAAGTATTATTATTATTAATTGCTTTATTATACAGTACTCAGAGGTGTTGAAGAATATGAATATTAGGGTTTTTTTTTTTGGCAGCCATAGGCCTAGCAGGGTCTGCACAACCTGGAATGACAGGCTTGGAGGTTTTTTTATTTTTCTGAGTGTTGTTTGAAGAAATACACATTTCAAGGATTTCACTTCTCAAGTTCCTACAGCATGAAAGAGATTTCCTACTGTATCCTTGAGATGATAAGTGCAACCATCTTTCTCTCCACTAGAAAAGCATAAAGTAGATGAAGAGAGACTGGCTTAATCTATTGCTACCATGAAGCTGTCTCTGACCTTTGAAAAGCCTTTTTTTTTTTTTTTTCTGTATTGTGTAACAATAAGGATCCATGATCCATGCTTGTATTTTGTCACATTGTCCTACCTGAGCTTACCGATGAGTAAACTGATGTGGGAATTTCAAAATCTCAGATAAATCCTGGTTCTGAATTGCATAGAATTTTACTTGTTCCTTAGTGTATGATTAACTTTTTTTTTTCCATTCACAGGATGAACAGAAGTTTGCAAAAATAGAACAAAGGATATATCTGCTAAGCCTTCAATATTTTATTAAGTCACAAAAAATTATGCATATCTCTCCTGTGATAAACAGCCTGTCCTGCTCCTGAATGTCAACTTTACCATTGACTCAGCAGAAGTGGTGTGGTCCTGACCCTGATTCCCTCTCCTCCCCTGAATCCCATAAATTTGCACATTGTCATGAAAGAGGCAATTGCTCTTTTGACTCTTTCCTTTTAGCTTTCTTAACAGTTTGGCAGGAGTGCTAAGAAATTATTTTTGCCTTCCACAACCCCTTTTTTTTAATCCCTGAAAGACCTTACATATTTTTGTAGTATCCTTAATCCATGATGGTCTGCAAAGCGTGAGACTTGGGTTTAGGAAAAATAATCTCTTGTATGGTAGGTGCATAGCATGAGAAACGAAGGGCCAGGGCCGATGGCTGGAGGTCTGGATCTACTTAGGCTGACTCCTTCCTTGAATTCCTGCATACAAGGCCAGTGATGCTGTTAGTTATGTCATTATGATCCATGCATAAATAAATGGTGTATGTCACTGCAGCTCACAGTAGTTTGGAAGTGATTGCCTTTCTTAGCAAGAAATGGTTAAAAAAATCAGTAGTTGCTTTTCTAACTTTTGTTGTGCTTTATGCTTGGAAGATTGTTCATTGTTATCAAAAGCAAGCTCTTGATTCAAAGAGACTTATTGTACTTGTATGACCTAATTAGAATCAAGCTTCTAATCATACATATTTCATAAATAAATTAAATGATTTTCACATTCTTTTCTTCAACTGTTGGGTATCTATCCTGAGTAAAAAACATAGGGAATGTATTATCGCAAATAAATGATTTTCTTTGCCAATAACAGTTTTGCAAACATTGGCATGGTGATCTCTTTTGCTGCAAGCTAATGTCTTTTTTTATTAACCATGCTAAAAATCGGAATGTGGACAAGTGACATTTTCTTTACTTACACACAGTTTTGATGAACAAAAATGTAGCTTGCTATAATTTATAGGATTTGCATGATGTTAGTTCTGATTAGGTGCAGGGGGACGTATTGATGCTTTTATCAACATTAACTATCATGCAGTTGCTATTATCAAGAAATTTTTGAAGTACAAATGAACACAAAAGGCCTCAGTTGCGTCTTGTCAAGAGAAGTAGATCATCTTTTCAGCCAGTACCTGGCCACAGCCTTCTGACTGAAGAACTCACATGATGTATATAGAGTGACTTTGGGTGACTTGGCTGCTGCAAAATTTGACATGAAGCTCTATGGCAATATTTTTCCAAAGTGACAGTAACTTCTCATTACAAATTCATGAATCTCTGATTCTTAAAAATGGTGGGCTTTTCATGTTGTCAGCAAACATGCCAAGATTGCTATAACAGTGAGATTTCTCCATCCACAGTTTTGGCTAGTTACAGAAAAGTGGAGATAGTCTCAGGTATGACATTCAAAAAGCAATCCCAGAAGTAACTACTTGTTGCTGTGGGTAATATGTTTTCATTTATATTCATTATATTCAAGTCATAACCTTCATGAGATTGACTTGATTTCCCCCCTTTGTCTTATTTACAAAGCTTCCCTTTCCTTCTATTTCTTCATTTGCTACTGTCTAAAACGGCCTTGTAAAGACCAAAAAAAAAAAAAAATTCTGAACGCTATCAGCATAACAAATTTCTCAGACTTGCCTCTCAAGGTCTGACATTAACTCCTTTTGCTTACGTGAGTTGGCAGGTAGATGTCTCTTCGCTGTTTAAAAGGGAACTTGCTTTGTATTTCTCCCTGGTCTTTCAATTTTTATGCAAAATTCTCTTATTTCCTTATGCTATTAATATTTTCTATGAATTTGAAGGAAGCCAGAGATTGCTCCTTTCATTTCCTTTTCACAAATCCCTTGATTCTTTGTTGTGTCCTATAAATACCATCTGACTGTTTCCAGTGCTCTACCCGGATATTTCAGCAAGCTGAAGAGCCGACTGAGGGCTGCTGCCTGCCAGTCAGATGCTGTAGAAGGATGTGTCCACGTGCCCGGAGACAAGATGAGAGGCACCCTGGAAGGGTCAAGTGTGCATGTTCACTTTGCCAAGTGTCAACTCCAATTACCAAATGCTACCTCCCAACATTTTAAAAAATGCAGCCCCTTTTAAAAGTGCATGGAGTACTTCTTGATTGCAGGAAAACTCTCTCTTTTATTTTTTTATAAAGTGAAGCATAAAAAATTTAAATGAAAAATTTTAAAGGGTACAGCTTGAAATGTAAGGAGGTTTTGGAGTGTTGCTGCAGCACACCTGATTCTAAACCCTAACCTGTAAATTGGCATGATTTTATTGTGCAGTAATTTAATCTCATTTCCATTATATATCTTCTTTTCAGGCTCAACATGAGATGATTATTCTTTTATTTGGCTAGGCAATGAAGCACTTGACTGTTACAAACCACAGACTTGAATTGAACTCTGAAGTCATTAGGCAGAGTCCAAGAAAGTATTTCTAATGACCCTCACTGATGCCAGTGATCCTGGGACTCAGCTCTTTTGTTATAATATAAATGGTACAGTCCTTTTCTATCTAGAAATAGATAATGTACAAAGTTAAAAATGTGTTTGATAGTGAACATAGAGTGGGAAGAAAGTTCAGGACACACAATGCTTTGGAGTCAGATTCACTGGGTTTAATGCAGCCCACTGAGATTAAATATTTTTCTGTGGTATATAACCTGTCACCAGACTATAAGCACTAAGAGAACCTCTACTGCAGAAGACCCTGTGCTGTATGATTGCAGGTCCCTGGTTTGAATTAGGGATTTGGACACCTTTCTGCAACCCTATAAGTACTAACTTCCAGAGTTTATCACTTGCCAGTGCACTCGTTCACAACACTGACTGGAGGAAGCAGTTTCTTTCCAGCCAGACTTGAGGCAAGTAGATGATATGGACAGAATTTAGTTCCCCATAAGCTTAATCTATTCAATTTATGTCTGTGATTTGTTCCTACCAGTTTAAATCGCTTCCTAATGAGCTGATTTATGTGGCTCCTTCATTAATTCTGCCCATGGGTTACAGGAAAGAGCCTGTGTTTGGAGATGACACTGACTCTAAGCAGCAGAAGCCTGAGATGCAGCAATGCCTCATGTCGAAATGCCCATGGGGGCCAAGCCTTTGTGCTAGCAGTAAATGAGTTGTGTGAAGCTTCACTGGTGAGTCAGATCACCGCTTCTCTTTAGCAGTTTTATAAACCATTGTGATGATCTAGTAAGTTGAGGTTAAATGTCATGGTCAATGGAAAGTGCGAGTGGAGATTTACATTTAAACAACTGCTCTTCTTCACCAGCTTTCAAATGCCTCTTCTGCACAAAACAGCAGGGTAACCAAGAGGGTTTTGTATCAAAGCCTACTCTGAAATACTTCTGAAGAATCCCTGATTAAGTGAAAATAGGCCAAATACCTACCATGTATTTAGAAACTTGGAACTCCCACATGCTTTTCTAAATGCATTTACAGGACATGAGTCATGGAGGTCTGCGTTTTTAGAGGTGCACAAGTGTTAAACGTGAAATCCACAGGAAATATGGATGTTCAAATATTTGGAACTGAAGACTTTCTCTTTTCTGTTCTTGTAATTACTTCGTCAAGCTCAGGTGCCACTCTCCTTCTATAGTGTGATTTATTTCACTGTGACGGAGAATTGCAAATGCACACTAATATTCTGCATTTTCTTTCTCCCACTTCAGTTTTACATAATATGTTGCTTGCAGGTGCGTGAAACCCTGGCTGCTGGTCAGCATATCATACCTTACTTACTGATCATTGCTGATGGCATACATTACTGTCATACATAAAGTAAGACTCCTAAGCAATATTTCTAGAGCCATGAATAATGGCTGCAGTGCCTTTCAGAATTTAGTACAGAAGAATTAGAGTTGAGTTGAGTCTCCATCAAAGACAAGATCAAAAATATTTTTTTTTTAATTTTTAATTGCAGGCTAGTAGAAATCACTTTGGAAAAGGCCCAAATCAAAAATACCAGCAATAATCACTTAATTAAAGCTTCTAGTTCCAAGCTGGAGGCAATTTCTTCTTACAATGTGTTTCCAACATTTTTAAGAAAAAAAAAAACAACAACACTTAGGTCATGTCGAATTCTCTGTGTAGACAGAGCAAGTATTTTTACTGTAGTGAACTGTCTGCTATAGCTTGGAACCCATCTGCAAGCACACTCCCTAAGAATAGTTTTATTTTAAATTAATAAAGGTGATATTCCTTTTCCCAGCCTTCCATTTGCACTTCCCAAATGAAGGGTAAAACTGTCTCCAAAGTGAAAGCTCTTGTGTTTGGAAATGAAAACTTTTATGTGGAAGATTTTCTATAGCAAAAATTTCTTATGAAAATCACTATTCACAATACTTCAGTGTGCTACCAGAAGTGGCAAAATTGGTCAACAGCATCAAATATACTTTAGCTTTGTGCTTGAAGAGAGATGTCAAATATATCATCTAACAGACATGGTGAGCACCTTAAGAAATAAAAAATAATTCAGAGAAATGTATTGAAAATAATGAAACTCAACTGGTAACGGTAGCTCTTCATATAGATTTTTCATATTAGTTTTTAGTCTGCACAAAAGATTCTGAATTTTTCAAGCTGAATGATGCAATGATAATGGAAAGCCTTTAAGAATGGGAAGTGGGATGAGAAACATAATTGCTTATTTAGGTACATATTTAAATCTGCAAAGCTATTTGAAATAAAGAGAGACTTCAATTTTTGACAAAGTTCCCATCAATTCAGCTTTAACATGGTGGCAATGTTTTTTGGTAGCTTGTGATAACAGGTATAAATTGTAAGCTCCATGGTTATAAACAACACATATGTGAATGTGTTGCATCTACCATGCAGTACAGAAACCTCTGCTGCACTTCTGCATGTGGATATATGAAAAATTTTGAATTTTGCAACTGTAAAAAGCTGTTTGCATTTAAAGTCAGTATCACTAAGCCTCAACCAGTAAGATTATGACTCCCCAATCCATGTTAATAATTCAGTGCGAAATATCTTCATGACACTTGCAGCCCTGTCAGAGATCGAAAGTGTTTATATTTTCTGGAAACATTACACCAAAAGCAAAAAGCATTAGTATGCTTCACGCATTTACAAATTCTAGTCATGGTGGATGTGCTATGATGTGAAAACCTATAATTTTAAACCCAGCCCTGCATTATCACTCATGTTGATTTCTGTGTGCCGTCCTCCTGATTTGTAACAGGTCTCTCATGATTAAACTGCCCTGTCTGGGCAGGTGATATGGGTGAGGAGAAGCAGTAAAACCTGAATCCCAAAACATATTTACTTCTGGTCTCTGTATGGAGTATGATGTTCTTCAAACATGTTGGGTTTGGTCTCTTTTGTTAAAATAACTTTTGGGTTTGTATTTCCTTCAGTTTTCCTCACAGCTCCACCCAGTGCCCCTTGCCTGACTCTTAGGGTGACAAGGGGTGCATGCAAATGTCTTTCCACTGAAATCTGCTTTGGTCAGATGACTTAATGAAGGATGGCCTAGCTACTGTTTGTCAAACTCTTGCATGTCATATTTGCATCACAATCAGCCTCTCAAAAGCAGAGGCTTATGTGATGAAATTTTCCTTTGAACTTCTGGATTCTTGTTAGCAACACAAAGCTTCATCATGCTGTTGCAATAAATCATATTTTAATAACTCTTAAACCCTTTGAACATAAATTTTAATAGTAACACTTGCAGGAATTAAATACTTTCATTGAGCATCAGTGCTTACGCCTAACCTGGTTAGAGGCTCATCACCTCCTTCCTGAGGTGGGGACTGAGGTTTGCCTTGGAACAGGGACTGATTGTGTTGAATGCTGAACAAGTGCATTTGATAATAATAGAAAAAAATGGTTTCTATCCCAGGATTTACAATATAAAAGCACAGGCCTGAGGAGGAGTGTGGAAACGGGGCAGAACATGCCAGCCCTGCCATCAAGAGATTCATTTCCCATGTCATGATAGTTGATATTTTTTTAAGGCACAGTGCTCTGTCTCAGGATTCACCATTGGCAGGCAAGGATTAGCAAAATTTACAGAAAGCTAGAAGAGACGATGTGCTGCAAACAGACTGGAGGAGAAAGAGGGTAGCACACACAGACTGGAACTACAAAGAAATGGTGAGCATTAGTTGAATGGGAGGGCCAAAAGGGCAGGGAACTGAGAGGCAACCCATCCTGCTGGCTACATGGCTAGTCCCACCAAATCACCATGGTACCTGTGTTTCTGCTGAAGCTTCTTGCTCTGCTGGCTCAGGAGTTTTCTCAACCTGCAGATCTGGGTTTGTTTAGAAATGTTGGCCATCATGGGGGAAGCATGAGGCAGTATAGCTGTATGCTGCATGGTTGTACTGTCTTGGAAGTGGTTGATCACAATGGGCTGGAGGATGCAGAGGTTTATAGGGTTATGACTCTGTCAGGGCTGTGTCTTTCCCACCACACCCTGCAGTGGTGTGAGGGGTTGTTTCCCCATCTGCTCTAACCTTCCCTTCCTAAAATGCTTCTCTGCAGTTACTGAGGTGGCACTAAGCACCTAATGGGTGCCATTAGTCACAGCCCCGAAAGTGTCACGGGACACACAGTGAGCCAGCAAGCAGGGACAGCTGTGTGTTTCTTGGTGACCCTTTTGCTAATAAGTTATTTAAAAGCAAATTCCAAGTCCCCCCAAAAGCCCATAGCAATGCTTTTGCCAGCCTACTTCAGAGATGGAGTTGGTCCTTTGAGTGCTGAAGCATCTTCTGTGATTTGAATCAATAGCCTCCATCCACTTAAGCTACCAAAACTGTATTTTCATGCCATGCTTGTTTCTGCTTCAACTGGAGTATAATTGCTGAGAGTTTGCGTATGTAAAGGACTTTATTTTTTTTCTTCAAGTAGAAGATCACCGCAGACCAACATGGCTGGTTTTAATACTAAATGCAACAATCAGTCTGCAAAACAGAATATCAGACATCAGTGAAAAAATAAGCAGGGTTTTTCTCTTGTATATAATTTTAATTATTTTTTTAAAACAGGCACAAGCATAAACTAGCAGTTGGAATCTTGACTTTTGCCATGCATGCCCTAGCAGCTTTTTGTAACTGGTAGGCTTAGAGGGCCATGTAAGAAATGGATTTCCTGTAACTAATTGTAAACATATGGTAAGTTAGATAAAGTTTCCTTATAGTCAATAAATGTTTACAGTCAGTAAGCAACTGCATTAGAATTTCTGATACTGCACATCTTTTCAGATCAACCAGTTAACAACAGACTGAAGCAGTGTGCACACACATCAGGATGTCTCCGTAATGAGCAAAATTGTCTTTATTTCATTGTTCCATGACACAACATGAAAAAGAATATAGCAGGGTGAAAATCCATTTTGTTTATAATGAACAAATGAGAAGGGTTATGTCACACCTAAAGGTGTAGGAAGTATGATCTGGGCTGCAATGAGCTAATAACGCTTTTCCTAAAATACAACTACAAAGGGGAGGCTGTGCCTGTGCTGACCTCTGTGAAATAATTTAATGGCTGTTGTGTTCATTTCCACTAATGCTTTCAGTGTCAGATCAGAGCAGAACCTGGCTTTCTGCTGGCAAAATTTCTGCCTGAGAGCAAAACCTCTCCATCCCAAGACCTTTCTTGCAGTGTTCATGTACACTACATTATATTGCTTTTAATATTCAGCATGCTTCATGTTACATTATGCTGAATGGCTTAATTCTTTAATATAAAATCCAACCATGTCCATAGGCTGTGATTCACAGTTATCATTAAGTTACACCTAAGACTACTACAAGGAAGGCATAACCTCTTCAGCTCATACAGTAGACCAGTGCAGAGACAAAGCCCAAGATCATGGCTTCCTACAGCATTGGTCTATGTATTTTATATTAGCCTTTTCAGTAAAGCTTTGTTGATTGGAGAGACTGTAACATGTGTCTTGGGATAGTCAAGCAGTTGTAAAGCAAGCTGGGTGTGACAGAGTTCAGAACTAGAAGTTTATGGTAACTGGACTTCATGTGATGTGAAATGTTTTTGTACAGTAGATGTCAACTGCTGTCATTGTTACAAAAGGCATGATTGTTACTGGAGACCAGTGGCATAATGGCAAGTAACCATAAATAAGTGGACTGGGGTCGTTGGGCTAGGTGATCTCCGGAGGTCCCTCTCATAGAATAATAGAATCACTTAGGTTGGAAAAGACTCTTAAAATCATAGAGTCCAACTGCAAAACTAACACTGCCAAGTCCACCACTAAACCATGTCCCTAAGCATCACCTCTACATGGCTTGTAAACACCTCCAGGGATGATGACTCAACCTCTTCCGGGGCAGCCTGTTCCAATACCTGACAACCCTTTCAGTGAAGATTTTTTCTTTCCTAATATCCAATCTAAACCTCCTCTGGTGCAACCTGAAGCCATTTCCTCTTGTCCTATCACTTGTTACTTGGGAGAAGAGACTAACAGCCACTCACTACAACCTCCTTTCAGGTAGCTGCAAAGAGTGAGAAGGTCTCCCATCAGCCTCCTTTTGTCCAGGCTAAACAGCCTCAGTTCCCTCAGCCGCTCCTCATCAGACTTGTTGTCTAGACCTCTCAACATCAACTATTTTATAACTGTTTCTTAAAGAATTTGGGCAATATGAATAATCCATTGCTTGGATTAATAAGACAAACAGGTGAGGTATTATTTTAATCTTTTACCAGGATCACCTTTTCTGCATAGTTGCAACCAGTAGAGATCCTGCACACATTCAGTACTGTTCCATTGGTTTGTATACACGTAGGATGTATTAGGAATAGCCACAAAATGTGACGGAGGGAACAGAGAAAGTTTATGCAATCCATGTTCCTGCCCCAGCACAACCTTTTCTTGTTTGCCAAGCTATCTGAGAGCACAGTCAAACATTAATTACATAGAAATATTTTGCTGATCATCGGAATTAATTATTATAGAACTACAGAGGTTGGAAGGGAACCCTGGAGGTCTCCTGTCCAACCTCCTTCTCAAAGCATGTTCAGCTGGAGGAGGTTGTTCAGGGCTGTGTCCTGGTGGGTTCTGAATCTCTCTAATGACAGAGACTCCACAGCCTCCCTGCGCAATGTGCTCCAATATTTGACCACTGTCATGGGAATGTTTTAAAATTATATCTAGCAAGAATTTCTCTTATTCTAGCCTGTGTCCATTGTCTTTTGTCCTTCCACCAAGCATCATCTTCTCTATACCTTATCATAATGCAGTTGTATTATGATGATTGTTTATTATTTGCACTGAAGAGACCCTAAAGAAACAATAATGCAGTCCCATTGCTTTTCTATATAGCTGCAAGAGGACAGCACAGCCCCTTTATAGTGAAGAATATCAGGTTTTGAGTTGCCTGCAAAGTATTTGTGCAGAGGCTATTTCTTCTTGTTTCTTACAGTGCTTTTGAATAGCTGCTAGAGAGAAAAAAAGAAGCATTGTCATAGTGCAGTGAAGGTATTAAACAAACCTTTTCTTATTTTGTAACATCTTCCAAGAAATGGCAGTGTTACACATTAACATTTACAAATCAAGAAACATACTAACTAGATTAGCTGGAAGCATTACTTCACTCTTGGAAGAGCAAGAGTGAAGTTACTAGTTAACAGCACTTCACTCTTGGAAGAGCAAGAGTGAAGTTATTAGTTAACAGCACTTAACTTGGAAAGAGCAAGTTAAATTGCTTTGTTTCTCCTATTGAGCCTTCATTTAGGACAGAACCTGCAAATCTCTGTATATGTGCTTGGTTGGGGGTTAATGCATGCAATTTTTGTGCCCAGTGCATATGCACAGTGATCCTTCTAACAGCATTTTATTACTTTACAGTTTTGTGAACACAACTCTCTAGACAATACCTGTCTACTAATATACATAATTTAATTAATGTGCCTACATGGACTCATCCCCTGGCTTCACTTGATAACCAGAGGAAAGGAAAAGTTACTCTGTAACTACAAATCTGCAATGTGCAGGTGGAAATTCCAAGAAATCTCCAGCTTTTACCTCAGAAGCAGAGCCAGCAGTAAAACTTAGCTAGTTTTTAGAAGTTATGCTAATTTTCAAACACAAAAACTTCTATACTGACAGAGTCACCTTAATGCCTCTTGTTATTTAGAAGATCCTGGTCAGTCTTTATGATGGATGAACTAAATCCTGTACTGGAAACTGGTAGCTCCCCTGGGATCAGTGATCACTGCCAGATTACATGTGATGTGCAGAGCACATTTCCAATTAGTACTATCTCCATGCATGTGTTACTTCCAGAGAGCTAATCTTCCAAAACTGAGGAAAAAAAAAAAAAAAAAGGAAATCTATATTGAGGAAGCATTTTTCTATAAAAATGTGAATGGAAATTACATCCTTAGAGTGAATTTATTTTAAGATCAGAAAGCTGCATTCTGTCATCAAGAAAAAGGACTGTTTTGGTTGGGAAAACTATTCTTGGTTCAATAAGGAAGTGGAAACAACTATTTGACATAAACAAAATATGAAAATGGTGAGGGAACAATGCATAGTGATCAATATAAATAAATTGCTCTGGAAACTGATAATGGGAAGCTGGATATATGAGGGAAAATCCATGGTAGGTATTTTCTACATATATTTGCAGTAAAAAGAAAAGTCACAGTGCTGGCATAGGACCTTCTAAACTGCAATGCATAAATTATTAAAATAAAAAAAGGTGTTTGGTGCAGGATTCTGGTGGGTTTAGTTGTGTGGTGGGGTTTTTTTTGTTTGTTTGTTTGGGTTTTTTTTAAGTCACTTCAGGAGATGAGCTAAAAACTTTCCTCCACTTGATAGCAACTGTTCTTTTTCATCAGAGGTGTTTTGTTCATCTGGAAGGAAATGCATAAGGTACAGTTGACTTGGTAATTAGTTTTGGTGTGATCACAGGCTAGGCCAAAAAGTGTACTACTACATCTGAGAATGAGATGCAGCCCCAATCATGAATACACAGTCAGGGATAAACATATAACATTATAGCAATATAGAAATATTCCTCAGCACCTTGGAGCCAGGGCTATGTGTTTAGGCTGGGCAAAAAACTCCTAACATATAAAGTACAGAATGTATTAGCATGCTGTTTTGTGTCAGGCTTATTTTTTAATTTTCTACATGGCTTTTATTCCGTATCACTTTGTAAGTGAACATCTTCACACCTCAATTCAGGCTGAAGTTTGTCCTTGGTAGTTTCCCGTTTCACCAATGACCAATTGATAGTATTTCAAACAATCCAACTGGAGTCTGCTTTACCAGAATTTAGATGCGGATCCATCCTAACACATGTGGTTTTATTTTAATATTGGACTGAGGGGTCATTTAAAACTCTGCAGACTGCAGAATTGTGTGTAGAAAAATTCACTGCAAATAGGTCTGGAAAAAAATTTTGACAAAACCGACAAAACAAAACTCCCCCCCCGCCAATCATTCCTTTGGCTATGACTTATTGTGTAGTGTATGGCTACAGTTTATCCTAAAAAGCTTTTCATAGATGTTAGGGATTGGAAGAGACCTCAAAAGATCATCTAGTCCAATCCCCCTGCCAGAGCAGGAACACCCAGATGAGGTTACACAGGAAGGTGTCCAGGCGGGTTTTGAATGTCTCCAGAGAAGGAGACTCCACAGCCTCCCTGGGCAGCCTGTTCCAGTGCTCTGGCACCCTCACTGAGAAGAAGTTTCTTCTCAAATTTAAGCAGAACCTCTTGTGTTCCAGTTTGCACCCATTACCCCTTGTCTTACTGTTGGTTGTCACCGAGAAGAGCCTGGCTCCATCCTCCTGACACTCACTCTTTATATATTTATAAACATTAATGAGGTCACCCCTCGGTCTCCTCCAAACTAAAGAGACCCAGCTCCCTCAGCCTTTCCTCATAAGAGAGATGCTCCACTCCCTTCATCATCTTTGTGGCCCTGCGCTGGACTCTCTCCAGCAGTTCCCTGTCCTTCTTGAACTGAGGGGCCCAGAACTGGACACAATATTCCAGATGAGGTCTCACCAGGGCAGAGTAGAGGGGAAGGAAAACCTCTCTCAACCTACTAACCACCTCCCTTCTAATACACCCCAGGATGCCATTGGCCTTGTTGGCCACAAGGGCATTTTACATGAATGACTGTCGTTCCCTCTATATACCTGATGACCAGCCCACACCACTCCTTAGGCTTTTGTTTGGCCACGGTCCGAGACATTGACCACATTGCATTTATGGCCACTGGAGCTGGTTAACCATGATGCAGGAGTATCACATGTCAAATGCAAAGTGTGAGAACGTGTCTTCAACCACCTATTAGCAGCAGTGGAAGAGGAATCATCTAAAGCCATGGTGTCAAACCCATTTTCACCAGGGAGGGCCACGTCAGCCTCGCAGTTGCCTTCAAAGGGCCGAATGTAATTTTAGGACTGTACAAATGTAGGAGTAGCTACATTTACACAGTAAATGCCTTTGAAGGCAACCGCGAGGCTGACGTGGCCCCTGGTGAAAATGAGTTTGACACCCCGATCTAAAGGAAGTGAGGAAAATTTAAGCATTGAATTCTAAAATTTCAGGGAAAAGAGTTTTCCTAAGCTGCCTCTATTTTAAATAGTGTGCCTCAATAGAATGGATGCGAGCAGAGGCAACACGTGCTACTGTGAACCCAAGCCCCATGCCCTTGTGCTTCAGCAACTTCACTTTTAAACTGTTTCTACTTGGGTCCCTGGGGTCGGGGACCCGCCTGCACCGGTGTCCCCGTCCAGATGACGAGTATGAGCAGACGCGGCTGCCGCCCAGTGCTCCCGGTTGCAGCGGAGCCAGGGCCGAAGCACGGGGGCCCTTTCGGACCATGCCAGCGGCGGAGTGCGGCCCCCGCCACCGCCGGCTGCCGCCTGGCCCGGGCCGGGCCCGCCTCACGCCCGCCCCGGCAGCCCGCATGGCGCCCGCCGCCTCCCTGTGCTGGCCCCTGTCGCTGGCTCAGCTGCAGCCGGGCCGCTGCGGGCCCTGCCTGGCTCCAGCCCCGGCCTCCGCCGCCGCTCCCGGGGACGGGGGGCGGGAGGCGGGAGGAGCGAGGCGCGGCGGGGCCGGGCCGGCCGCAGTGCCAGCCCGGCCGCTGTGCCAGCCCGGCCGCAGTGCCAGCCCGCAGCGCTGCCGGCGGGGAGGCTCCGCTGCCCGAGGCGGGAGTGGCGCTCTAGTGTCCGTCCGACTTTCTCTCCCCGCTTCCCGCCTGCGGCCCGCGGCATGGCCGGGGCGCCGCGGGGGGAGCTGCTCTCCTTCGGCGCCTTCCAGGCCGCCTGCCCCGCCGGCTACGACTACGGGTACAGCGGCGGCCTGCGCAGCCTCCGGGAGCGCGAGTTCCCCCAGCTCCGAGGTACCGCGGGCCGGGCGCTGCCCAGAGGGGCGGGTGAGGGGCGGGCCGGGGGCGGGGGAGGCTTGGGCCTGTCGCGGCTCGGCTCGTCCCCGGGCGGGAATCTTGTAGTGCGAGGGAGCGGCCGGGGACGGGGTCGCCGGCAGAAAGGACCGGCTTTGCCTCAGCCCCATCGGGGACACGGCGAGGGGCCTGGAGGCCATTCCCCCCTCGTCTCCCCGCCTCGTCTCTCCCCCGTCCAGTTCTGGGCCCCTCAGTTCCAGAAGGACAGGGAACTGCTGGAGAGAGTCCAGCGCAGGGCAGCAAAGATGATGAAGGGAGTGGAGCATCTCCCTTATGAGGAAAGGCTGAGGGAGCTGGGTCTCTTTAGCTTGGAGGAGACTGAGGGGTGACCTCATTAATGTTTATAAATATGTAAAGGGTGAGTGTCATGAAGATGGAGCCAGGCTCTTCTCGGTGACAACCAACAGTAAGACAAGGGGCAATGGATGCAAACGGGAACACAGGAGGTTCCACTTAAATTTGAGAAGAAAGTTCTTCTCAGTGAGGGTGCCAGAGCACTGGAACAGGCTGCCCAGGGAGGTTGTGGAGTCTCCTTCCCTGGAGACATTCAAAACCCTCCTGGACGCCTTCCTGTGTAACCTCATCTGGGTGTTCCTGCTCCGGCAGGGGGATTGGACTAGATGATCTTTTGAGGTCCCTTCCAATCCCTAACATTCTGTGATTCTATGATTCTATGATCCCTCTCCCCTGGCACAAGTGCCTGGAGGTGCCCTGGGCTCAGTAAGAGGGTTTAGGTTCAGCAACAAGATGCAGAGCGGGATATTAAGAATAGAGGGGGGAAAGACACATAGAAATGGTAAAACAGCCCTTGTCTGGTAAAGGTTTGTGGTTAGGCAGGCCTTTGTAAGCGACTTTTGCAAGTTATATACATTTCTTCTCCCTACAACCTTAAACGTTGCTTGAACACATTACTTTAATCTAATTAAGATGGATATATATTGTACTATAGGAAGTTATTTTACCTAAAGAGGTGGCAATACACGCGATATTAGCATTTCAAAATACTTAGCAAAAAACCAGTAGAGAGCAGAGTAAATAACCCCAGTTTGGATGTCCTGAAACTGTTATTCAGGCTATTTTTTTATAATATATTGAGAGTTTTGTTTTATTGCTCCTTTTTGTAATTTTTTTTATTTTTGGTGATCAAATGCAAGAGTGGGCTTTCTCACACTTGGGTTTTTAGTAAAGAATGGAGTTAACACTTTGCCTCTAGAGGAATGTGGAAAAAAAATTTCAAGCAGCAGTTTGAGGAACTTTAACTAAGATTCAGTAAGTTAATTTCACAGTCTGGAATTAGTCATACTACTTGCATCAGTGAAAGTTTGATAACAAGAAACTGCTTGTCCTGAATTCAGGCCAAGATTCTGAAAAGTGGCTGTTTTGTAACTGAAATGTTGTTTAGACATTTAAGCAGATGACTTTTCAAAAATCCTGAGATTCAGGCTCATTTCTCATGAGGGTCCCCAGTTTTGAGGTAAAGTATATCTGCTAATGAATGATGTCTGGTGGATCAGTCTGGGTTCCCAAGTGGAGATCACTGTGTCAGGATCTTACCTCCATTTGAAAATGTTTTGGCTAAGGTAGGCTATTGAATTACGCTTCAGTCATGCAACCTACTAAAATAAGATGTGGATGATAGATAATTTAGACTATTTGCAGAAAAATATAAACAAAAAAATACAAGGTATAAAACAGAATGTCATGGTATTAGCTATTTGAAATCACATTATAGTCTATGGTAAGGTGACCTAGGTTGCAAATTCCTTCTTCCCCTTTTTCCCCCTTCAAAATTTTAACGTGTTATTCAATTCATAGATCATTGTCCATTTGTCTCAAGAGCTTGTCACCTTTGTGAGGAAGATCAGTGTCCTTAACTGATTGCTGTACATACACGTGGTGTCCTGTCTGGGATTCTTGTCTTAAAAACAGAGGCATATCTCCTCTGGTCAAGAACTTGTGCCTTGTGATGCCAGTAGTGCCAAATAAAAGGCTTCCAGGGACAAATTCCTAGTCCAAGTGTGTAAAGCTCAGTGTCCTCTGTCTTACACGTCTGTTTGTCTCAGAGCTGACTAGTTGGACTAGTCCAGGATGAAGTCCAGGAACTGTCTGACAGCAGAGCAGTGTGGATCATAAGTGCATCACTTGTACATATTTTTGGCCTCCTCTTATTTAGCCATGTAGCTGTATCCACACTTGCTGAAGGTCTTAACACACTGACATTGATGTTAAAAAGTGTTTTTTAGAGCTCCAAGTCTTTGTCACCTTTCTGAAATCAAGCAAAGGAAGGGTGGCTGATGTACAGGTTGGCAGCAGCAGTAGTAAGTAAAGGCTATTTCTACAAGTCACTTACAAAAAATTAGTGGGGCTTTCAGGCATTTAGCTACTTAGGCATTTTCAGTGACATGCCAGAAAATGCAGGCTGGGGGATGAGGCAGAAGTTTTACATCTCTGGTGGCTTTGGGTCAGCTTTGTGGGTAAGTCCTGATTATAGAAACACTCACTGAGGAACCTGTAGTTGTTCATGGGTTTGATCTCTTCTGGGTGTCTCCCTGCTGCACAAAGGTGCTACAATTTAATCCCTTCTAGTAAAGAGAAATCCTAACTAGTTCCACTAGGCAAAAGAGAATGAGCTATGTGTTTAGGTAGTTAACAGTAATGTCTTGCTCTGTATTTATTTGGGGCATGCCTCAAAGATCTTTCCATCATTGAAGTTGGATAAAAATTCAGATTTTGCTGTATACTTTTTAGGTGAACAGAGTTTTCAGAGCCCTTGTCTAGATATCCATGAATTAAGCCTAATACTCAATTTTGGAAGTGTCATCTTATTAGCAGCGCATAATAATAATAATTATTGCATGCCGATGTATTCACTTCGTCCTGATTGCTGATATTTGGGAGTGTCCACTAAGTACATCTTGTGCAAATGATGTTCTCTGAGGAAGGCAGAAACCTTTTTTGTGTTACAAACCTTTGCTTGCATGGTGCTAGGGCTTCTGTTGTAGCTCTAATATGAGAAGTTGCACAAGATGCCCATTGAGAAGAAGACACAACAGATGTATTTAGGGAACACTGGCTACTGGACATACAAGAAAACCAGGATTTTTCAAAGGTGGCCTACCTGTGGTCCTATCAAAATCTGTGGGAGTCTCACTCTTGTCTCCATCAGCAGGAAAAATAGGCTGAGTGTGTTATTACTGAGTGTGTTGGGGATTTCTCCTTAAGGTTTTGTGAAGAGATAAAAGGAACTACTTCATTGAATCTGCAGGGATCTGTCTGTTTTGGTGCAGAAGACTCAAATTTTGCCTTTTAAACCAAAGTTTATCTTCAATTTTGTAATTCAAGGGTTGATAGCTGATGGCTAGAGTGGCCCCTTCTAAAAATACATGTGGAGTCTGTGAAACGGATCCCTGTTTCACAGGCAGCAGCGTATGCGCGATATGTGACCTTGACTTTAATCTTGTGAGCAGCATACCCTTATCTGCAGTGTAGGATTGTAAACTGTGCTTTAGAAATGGATAAAGAAATCAGCAGGAGTTTATAGGTTCTGTTGTTAAGTAATGGGGATGAATATGCTTCTGTGATGTTTATCATAGCAAAGAAAATATCAGCTCCAGTTTGCATCGTGGTTTTAAAAAAGAAAAAGCTGATGTGATTTACAATGCAGCATTTAATCCCAAGATACTTTTCCAGTTTCAGTTGTGTGCCAGTATTCTGCTTTAAGACAGCTGTGTCCATTTGAGTAGGAGCTTTCTGAGAGTGATAAGCAGTGGATACTCATTCCACAAATAAAACCTAGTGCATATTAGCAATCATGTATTCTTTAAGGGCTGCTGACTATCTGAAGATAGTCCTTAACTGAGGTAAGATGCACTGTCTCATTTAATGTCAAATTGGTCACTGTCCTGCACTTCAACAACAGCCATGTGGCAAATCTTGTGTTACCTTAGTAGTATGAACATTTGTGATTTGTGTGATTACATATGACTAACAGTAATAATGTAGCTTGCCTGTTAAACAAAAAGGAAAGGCACACTAAGCTCTGGGTAACAGAATTGGCCTTCGTTTGTATGAAAGTCAAATGGTGTCTCATGAAATGGTCACCTGTATGAGAGCTTATTCTGTTGTTCAGTTAAGGAATAGATGGGTACTGGATCTGACCTTACACAAAAAAGAGATAATGTTTTACTCATATTGCTGGTAATTATTTGCACTGAGCCTTTTCCTGTGAGTAGGAGAACAGAAAAGCAGGGCTTCTTCGTGCATTTCAGTTCGTCCTTAGTGGCTCAGTTAGCAAAGGTCAGCTCTTCTCTCGGGAACAGAAAAATCTATCTATTCTGTCATGTTTGGGGTAATCTGGTGTTTTGGCTGAATTTCAGAAGTAGGACATTCATTCTAGTGTGTCAGCTCAGAGTAATTTTGTTGTTAGGCAGCTGGTGCTCACATTTTATGAAACTTGTGAAGATGAGTGTACTGTAAGCCTGAAGAGTTGTGCTCATCTCTTGATTGCAAACGTAGGTGTGACCTCAGTTTCTCTACTGCTATGTCAGTTTGCTTGCCTTGTCAAACCAGAAATTCTACCGACCTTGTGTCTGAGGTTTTTTATTTTTCTTAAAAAAAAAGGCATTTTCTGTATCCTAAAATAATAGGATTTTTTTTTCCTTTTCAGAGATTTTTTGTTTGGTTGTTTTATTTTCAGACCATTTCGTTTGATCTGGTAGCTGTCTTTTACTTTTGCTTGTGTTTATATGACTTCCTACTGATTTCCTAATTATTAGTAATTTTTACCTGTGGATGAATCTGTTATTTTTAATCTCTTTTTTCTAGTGAAGACTAAGTGACTGTGTATGTTCAGCAAAACCTTTTATAGTTAGCTTCTTTGAGCAATATTGTTCTTTGAGCAAGTTAGCAATATGCAAGTCTCATCATGCTGTTTAAAAAACAGTTTGATAAGTTTATTTTGATTCATTGCTGTCTAAGGTCTACGCCGAACAAGAAGCAAGGCATGTGCCATTTTATGGTCAGATGCAATACTTAATTGTGGGTTCCCTGAAGCCGATCCACCCATTGCTGGCCAGAATTAAGTTAGGCAGCTACAGTCCTGGGAGAGACAGCATCTCCTGGAAAGGTAAAATGATTTCACCCACGTGCCGAGACTGACACGTGTTCATGTTAATCCAGCGCTTACCTCTCCTGCCCAAAGGCAGCAAAGCAACATGTACTGGGAGGATGAGCCTGGTTTTGTCATCTCATTAGGAGATTCTGGGCAGCTGGAAGAGCTGCTGATTGTGCTGGAGAACAAGTCTCACTGAATTAGCTCATCCTGAACAGAGAAGAAATCTTCAAAACCTCTTGTTTTTGTGTCTAAAGCTGAGAGATCCTCTTTCTACCACTGTGCAAGGCTTGTTTGCTCTCTCCTTTTCAGCTGAGATCTCTGGTTGGTAATCTGCTCCTGTTGGCTGTAGCAACTCTGTCACAACATGATTTGATTTTGTGAAACACATCGGATTTTTTATTGGGGGGGGAGGTGGAATAAGCAAAATAAATCATGTTTATTGAAGGAGGCTGCTGGTGGACAGTTTGAAATTCTACAAGACATCTGGGAAGATGCATTTAGTGTCAGGAGAAGATATTGTAAAAAGAAGCTGTGGTATGGGAAGTGTAACTGCACAACTATGTTATAATTGTGTTGTAAAAACCAATATGTATGCTCATGTGAAGCCTTAATGCTTCCTGTTGATTTCAAGTCAGCAGTAGTTATCTAAATAAGCTGTCATCTAAATAATTGATATCAAAGAGGAAGCATTTGTAGAACATAAAGTGGATTTAGTACCAAATGCAATAACAGCAACTGTGTGTTAGTTTCGAATGTTTTCCTCTGCTTGCACAGAAGTAACAGGTACTGTTAAAGGATTTCTTACTTTGCATTTCAGGGTTCAGAAGGCTGTCAGTGGTTTGTGCAGGACTTACCTTTCAATTGATCACACAGAGCTGGGGGATCCTTTGCTCTTCGTGGTGGTCATAACTCTTAGTGAAGAGTAGTCAATGATATTGTCATTGCAATGTTTCAGCACTGAATAAAGTGTTAGTTACTTTAAACTTTAGTTAGAGGGAAAAAAAATCCCTCAAAGAAGCAGGTAATGTCTTCTCCTTCTGAACTGTATTACTCAGAGTTATATGTATAAATCAGTTTTGGTGTTGTGATAACCATATAAAGATGTTCACTGCACCATTACACTGGTTCTGTAATTGCCTATGCCACACAGCACAAGACATTTAAAACTTTGTCTGGAACACAGAAATGTTGAGAAAAAAAGCAAAATACCAAACCCTATAAAACTGGTAATGTTGACATGAATTATCAACCGTACTTTAGAAATAAATAGTCAATCATCTGGTACTAGATTCTTTATAACAGAAAATAATAATATGTAGACATTAGATTTTTAAAGTCAAGAGGTAGAGATTAAAATAATATTAGATTTTGAAAGATACTTTATGGAAGTCCATAGATGCTGCAGGGTATCAGCCACCCATTTTTTAAAATTGCACTTTTAATTAAAAGATTTGTTATCTCTAAAATTAACGTCTGTATAAGATCTATGTTAGTGTATGAAAGCACTAAAAAAGGCAGATGTTTTATTTAGAAAAGCACAAGATGCTTTCTTATCTCTTACACAAAAATTGGAAATGCACCAAAGTTTTGTTCCTTCAGAATCCCACATCAGTGCTGCATCCTTCCATCGCCTTTGCTTCCTCTTAGATTCTTGTGTTTGTCCTCCTCCATTGTTATGAGGTTGCTCTATTTGAGATGTGTATTGATTTCTTCCCACCATATTTCTGTATATTTCTATATGATGTTTATGTGATTTTGTTTTGTTTTTAATGTTAAATGTAAGGTGATTGATTAAAGAATGTATGTAAGCTTTCAGACAGATATGATCTGCTGCTGGTGCCCCTGCACTTATACTGGAATTTCCGCTGCAAAATCAGAACCTGACACATGAAGCTCTTGAAATTTCCATTATGTGTTATGGTAGCAATACCTACATCTAAGCTGCTCACCAGAATTCAAGGGTACTCTCAGTCTAAGGACAAAAAGCTAAATGGTGAGGTGAGAGGTCAGGTTTTTTTGATCAGCTTGATTCATTGCATACTTGGTGTCAGAGAGATGCTGCAGAGACCTCGCTTGGGTATGAAAAGACTGTCATTGGATTCAGGAAGACCATATTGCAGAGTGCTGCATAGCAAAAAGCACTGATATGAGAGGCTGATAAATGGGTAGGCAGCACAATATATTTGCAGAGTAGGAGGCTAGTGAGATACTTAACTCAGGGATGATATTTAGTAAGTAGGACGCTGAGCTCTCAAATGTCTCAGGCTTTTTATAATAGGCTGTCTTGGCCCAAGCCACAGGAATAGTAAATGCAGATGTTTTCCTTTATGTGACACTAAAAGACTTGTAAGATGGTTTGTTTTGTTATTTATTTATTTATTTTATTATTTTTATACCTCACTGAACTCAGAAACTTAAAAACAGAAATAATAAAAACTCTTATGAATATGTCAAAATTAGGTTGATGTAATTTCTTTTTTATTTTCCGAAGTTAATAGTGCTGATAGTGTTACAACATCTATGTACTGATCTGCACACAAATAATTTGGATCACAGACTGGTTCCTGTTACATTCTTTAGGAGATGTGGTTTCTGGAGCTATTATGGAAAAGGTGGCATCAAGAACGGAAGGTGTTGGAAATGGATGTTGGACTTATGGAGGAATGGGGGTATAGCAGGGCAGGGAGGCGTGAAGACAGGCCATGCCGCAGTAAAAAGTCAGTTCATTGCAAATGAAGCAAGGTGTTATGCTCCTGGCAGTGTTCTTGGCAGTGCAGATAGATCCTGTCAGTGATGCTCTCTGCCCGTTTGCCTTCTCTCCTGCCACAGAGAAGGGATGGTCCGTGAGGTGCCTGCAGTGGGGATGCGACCGCAGGCAGCTGTTGTGAGAGTGTCATGCAGGAAAGTGCGAAATTACTTTTTTCCAGTGAAATGCAAAATATACATATAAAATCAGAATGCAGGTCATGGGAGAGAAATCTTTATCTGCCCACTATTTTTTCCCCCTTTCTTGCTTTCAGGATTATACTGACTCCTTGTTGCAGCCAAGGGAATACGGCTTTTGCAGAAGAAGTAAAAAAGCTGTGGTTTCTGTGCTCATCCAGATTAGTCCCTGGAGCAACAGGATCTCAAATGCTTTTAAAGGAAAGCTAAGAACATGACTGGACAGGATTTTTGTCACTTATGGTCTTCTTAAATGAGAGAGAGATCCAAGGATGTGAGGCCTGTATCTAGTGGAGTGCCTCAAGGGTCAGTACTGGGGCCAGTATTATTCAATATATTCATCAGTGACTTGGATGAGGGAATTGAGTGTACTATCAGCAAGTTTGCTGATAACACCAAGCTGGGAGGAGTGGCTGACACACCAGAAGGCTGTGCTGCCATCCAGCGAGATCTGGACAGGCTGGAGAGTTGGGCAGAGAAAAATTTAATGAAATATAACAAGGGAAAACGTAGAGTCTTGCATCTGGGCAGGAACAACCCCAGGTTCCAGTATAGGTTGGGGAAGGACCTATTAGAGAGCAGTGTAGGGGAAAGGGACCTGGGGGTCCTGGTGGACAGCAGGATGACCATGAGCCAGCACTGTGCCCTTGTGGCCAAGAAGGCCAATGGCATCCTGGGCTGTATTAGAAGGGGGGTGGTTAGTAGGGCGATAGAGGTTCTCCTCCCCCTCTACTCTGCCCTGGTGAGACCTCATCTGGAATATTGTGTCCAGTTCTGGGCCCCTCAGTTCAAGAAGGACAGGGAACTGCTGGAGAGAGTCCAGTGCAGGGCAACAAAGATGATGAAGGGAGTGGAGCATCTCCCTTATGAGGGAAGGCTGAGGGAGCTGGGTCTCTTCAGCTTGGAGGAGACTGAGGGGTGACCTCATTTATGTTTATAAATATGTAAAGGGTGAGTGTCACGAGGATGGAGCCAGGCTCTTCTCAGTGACAACCAACAGTAAGACAAGGGGTAATGGGTTCAAACTGGAACACAAGAGGTTCCACATAAATCTGAGAAGAAACTTCTTCTCAGTGAGTGTGACGGAACATTGGCACGGGCTGCCCAGGGAGGTTGTGGAGTCTCCTTCTCTGGAGCCATTCAAAATCCTCCTGGACGCCTTCCTGTGTAACCTCATCTATCTGTTCCTGCTCTGGCAGGGGGATTGGACTAGATGATCTTTTGAGGTCCCTTCCAATCCCTAACATTCTGTGATTCTGTGATATCTTGGTGCTGTGGTTAGCTGGGGAAGGATGATTACTTCTTCTGGCAGTACTGAGAATAATGTCTTAAATTAAAAACTGGAAAGATGACAGGAAGCTCATTTGAACAAATATTCATTAATTGATGTTGTGTGAATTAATTTCATTAATGCACAATTAAACCCCTTTGCAAACTTATGAACAGGTCAGGTAAAGTTATGCAGTCATCAGACAGTTTGTCCTGTAATTTCTTCCCTAGAAAGAAATTGAAGCTGAGGATTTACCACATTTTTATGATCGTGCCACACAGTGCATTGAAGTCATCATAATTCAGTAATTTGGAACTGATGGTGTCAGAAATGGGTAAAAATGTACGTTGCTTGTCTTCAAAAGAAAAGACTTTGTGTTACCATTGAGTAAAATACACTGTTAATCTTCTGTGCCATTAATTTCCCAAGTAATTTATTAAAGAGCATAACTTCTTAAGAAATTTAAGAAAAAAGTGACTGGAAGTCACATTTTTATTATTTGTATATCTGCCATAATTTCTGTCAAAGTAAACAATTATAGTAGAATTGTCACAAAACAAAATGCTAATCAGCTGCTGTGGTAGTATGCGACTTTTTAAAAATCTGTCATCATCTTTGATTCATTCCATGCTAGGAAAATATTTATTACAGATTTAATCGGTTTAGGAGTGCAAAAGCCCAGTGAGTAAACTGAGACTCTTCTTAATACCCTGTCTGATCTCAGTTGTGATGGACAATTTACAATGCATCTTGCCTTCTCATGAGACTGGATAAAAGCAGGTAAATAGAAGTGGTTAACCAGCAAGAACTCCCTACCTGATGGACTGAATGGAATAAAATTAGAGACTGCATGAAAAAGGAGCCTTTGCCAGATGCAGATGTGGTACTTTCCCCCACACATAATTTTGCTAGTATTGCGTAGCTGGAAAGCTGACTGATGTTCAGACAAAACCGTACGTAGATTATTGCACTCCATTGTTACTTGAACATAGAGTTTGTGTTCACAAGCAAATGAAACATTTGATTAATGAATAACAGCTTTGAAATGTGTTCCCTTAAGCGTGCGAATGTCTGAGAAGTAACATATCATGGAAGGTGGTCATTAAGTGTAGTAATATGATAATAATCGTCTTCTTATCACCTTAGCATAGATGTTTGGCAGCTGGTACAATGCTGCTGAGACAGCCTAATAATACATATGCAGGATGATTGGTTGTTGCCCTTCTAAAAAGAAGATAATTTAGTACTACTACATGTGAAGAAAAACATATGCTGTTTAAATTCATTAGAAGTGAATTGGAAGACTCACAGTATGTAAGAATTAAACTAAATCCCATGTAAAATATATTTTGTGTAACATGACATTATATGCAAGAGACATTAAAAATGCAAAAATAACCTTTAAGGAATGGCTGCAAGGTGTATTTTGAAGATAAAATAATGAAATAAATAGAACAATACATCTGAACTGCACAACAGCTGACTCGTTTCCTGGGACAGAGCAGCCCCCGTAAGTGGGTCTCAAAAGTTCCTTTCCATTCAGTTGTTTGCAACTGTTTCTGATTTGACTGAGGCATATGTCTGTGCCAGGTTTTCTCCATTAATGAAATTAAGCCTTCTGTTTTGAGGATTGTTAACTGTCCAGGTAATGTTTGATCAGTGAACTGTCTTAGTATTTCTCCAGCCTCACCAGAAGCAGAATGCAGAAGGAATGGAGAAAAATTATGACAGTTTTTGTTTGTTTGGTTTGGTTGTTTGTTTTTTTAAATAACGACACTTTAGGGTTTGATACTGTGAAATATTTTCTTTAAGAAGGGTTGATCATGAGTGGTGATTCCCACTTCAGTTGCATTTTTTAGAGCCTCTCAGTGTGTATAAAACACTGAACTAAAGGAAGAGGATGGGTGTGAATAAGGGGGAAAGGAGACAGATGTCTGGGGACAAAAAGTAAACTTCTTTAATGTTCCTTTTCATGTCACAAAAAGCGAATTCGATAGTAGCTTTCATTACTCATTATAAAGTTTTGTTTTAAACTTTCAGTCTTCTATTTCTTTAGACACCTAGGGTTTTTTTTGGTTGGAAATTAGAATTTAAAGTTATCTTTGGGTGATAAAATACTGCTTGGATAGAAGTCAGACTTCTGGGAGTGAGGAAGGAAGTAATGATGATTTTTGTTAGGAGCTGCCTTATGTTCAGGCTCAACGAAGCTCATCTGCAGAGCACAGAAAGTGTCACTGCACCCCAAGGCTGTGGAGCCAGGACTGTCTTTCAGTGTGCACCAGCATGGCCCCAGCTTCATCTGACCTGCTAGGAGAGGTTTGGGGACAGAAGATGAAGCCTTCCTGTGGTCCTATGGGAACCCTCCTTGAGATGTAGGCTGTATAAAAACAAGCCTCCCCTCCACCTCCTGTTTTTCAATATCAACAAATGCTCTCTGGAAGGCAAAGCCATCTATTTCTCCCTTTTGGAACTCTTGGTTTTCCTTAGAAGCCTGTAATAGTATAAGGTTGAGCATTTCATGAATTATGAAAAAATAGAAATCCTAGTGAATGACACTGAATATTTTTTTTTACTGGGTTTCCTTTCCATCTGGTGTTTTTCAAGGCTTGGGAGAAATCCTTCCCTCCAAGTCCCTCAAATGTCAAATTTAAAAACATTTGCTTTTGTTGGAATATTTATATTCTGATTAGCTCTAATGAAAGGCAAAACCAGCTTTTTAGCTTATGGGAGCTGAAGCTACCCATTAAAAAAAAAAATGAAAACCTCAATTCCTTTAAATGTGTGGACTGTTGCAGACTTCACAGTGTGTAATGCTTGTTTGGAGGCACTAGATCGATTCTCTGAGCTTTGCATCACTGAGCATGACAGCTCCTCAGAGATTAAATAGCTGTTACCATCAGAACTTTAATCAGTTTTTCTTCCATATCTGCAAGTACAGGGAAGGGTGGGTGTTCTTGTAAAGTGTCACGAGGATTACACTGCAGCACTTCCTGGGTAAACTTCAGTGCCACTGAAGTGGGGGAAACAATACCAAATAATCTCATGACAGCTGTCATGTTTCCAAAAGTGCCTGATCAAATCTTCAAATCTGAACACCAGATACCTTGTGGGTACATCCAACATCTAATAACAGTCACTTTTGCTTCTGCTTCCTTCCATGCTTGCAGTGGAAATGTGATTACGTACTAAACTGATCAAATAGCAGTGAATTTACAATGATCTCCTTCAGGTTTTGTATTTCAGTGCTTCTTGTAAAACTATTTATAATGAGGGGGTATATGGAAGCTAGCAGGAAAACCTGCCTTTGACTAGTTGTAACCTCTTCAAATACCTCTTGAGTTACATGTTTATAGAATTTACTGTGGCTTTAAAAATTATTCTTACATGGATTGTACTGAAAGAGCATGAGAATTTTTCAAATTAGTAAAATTGATATTTATAATATAAAGAGCTTCTGGACATAAGTGAGGGGAGTGGAAGGGAGCTCTCTTGTTTTTTTTCCTTAGAACAACAGATTAATTTTAATACTTTTATTTAATAATCTATCTACCTGACTTGTGGTCTTTCTAGTCACTCTGCATCTCCATTTTTTGACCTGTCAATTAAATTACTCCATAGTTTGAGAAAAGAAATAGCTGAATGCAGAGGAGAAACCTTACTGTTTAGGTTCTTAATGTAAACGAGCTATGGACAATGTTGTGTGCGTTGAATCTACTTCACTACACTATATATTCCTTGTAGAATGACACAGGAGAAAACAGCAGCCTAGTCTAGTGTAGTCCTCTGGTTGGTTGGGCTTCCCAGCTTGCAAATAGGAATGTGATATGAGAAAAATCGAACACTAGTGAAAAAGTCATATAAGCAAGAACTTATTCCTATCAAAAGTGATTGTTTCTTATTGTCTCTCCACTGAACAGTGATTGCAATGGGTATATGTAAAAATATAAACATAAATAAATAAAGATAAATGAGTGTAAATATATAAATCCAGGAATTTTATTCCTACTGTGGTGAGAACATGAAGTGCCTAACAGTCGTCTCCCTTAGCAGAAAGAAATAAGTGTTTCACCTTGAGAGGTGGAAAAGGGGAAAACCAGAGTGGGGTGGGCATGGGGAAAAGTTTACACTTGATGCCTTTCTTACATCCCTCTGTCAGCACAAGTTGGAGAAGGGAAGCCTGTACTTTGCTCCCATAGAAAAAAAAAAAAACAACTGTGTATACACTGTGCAATAACTGATCTCACGAGGCTCACTTTATCACTTTATCTTGACTTCTGTGGAGATAAAGTACCAGATATCTGGTATTTATACAAAACATTGAGAAAGGCTCAGTGTCCCTCTGGAAACAAACTTCGTCAAAGCACTTGCAACACATGAAACCTGCTTGATGTTCTGTGCAGCTAATTGCCTGGGTTCATTCTAGTCTGACTATTGGAGAGCCACTAGTTGTATTATGGTGGTGACTACATGTCATAATAGGGATCATTCCCATTCTGGTATTTATGGCACAGATTTGGAGAGGAGTTTGTAGAACTAAACAGATCTGGAACGAAACACGTAGAAACAATTGTTGTATGCAGTAGGTTAGATGCATTCTTTGAGTTATCATTGTGTCAGGGTATTTTGACCAAGATTTCTTCCCCCTTCGATTGTTTGAATTTTAGATTCTATAATTTGAAAGGTGGTGGGAAAGATTGAGACATCTGACTGAACCAGATTTAAAATGGATGTGATCTCACAATTCTTTGAAAATCAGTTCTCTGAAAATCAGGTCCTTCTTGAGGTAACTGTAACTAAGGACACAAATGAGGGCAACCTAACATACTAATTTTAAAATTTAAGTTTTTATGGAAATATTTGATTTTGTGCTTCGTTTGCTTAGAGTTGTTATATAATCTTTTTGATTATATTTTCCAAACCCCCGACCAATACCTTGGTCTTTCTGTGCTCCACTGGGAACCTTTACTAACTATTTTAGAAGGTTGTTTTGATATGTTTAGGTGTTTCATTTTTACATCTCCTGAGTGATCCTTTTGGTGAAAAATGTTCTTGCAGTTGTGCTAAAAATAAACAAGAATTGCAAATGAATTTCATCTCAATGACAAATTAGTAGCTTTAAAATGCAAGTGATAAGAACCAAATGTACTATTGTTGCTGTCAACATACTTGCTTTAGGGGAATATGGTAATATTATTGCTGCATACAGAAATTCAAAAAAAGTAGAAATTTGCAGGTTATAATAAGAGCTCATTACAGGAACTCAATAGTATTCTGTCATGTTACTTCTAGTTATAGTTTTAGGCTAGCAAGTCTGAGGAAGTATTTGAAAACTAACAGCACAGAAATTAGCTCTGAAAGATTAGCAAATTACTATTACTTTTCCATTTATGATAATACTGCTCATTATTAACTTGATCATTCGTTGTCATAAGTAATGGTCACCTCACTTAAAATTCCTCTCCGTTCTCACGTCATGTTACAGAATCAATTCATTAATTTCTTAGCTTCTGTGACTCCGAACTTGCCACCTGACATCCTTTGCCTGTGTAAGGAATAGGTGTGTTCAGCAATCTCTGGTTTGTACAGCATTGGTAGAAGTCGTCTATAAGGAAAGACCAGGCTTTAGCATGGGGAGGGAACTCCAGCAACCCCAGCACTTCAGTGTGATTGTGATAATTATGGAGACTCCAGATATTAAATTAGCACTCAGGATCCAGTCCTGTAATCAGTTCTGGAGGCAGACTCTGCTATGTGTGGTTTTATCTAGATAGTATTTTCAAGTATCTTGTGTCATAAACAGAGTAAGATATGTCATATGAATTTTGTGTATGGTCTTGTCATTTATTCAAATATGGCAGGCCTGTATATTTTGTGGGGGGAGACCTTGATTTTTAAATGCATAATGTTTTCTCAGCTGCCTTGAGGCAAAACACAATAGCTGGTGTTGTGGCAGAGCTGTGATTTTAAACTCAGAGATTAGGGAAACTGTGGAATATTTGTTTTTCCATGCATAATCTTTTCTTCATTCTCAAACTAGTATAGTGTTAATAAGGCCATTTGTATTTAGTACTTTGAATAATTTATGGTGAAACTATAGTTCTCGTTCATTTCTAATGTTATTAGTATTGAAGGAAGCCCTTTAATTGACACGAGTTCTACTATGATTTAGTGAAGCATTGCAAAATATTATTTAGATGTGTAATTATGAAATTGGGATAAAGTTGTAATTGCTTTAACGTCAGGACCCTAAAAGAAGGAAAAAAAAAAAAAAAAGGAGCAACTGGGAAACCTATTTTTGTAGGCAAAAGTATCCACTGGTAGGTTGTTACCAAACATGAAATTCTTTATATTTATATCAGTAGTATCAGTCTATTATTTGGTTCATGATACTCAGATATTTGTATTCTCTTAGTACTAGCATAAATCAGATTAACTTCACAGATCTGCCAAATCCTACTTTTATTTAAACATAGAACATCCTGATAAACAAAGTAAAGTTGCAAAGGAGAAGAGTAGTTGGCTGAATGGACTTGCATTGAGCTGAACATTAAAACTCAGTCACCCAAAACTGGAATTCTCTAGCAAATGCAAATTTCTTTAAGTTAGAAGTGTGCCTGACTCCATTCAAAGAAAACCACCAGTGGGAATTTAGATACCTTTGGTTTGGTCTGTCTTACCTGGGGGGGAGGGAATGGCACTTAAGGTAAAGTATGTTTTCTTTCTTTAACAAAAAAAAGCCATAACAAAAACCAAAGAAACAAACAACAAACCCTCCTCTTCTCCCCCCCCAAAAAAAACCCAAACAAAGCAAACTACACCAAACCAAAACACACTTTGGTACATTACCGAAAGTTGATATTGTTTTTGTTGAGTGTTGATGCTGTTCTGTAGACACTAATTTTGATTGAGACTGAAAGCAGATGTGATGACTTCTAGGTTATCACTTTGCCAAAAATATCAAAATCTGTATTTAGGGAAGTAGTAAAGAAGAGAAGGTGGAAAAGAGCTGTAAGGGAAAAGAGTCTTCAGAGTCACATCTGCTTTTCCTTATGTTCTGCTCCAAGAAGTAACATGAAAACACTAATTATCCTCTTAAAGGGATACTTATGTACACATATTCATATACCCATCTCAGTACAGCATACACAGGCATACTTATGTATATTTGTAAATAAAGGTGTATAATATGTGCTTGGAGGAAACAGTCAATCACCTTGATGTCTTGAATACACTTCTGGAGCTGTTCTTTGTTTGATGTGACTGACTCTAGTAAATTGATTAATGTCATGTTGGGATTCTGTTGGTGTTTCCTCTGTTATAATAGTCCTCCTACTCCTTTTGTCAATGGATTATTAAAAATGTTGCACTTTTTGAAATGATGCCTGGACTTCTAGAAAGTCCATGCATGCACCGGAGCCTGAAGAGCTCCTGTAGATGCTATACGAGGAGACAGCAATATGAGCAGCCAAGCGTATCTTATTCAAGAAAGGAAAATTCCACTTGTTTCAAAGGTCATTTAAGCTTCTGTGCAGATCATAACCCAGTTCTTTAACTTGGCCCAGAACCAAAAACGTAATCAGTGCAGTAGGGTTAGGAAGTGCTGATTATAGCTTATTTGTTAATGTTTTATCTCATACAGAGTTCAGCAGAGCCTCACAATTACTTCAAAGACTCTAATCAGACCTTGATGCATGTTTTCATGTTTGAATGGAGCTTGCTTCTCTTCCACAGAGGTGAGGTCTCTGTGACCTGAAGGCAAAGTTCTGCTCTGGTTTTTCATTGTAGAAACTCAATCAGACCTCGCTTGGGTTCTTTTCGACTCACTGGGCTTTGGAAAAGATGGTTTTTGCCCCATCGCAGCCCTTCAGAGGTCAGAAAGCCTGACATCTGAAATAATGTCTGTACACAATGTAAGGTAATGTCTCTGGAAGAGCCACTAACTCCTCAACAGCTGTATGGCAGTATCCAGCAGTGGATTTTTGCTGTCCAAAGTTAGATTCAAAGTAATGACCCAACCTCCAAAAGCTATGTCACATGGTAACAGTCCTTTAGAAAGAGGGTCATAAACTATGTGCTTGTGTTGAGAGCATAAGTGATTTTTAGTTTTCTTTTAGTAAGCTGTAACATGCCAGACATCAGTGAAGTAAAAAAAATAGAATATCTGGAGGCTGCGTGCTGTTATTTCTATTAAGAGCAGGGCTGTGTTAGGTAGGATTTCTCTCACATACTCCTGTGTTCAGGCCTAGTCATTAGGAAGCTGATATTTTGTTACTTTTGTCAGAACTAGCTAACAAATCTCTGCAGTTCTCATACTGTTTCAGAATTAAAAACTGTGGTTTAGTGTAACATTAGTTTTTGATAAATGTACTTGTTCATTCCTAGCACATTCCTGGAAATGGTTGTTGAAGACTTTGAATCTATGCATGGGTAGACCCCTAATAAATGGCAAACAAACTGTAGAAACTAATTTAGGCCAAATATAATAAGGTATTAACAGATCATTCATGCCAATGTATAATTACATTCCTATTAAATTATTGACAGAAACCTGTTAGTGTGTGTTAGATATTTATTTTTGAGTGCAAAAAATCTTGTTTTCAAATTAGACAGTGCTTTTTATACTGAAGTAGTATACTGTTTGTGGAGGTATTAGGAAATTGCAGTCAGTCCTGAAAAAAATTTATAACATAATTGTCATTTAAAAAAAATCCCCAAATAAGAAATAACATTCTTTAATGTGTTGCATTATTGGTGTCTGTATATCTAATGCAGTCTGCGGACTTCAGTAAAGGTAAAGCAATTGAGAATAATCTTTTCATTTAGATTGGTCTGTTTGTAGTTGAATAAGTTTCACTTGAGGTAGCAGCTTGGATCAAATTACTATTAAGTAAAAGTTAAACTGGCTTGCTCTGTGGGAGATCAGTGCTAAAAATTTCATGATGAAAAAATGTCTAGATTAACCCAATACATATGCACTAGGAAAGCTTATACATAATTTTTAATGCATACCTCCTATATCCCTCTCAGTATTTCTATCTTATTGAGATTAAATTCCCACCATACACTCTATTAAATCTTAAATAGTTACTCAGAAGCGATACTGAAACTCCTATACTTGACATTTTTTTTCAAACTTTAGAAAGCACACTGAAAAATTGTTCCAGTCTCCTGTTTGTGGTTTCAGTTTACATTGGTGACTGTTTACTGGTGAAAAGGTGATTTGGGAGATGTTTGTCAAGCATTATACATGGACTTTTCAAACATTAAACCTCTCCCTGGTTTAATAATGCTGGGGTATTTTTCTGACTACTAGAACATTTAAGAGGTAAATCAGGTAAGCAGTAACAGATAGGATTGTAAGACAAGACATTCGGTTCTGTTGGTCTGAGGAGGTATTTTTTCAGTAAAGTTAGAGAAAATTAATCTAGTTTTCCAATATTCTGAGATATTCTTCTAAAATGTGTGTTCCACCCCATGCTTTCCATCCTCTTGTTACTTTCAGAGAAAGGGCTTCCAGCTGGAAGAGGTACCACTGGGACTGGAATGCGTTGTCAGATTTATCATGCATTAGAAATAAAGGAAGGTGGCATTTTTAGCCAGAGAAGGTGGAGATGTGCTACTGGCTTGTCAAAGGAGAAATATCAGTTGGAGCTGAGTGGGTAAAGAGAGGTATTAAAGCAAAGCAGTGCTGTAACTACTCCTACATTTATACAGTCCTAAAATTGCATTTGGCCCTTTGAAGGCAACTGCGAGGCCGATGTGGTCCCTGGTAAAAATGGGT
Organism: Caloenas nicobarica; assembly: GCF_036013445.1. Classification (NCBI taxonomy): domain Eukaryota; kingdom Metazoa; phylum Chordata; class Aves; order Columbiformes; family Columbidae; genus Caloenas; species Caloenas nicobarica. Next base: position 96,825,582 of record NC_088246.1, on the reverse strand, counting down.
TTGACAGCCCTACTGTAGAGGTTAAGATGTAGTTTCTTACTAGGAGGATGTGATTCTGAAGTCCTGTTCCGGTTTGAGCAAGATGGACTAACAACCTACCTATTTTTCAGGTGGAAGTAGCTTGGCTGATGAGTGTCCTTACCTGGTGTAGTGAAGGACTGCCCACTGTGGGCCAGGAGAATCTTCTCAGACCTCTCATGTTTTGAGGGTGGGGTTCTGGCCAACAGTCCTCACATTCTTTATTTCATGGTCTTTGAATTTACACGTATCTTGTCTTGGTAACATGGTTATTTGGTTTTACATGTTTGTCTCTTAAACAGAGTACAAATTTATGGGGAAGGGAAACTTATGTTTCTCTTATTCTTATATCCCTGAAATTGATCTTCACTATCTGTTCCTGGCAATGGACTGTTTGCTGGATGGTATAAATAAATCAAGGGCTGTAATCATTTGTGGGAAAGCTCGTGTGAAGAACCTCCACTGGAGAATAATTTTATTACTGATTTGAAGTAGCAGCCTCTTCTCTTTGCCAAAAAAGGCCAGCAGAGGGAGGTACCGTTGTGTTTGCCAAACGAGGCATTACACATCTTGTCCTTGGGAATAAATAACGGCTGGGAAGTACTTCTGTGGGGCTTCAAAGTTGGGATCACTGATTTTTGCCATCTGACATTTGCTGTTTGTTGCATGTGCCGGTTCTCATGTGGGTGCGTAATTATTGCTGTGGTTGCATGTTCAATTCAAGGCTCTAGCTCCCAAAAGCTCGTACTATTTCTAGGTAACGAAATTAGTTTTAAGGGAAAAGGGAGAAGAAAAGAGTTACTTTTTGGTTTCCGTTATTTTGAACTTTTTCTTCTAGTTTTTTTGAAACTCATAAAATAATTTAAAAGAGCTTCTGTATATCACTGCACATTTCATTTGAAATATTTTGCAGGGAATATTTAGAGTCACTAATTTGTCCTAGATTTTATACGAGTCCAATTAGTTCAGGTCACAGAGCAAGAAATAGAACTGACTAGAAAAGTCAGTTTCAAATATTATCTTAGCATGTTGCTGTAAGATGTGGTTGTTTTATGGGAATAATGAGGAGAAAAGTAGAGCGGGAGAATACTACTAGAATGTTTAGCTAATGACTGCTGTTATAAACAATTATTATTAAGATTCCTTAAACATCGCTTTTTATTATGGTGGTTTCATCTCCAGTGGAAATTCTGAATGCCTCTTTCATGCACAAAAGTGAATGTTTCTGTGAAAATTTCAACAAAACCAACAAAAGTATTTTCCAGTAACAGAAGAACAGGAAGTATGTTCTCTTTCAACTCTTCTTTCATTTGATCAATCGCATCAGAGAGAAAGAAAAAAAGGAGAGACTGAAAGATGGTAGTTTCTTCACTAGAAAGGTGTGAAAGCTAGTTTCAGTTTGGGTGAGCTACAGTTGTTTGAAGACTTGCATAGATATGAATCACTTGTGATTTATATTTCATCCGAAGACACCGAGCCGGTAGGCTGCAGTATGTTATTCGCGTGTAGCTGAGGTACCTCTGATTCATGCCCACAAGTGGGGGCTTCAGCTGGTCCCACACAACTCGCTGAAAGTGTCTGTGGAAATAACATCACCGACTGCAGTCAATATTTAATCATGCCCCAGTGAGCAAAAAGTGAGCACTGAATAAAGCTGCATCTTATGGATAGGTCAAATGGATGAAGGTGGATGCTGATTGATCCCTTTACTGTGGTCTCATTTAGCACAGAAGCTGGCAAATGATGATATTTGATAGCATGTAATTTTTTTTTTCTGTGGCTAAGAAAGATATATTTCATAGGGTTGGATGTGACTTCTTAATAAATGTGAAATCCCTGCTTTCTTTTGCACTCACATAGACCTCAATACCAGCAAGCTGTAAACTATAAGCTGCAAGGAGGCACTCATGTACATGGAATAGTGCCAGTGCCTACTGGAACAGCCTGAGCCACCTAAAGAGCTTTTGTGGAGTTGGTATGGCCCCTGCTGAGGAGTACAGCAGGCAAAGAAGGTGTATGGTATTGACTGTAAGCTGTTCTAATGATCTGTCTGCTTTGCTGCAGGTAATAATGCAATGAGAGAAAATAATGCAAATCAGTAGCACGTGGAGAAAAATAATAGGAACTTATTATGGATAAATGCAATTGCACATTTCATGCTTTGCTTTTTTGTAATTAGTCCATCAAGTCAGACACTAAAATACATTAATTAAAACACCAGTTTCCCATAGAGCTCAGTAGCTTGTTAGCAGCCCTTAAAATATCGATACCGTTATCCACGTTACTCACAGTCCAGTGCAAATCAGCATTTGGCAGTTGGGTTGAGCTGTGATGACTCAAACTGATGAGCTCTGTGGACCTTCAGCGGGCAGCAGAACATGCCCCATGGCTGCGGGCTGACTGCTGCGTTACTTCCCTGGGCCTGTAGCAATTAAGTCAAATCATGCTGAGGAACAGCGTCTCCTTTAACTGCATGGTAACTATTCAGGCTTTGGGCATCTCTGGCCTTGTCCATCAAGCACTGTTTTTTTGTGGTCTTTTGAAGAGCTCCTTGGCCCTAAGCAAGGGAAACAAAATATTACCTTGTCTGGCAGAGCAGGAGTGTTTGGGTGAGAGGCACATTGCTATTCAGAAAACATGCTCTGGTTTTGATAGCTTTTGTCTAAATTCAGTGCCAAACAGGAACTGAAGGTGCAGATAACAATATCCATTAAATGTTAAATCCAGAAAATATTCAGCAAAAGCAGATCTCAAGCCATATTAGTAGGATTTTTTTTTTCTTTTAGTGTACTTCATTAATGGTTTTGCAGAACCAGGATTTTTATCTGTCTGTCTGTCTATACAGTGTGTAGGCATACCATGCCCTGTCTCATAATGAGATTTCAGGCATTTTTATGAAGGTTGTATGTATTGCATAGGTAAAGCTACTTTTGACATTTAATTTAGGAGCATCCCTGGGGGGAGGTGAGTTCTTATGCAGTCAATGGAAAGAGGGAGCTGCCTCTTAAAGGCAGATATTTAGATATTTAGATAACTAAAATAACCTGAGGTACATGATGTGATACCACCTGTTAAAACCTCACTCTGTCCAAGTGATATCACACCTGTCTACAACCTCTGTAGAGCCCTCTTGTCCCTATTTTGTCACTTGGTTGTTCTCTTGTTTTGGTGTATGAAAATCTCTCATATTTATCTTTTGACAGATAATACTTTATTTTGCCTTTAGCTTATTTTTGGATAATCTATTTCATACTGGTTTTGTTAATGTTGCTGTACTTAAGAAATATACTTTCTCCCCAGGGCATTGGTTTTATCTACTTTCCAAGTAATATTATGTATACAATTCCACTGAATTGCAATTATATCCGCCAATCAAAATTCATGACTATACAGTTGCTGCCTTGTAACTACACATTTCGTTCTTCATTATGAAAATTTTGGCAATGTAGCTGGCAGCCTGTAATCAGCTGGAGTGCAGGAATTTTGAAATGCTGGGGCTGTTAGAAATAATCTGTGAAGCTACAGCGCAGGTCGGCTCGTTTTGGTGACTGTGGTAGAATCACATGATAGCGAAAGCTTAAGGAGGTGGACATGGAGCAGCCACACCGAATGCAGGTAAATCGCTTATTTTTGGGAGTGATGCGCAGTCAAAGTTCAGAAATGTGTAGCACCAAGAACAATTTCAGAGATTAAAAGAGCGGATTACATAATACCAAAGGATCAATAATTTAGCCAGATGGGAGCTGGGTGACCAGGCATGGGCATATGGCTGGGTGTGAAGGAGGAGAAAGCTTACTCTCCGTGTGCCACCAGGCCATCGTAGGGAGCACCTCCATGGTCCTTCTGTGTTCCTCCTCCTATAGACCTTCCTCTGGGTGGTAGGTCTATACATAGCTTAATGATTAATTACTAAAAGATTTAATGAAGATGTAACTGCCTTGTTCTACTTTCAGTTCATCAAATGATGTCTTTAATTTTCTTCAAAGTCAGGTAGAGTCACCTTTTAGGAAAGTGTGCTTTTGTCAGAAGCAGGTATTTTGGCTCCAGGAGATTAATCTGGCTACTTTCTTTTTGCCTTATGTGTTTTGCAGGCAGTCAGACTATGTACAGTCAAATGTTCTCACCTGGTCTTAAACTCTAATTTTAAAACGCTACAAATTAAATTATCTTTATCTTTTTCCATTTAAGAGATAGAAGTGTTCAATTAAACTGAATGGTCCCCTGGCATTTCTGAGGCTGTGTGTGCCTGTGCACTCATGAAGTTTTACAAAGAGTGAAGGCAGGCGCTCAGAGATGGCGGATGCTTTATGAAGAGGTGAATGGGAGCACAGAAGGAGAACAGAGAGCTTGGCTGGTGCTTTCTTCAGCAGGACAGACTGGCCCGCGTTGGTTCCCAAAGAGCTCCTCGTGTAAAATTAATCTGCAAGAATATTAGCATATGGATATTACAGTTTATGAACCGATACTCTTGCCGAATAACTTTCTATAACTAATGCCAACACATTGAATGGGTTTTGATACTCCTATTAAAAAAACCTACTTCTGAAACTTGATTTTATCTTACTGTTGGTATATTATTAGATCAATGAAGTCAGTTACACTTTCCAAAAATAATAGTATGTAAATTAAACTAAAAATTAATTTTACATTTTCCTTGAGTAATGAAACCATGTCTTGATAGATATTGCATTTTGATTTTCTTTTGGTTGATCATATTTTCTTTCTCCTGTTACTTCCCGTAAACAGTATAATTTTATAGTGCTGACAGCCTATATACTAAATACCACAGTGGAACAGGAGGAACTGTATTATTCTGTATATACTGACAAATCTCTTTGGTTAATGAACTTTTAATAAAGTTAAAATAGCAAATGTTAATAAATCAGGGGAAAGCACACTGAAAGTTATTAATGCTCTTTTCTTTGCCAGTGTTATGCATGTGCCACATTTTTTTCTTTACTGTAAAAATATAGTTTTACTGAAACAAGACAGAGAAAAAAAAACCTACAGCATAAAACTGCAATAGCAATAAAGAGATTTGTTTCAGTGCAGTCTCGCATGATGAGAGAGCCTATTTCTCTTCTTGGGCAGTGGATAGAGAGTATTAAATGCTCTTCTCTGTTTTTAAATAAACAGCAACATTAAAGATAAAATAAAAGTTTCAGAATTAATAATTTTTCCTTCCTCAGCCAAATGTCCTCCCACATTTTCAAAGTAATATACCCACAGGAGGGATTTAAAAAATGACCGGCTGTTCTTTTTGCCTCCATTTCACAGAACTTCAATATTGTTCTTTGTAATGAGCCATGTAATAAATCAAAGTTGAGAAACCGCTGAGGGGGCCTTTACCTAGAGGTCTTTTAGTCCACAGTGCCTCACAGGAGCATCGTTTGGGATAGAAAGTGCCCGTCCCCTTGTCAGCTGAACGAATTGCGTTTGAGAAACTTCAGCCAGTTGCCTGGTTTTTACTCTTGCTGATGGTCCAGAGGAGCATCACTGGGCTCTGCTTGTGGTGCCCATAAGAGCTAATGAACCAAATGGCTTCTCTGTGCAGGCTTTGTTCAGAGAGAGCGTTGGCTGGGGTGGTCGCCTCAGGACAGTGGTCCTTCCCTCCTCTTTCTGCCTTTGCCAGCTCTCCCAGCTGAAACTAGTGACTGTAGGTTGTTTGTAGCCCTGACCGCTGCCATGGAGCTGGGCCCCGGTGTTGGTGGTCATGGCCGTCACCCCCCACTTCATCTCCACCTCAGGGTAAAGGTGTTTGGTGCCAAGTTGAGGGCTGCCTGGCAGGCCATGTTCTCAGGATGGTCGTAGCGAGAATATGGCCTGCTGGAGGAAAAGATGCTGTCCCCTCGCTGGTGTCCTCTTGCTGGTGTCCCCTTTCTGGCAGAGGCCTGGCTGTCACCTACCAGGCCACAGCATGCCTGGTTTTTGGGGTGAGCTGAGCAGCTGTACCCTCTCCTGTCAGAAACTGGGCCGGCCGGACCCCTGGCTGCATTTTGACCCCTGTGTGCTTGTACATGCTGCTTCGTACAGCTTGAAAGAAACTTTCTAGGACTTAAAAATAAAGCAAAAAACCTTTAAAGTCTGTATATCTAATAAATTGATCTAGGTTTTTTCCACACTCCACACCTCAAAGCACCTCAAACCACTTGATTAACTTCAAGCCATCATTAAAAATTCTGCTTTTGCTGGACACTGTAAGTGGGGAAATCTTGAGGCAGGGGAGAGCTTTTCTCTTTTGAAAATAAGAGGAGGGATGAGTGTCCAGGTTGGTTTTATCATTAGCACTGCCTCACATCTTTACCCACTGAATCACTGCTACGGCAACATAATATATAATTATACATATTTCCAAGCGTCAAGGCTTCTCGTTTAAAGCTTAACTGAGTTTTAAATCCCTGTGGAAAGTGGAGGCCTTTAAAATACTTAATAAATTCTAATCTTAATCATATTCATCATTATCAAAATTTGAAATAGGTTGAAATGCTTAAGGTAAGTGAACTGAAAAAACTAATAAAGGGCATGAAACACACTGGAGAAATGGAAGAATAATTGCTAAAGATTAAGAAATCTAAAATGGCCAAACATGAAAAAGCCTTCATTTCCAATAAGCTTTTCTTTAAAAGTTTTGCAATACCTTAATAATATAAAAGGAGAGTTTTAAAATGAATTGAATATTAAGTGCAGCAGAGTGGGAAGAAATATTTAAATACAGTAAAACTTAAACTAGTCCTGTCTTTGGGCTTCAAGCATGATTTAGGCCTTGTCAGTTCTTGAGAGAGTTGCTTTATCTGTCAGCAAGGAGGCAACACTGATCCTGTTGTTGCTATTAATAATAATTATTATCATAGTGGTAACAGTCGCTTTCATAATAAGTAGTGCCTAGGAGTAACAAGGTACTGTGGCTGTAGACACCAGGTTGCTCAGTCTTGTACAGGCAGAACAAAAATATTTTTCTCTTTCAAAGAATGTGTAATTATTATAAGCGTGAAAGAAAAGACCTCTTAAAATATTTTGGTTTTAATTAAAGATTATAAAGATGCAATCAAAATGTTTGGCTTCTATTGTATTCTCCTTTGTTCTTCTGCTAGTGAATGAAAGACGCCTTGCTGTGAATGTTGCCTGACTATTGGAACATATTTGACAGTCATTTTTTGAGAGCTGTGGAGACCTCTAAGTCAGGCAGGGAAATACCATACCCCAGGAACTTTAGGGAAATGGACTTTTTGTGTGAGGTACTGCACTAGGGGTGTTCAAACGGTACGCTTCACAATGTAGTCTGTGGTAGAAAATGAAGTTAAATATTAAAAAAATACTGAATCTGGTAATTTTATTTTTATTTTAGGGATTACTTACCTGGATCATGCGGGTTCAACACTTTTCCCAGAGAGTCTACTTAAAGCTTTTACTGATGATCTCAGAAACAACATTTATGGTACGTGCAAACCAGCGTTCTCATTAGTCTTCTCTAGTTTCCATCTAAATAGATCAAACTGTGCCTCTTGAGTTGTTTGAAGAGTACTTCTGTGGGTTTTTTAACACTGCTATAGAGTAGTTGGAAGACCAGTGATTTTACAAAGGAGTCATAGTCCCTTCGTGTCACCCCAAGCTTTGTTCTTTGGTGGCCAAATGTCTATGTTGGTGAACAAGAAAAATCAAAGGAAGCATGACTCTGTTGCCCAGGGCTTAAGGCATCGTGCTGGGGATAAACAAATACAATGTAGCTCTGACCACTGTTTGTTCAGTCTTTTTGTTTTTCGCAGAAAATGTAAAAACAATTTCTTTTGCAAGGACCAGAATCCAGAACCACTCCCCTTCTCAGTGAGAGTCATCACAGGGAGCTTACACTATGGCTCAGTAGAAACATTTTATTTAGAAGAAAGCTTAGCTCAAAGATCTCAAGTGAATTTAGGCAGGGAATAGGTGCTATATGTCTCCCAGCCTGTTAGACTTAGGTGCATACCCAGAAAAAAGTATGTGTATTGCCAAGGCAATCTCGCACACAAGAATATCTACAGAGTTGTGCCATATCTGGGTGGAGATTTAGCTATTGCAGCTATGGACAGGGACATTTCAGCACCACCTACATGTACTGCATCCCCACATCCTCTACTTAAACCTTTCATCTCTTTTGAACATTATTATCTAGCCGAGAACCACTCACTGAATGTGCATTTCTACAAAGACAGCAGCATCCACTCTTTAGGAAATGTTGTTAGTCTGTGAGACAATTTACGTTAGAGTGATCCATGCTCAACCAGAAAAAAATACACTGTATACTATTATATATATATGCTGTGAGTAGTCCCACTGAAATAATTAAAATTTCTCATTGTGTGTTACTGTCTGTGGGCTGTGTTCTTTTTGATAGTATTGTGTCTTTCTTGTGCCCCCTGAAACATAGACCAAAATGATTCCTCACTTGGGAACTAGGTATCACTGCTTTAAAAGAAAACTGTGTACGTTCAAGCCCTGGCACACTTGTGCTTATCACCTGGGCCAGCCACTTGAGAGCTCTGGGTAGTTTTCATTTTCGATGTGCCATTGTGCCTGTTATTTCCTACTCTCTTTTTCCTGAATGCTGGCACAGCCAGGATCCAAGGCATGGAATTAAGTTCCACTATGAAATAGATGTTCTTCATGGGGATAGATGTTTTTGCAGTTATAACAAGATATGCTGATTTGATTACATTCAAAGTCTCCTATTCAGATGCATGTCAGTGATATTAAAATTAATGTTCTGTCACCGCAGCCATTGTAAAGTGAAATGTATGCACTCTGATCTTAGTTATTTCAAACAACACTGGGCTCAACCCTTGCAATAAGTATCATCTGTGGTGGAAAAGAATTAAATTTGTGAATCAATTGAGGGCTTGTGAATAGAAATAGTAGTGCTGCCAGTTTGGAGCAGATTTGTATAGTACCTTATAATGCTACGGGAGAACAAATTTTATCTTTTTTAATACCGCTTTCATCTAAAATGATAACAAGAGCTCTAGTATGGTCAATTTTTTTTTCAGTTACATCTCTGATCCTCTGAGGGCAGTAACTGTTGTATACAAAGAGTTTATTTAACAGACAGAGGTGTGAGTGAAGGGGCACTTTGACTTGCAGCTTTTTAAATTTTCTTGGTGATAATCCACAGGCCCAAAGAACTGCAGTTTAGCTGTTCCATGTGTAAATGAGGGAAAGGAATGCAAGTAAGAGAGATTCTCACTTCTAAACTGAGAATATTTGAATTGGAAATTGCACAAATTCAACATCAGAAACGAAAAGTCTAGGTATTAGCTTTGGGTTTGAGCTCAAAATTTATTATTCTTTTCAACACTTCCACTCAATAACTTTCAGCAGGGTGACTTCAAAATGTTAAAAAGAGAGTAGGTAATATTGTAACCTACTGCAAAAACTGTATTAATATAGCAATATTTTTCTTGTTCTCTTTCTGAACTGTTTAGGCAAGTTGTTTAAGCATTTACTAATAGGAAAGTATATTGTGCCCGTGTGGATATTGATGTAATCTTTTTTGCTCAAAAAGATAAATTCATGCCCTTCTTATATGCTGTCTAAATTGTTAATACATGCCTGTGCTGAGGACTGCTAAGGTGGCTCCTAATTTTGCAATAAAATTTATATTTTCATGAGCTGTTTGAATTTCAGACACTAAATAAAAACTGGGTTAGTCCTGGTGTCCAATCATGAATGTTATCTCCAGATCCTCTCTTCTGAATTGCTTCTTGGCTAGTGCACAAATATATCTATGAATGTGCATTCTGTCTGTAGTTTTTCCTAGTATATTTGTGCATTTGCAGTTGCACTTTCTTTTTAAGGGAGCTGCCTAAGTATCAGTAAAAGATCCAGCTGAAGTTTCAAGGTCTGTCATAATTGCTTTCTTCTGTTATATGTTCCTTCTCTTGACTAACTGCTCTACGGAGCTTCAGGGCATTGCTGTGAAGTATACATTAAATCTTTCTTTATCATCTTTTCAGGCTGGTTTGTTGTAATTCTTTGATAAAAGAGAAAATTAATAGCAAAATTGTGATTAATGATTAACTTCTATATCTCTGTCTCCTAGGCAACCCTCATAGTCAGAATATCAGCAGCAAGTTGACATATGACACAATCGAGCATGTCCGATACAGGTAGAATAATTTTTCTTTCATGTGTTTATGATGCACTTCATAGTTTTCACTTTGATTAGGCTTGTGCTGTTTTGTTGACTTTGATGTGATGTCATTTTCTGAGGGTTATCTGTCACTTCTAAAGAAATTACACAAGGTACTTGGACGATCAAGAATTGGACAAAATCAGTTCTTTTTCTCCCAGATGCCCAAATTCTCAGAGTCCTGTAGTTAAATTAGGGCTGTAATATAACTGCACAATTTTCATTAAGATCTAGAAGTTGGAATCTCGAAAGTGATTACTGGTAAGATGGTATGGTAAGATAGTAAGGTGGAACTAAGTGCAAGGGCATGGTTAAAATTCAGTTGAAAATAAATGGGACATAATGGCTTCTGAGAATTTATGAAAAAGCTTATGAGAATGTGTACATTGTTTTACAGCAGGTACTTGCTTCTGTCATAATAAAATACCTTTTAAAGTAGTTTTAGTGTAATTTTTAAGAGCAAAAAGAAAAGGTAAATTTGAGTGCTGGGCCTTTTGAGTATGGGCAAGAAAGTGAACTGAATCTCTAAATAAGGTACCCCTCTGAAAGTTCAGGATAGAATGTGCCAAAAGTACACTTCTTGCCCTTAGTTTACACCATGAAAAAAATGTACAATTTAGGTACTTGGTTATTGGTTTTAGGGGTTTGTTTTAGGTAACTCTTGCTATTTTATAAAATATGTCTTTATAGAATAATATGTATGCTTTGAGTTTATTTACCTGCTTTTAATGTCACTTTTTGTGCATGGAAACAATTGTTATGGATTCCTCTTCATTTTATCATCTTCCTTAAAAGCAAAGATTTCTCCAAAACACATCACAGAATTTGGATCAATAGCAGTGGAACTATAGGATTGTAATGTTCACAGTTGTAATGAAGAAAATCTGCCTTACACCTCTCTTCTGCTTTTTCTCTGACTGCACTTTTATGAGGGTGTAAAAACCCAAGATTTCTAGCTGGAAGACGCTGCTGGCTATAAGCTTCCCCCCCACCACCAACGTTCAGGAGAAAGTATTTAGTTTTGCTTCTTCTGCAACCCTCTCTCACACTGTGCAGGATGACAGCCTATTAATGTTGGGCCAAATGAAATGAAAGAGACTTATCTATGAGGAATAGCTGTTTTCAAAAGTAGATGCTTGAGCTGGGTACAGCAACACCTACAGCCCTGCAGAGTCTCCTGAGCACACCTCCGTGCTCACAAGCAGCGTTAGCATTCTGATTTCCATTTACTCTCAGTGATATTTCAATGTTGCCATTTAATCCTTCTTCTTAGGAAGGCACAGTGGAAAGCGTAACTGTTTCTAGAATAATTACTATTGTATGCTGTGTTCTTCAATGTTAGGGAGTAAGGAAAAACTTCCACTGTGTAACATATAGATTACCATTACAGATCATAGAGCTGACTCTTCAGCTTGTTTTATTTTGGATCTTTCTTTTAAAAAGCAGGAGACTTTTATAATAGCAGGGTGGCAGATGACAAGAATCATACGAGTGTCTGTATTGGTTATTTTTTTTTTTAATAAAAATCCTTCTGCATCCAAATGAACATTTTTCGGTATTGCACCTAATAGAATTATTCAACAACATTGAGTTTAACTGAAAAAGGCATCCTGTTGCATATATTAAATACAAAACAAACATAAACCAGTATTAAATCTTTAGTCTGGCTCTGCTTAGAAGACACTGCTTCACTACTGCATATTGCAAGTGTAAGACATACAAGAACAATGTTTTAAAATAATCAGAAAGCTGGAATTTTAAAAACCTTGCATATGGGAAAAGGGTTACTTAATACTCAATGTAATGAATTTCTGAGTTGTATTATCTCTGCAGCATCATAAGGATATATTGCACTAATGTTCTTTGGCTGTATGGAAGTGGAGAAATGGCATTTCCATACATCCAGAAGCAAAATCATAAAAAGGATCTGTAATCTTTCGATGTATACATTTAATAGATTTAGATAAAGTTTATTAGAGTTCTTGCATCCTCTTCTCAGCATCACTCATGGTTAATGTACAGATACACACATTTAAAAAATCTCTCTGCAGTTCATTTCAAGAAAGGGGAAGCAATTCTTTAAGAATAAAATAGTTATTTTTACTCTTGACGCACTTGGCTTGGTCAAGAGGTAAGCTGGATTGATTATTGTAATTTCGTAAATCATAGAAAACATCCATTGACTCAAATATTTAATTACTTTTGTTATTTTCTTGGAAATTCATGTTCTGAGAGTGGTTTCTGTCAGTCAAGCAAATATGAAGGCAAATCCAGATCATACAGTTTTGTACTCGGGAACGGTGTACACTGCCAGGTTAGGAAAGTCTATTCTGATGCTGCTATCACCAATATTGACAAATATAAACCAGAAATTACGCTTTGTGTTCATTTTTAATTAGTTGCTTGTGTTATCTCATCAGAAAACCAAACTATTTTTTTTTGGTAAAGATCATATTGCTTTGGAATTAAACACTGAAAAAAAGCTATAGTTCCGGTGGTAGCCATGTGCCACAAGAAGAATTACACGTGAGCAATTAATTTTAAGATTTCTGAAACTACCCACTGAATTATTCTTTCATTGAGGAAATTGAGTCTGTGTGCTGTGATGTAGGACACAGCTGACTGTCTCTGTGTCTTGTCATATTGCTTATTTTTATTAGCTGCAATGTCACAGAAGTATAGATTTTTAATATACTTTCTATTGCCTTTCAGATAGGTGACATACTGACAGTGTTTTTGCGGCATTTTCTTCCTGAATTTTTATGACTACGTCTTTTTTGATGACTACGCTTTTTAAATTTTTATTGCAGAATAATGACTGAATTGTTGAATTTAATAGAGTTTTGATGTTCATCCTTGAACTTTCAGCTACCACAAAATGTTAAACTTAAGCATACATTGGGAATTTAAATACATATTAAAAAAAAATCAAGAAATTTCAGCTAAGATTTCAGCACCAGGTATCTCCTAAAAATATGTGTATCATAGAATTTTCTTGCTGAAGCTAAAAGGATTTGGCATTGTGGTAAATGAGATCGAGTTTAAATGTAGAACCAAAATGTGTATTTCTATAAAGGTCTCTCTCAAAACATGCCATCTAAGTGAACTATAAGGGAAAAATAATCTCTGTGCATGCAAATGAAAAAAGGTGTAGCAGGCGTGCACAAAACAAATGTAAACAGCTTAGTATTGAAAAAAATATTTGCTTCTGTGATAAAACACACAGGTTGTTCCAGATTTTGTTAAGGAAGTTGTTTTATAAGTGCTGTTTATAATTTCATTTACATTGTATTTACAGAGATTATTTCATGAGAGCAAGTTAGAGCTTTACATTCCTTCTATAAGCATTGTACCTTGCTTATGAAATAAGTTTCCGATCCAAGTCTTTTTTTTTTTTTTAATTATCACATGTTCTGAAATGGTGCTATGTGCAAGATAAGATTTTTTTTCTTTATTTCCAGGTTTAAGCAGTTATGTGTCTGAAAATAGTAATGTTAGAACTGATACATACATGAAAAGTGGTTGACCTTTCCCACACAGTAAGAAATAGTAGATACAGTATCTGCTTAGTATCGATTTGTCCTTTGCAAAGGTCATTGGTGGGAGACCGTACGGATGAGTGACACCTGAGTGATGCGTCCTGTCCTCCTTAATGGTACCTATCAACTTGAAAACCTAGTTTCAAAACTGAGGTGGTTCAGCCGTTTTGCATGCTTGGTTTATAATGCCATTTGCAAGTCCTGGTTTTCCCGATCCCTCGGCTTAGCTGCCAGGGCAGGTCTGAAATACCACAGTCGGTGGCGCCTGGAAGAAGTGCTCGCTGGGGTGACTCTGTACATGGCAAACAGGAGAAGCACTGGAAGATAATGATGAGTAATGGATAGTTTTTTTGGAAGACCTTGATAATAGGCAAGAGGAATGATCTTTTTCCTTATGTTTCATGAAGTGATTTTTTGCAGGCATGCAGTGAAACAATCCCAGTGTGCCCACAGCGAGCTGGCTGATATCCTGACTCTGTGCTCTATTACGTGCTCAGCGACAACAGAGCAATGGCTTTGGTGCAGACGCTCCTTATTTTCTCCTTGGCCACACCTGGCCTTTTACGCAACTGTGGAAACCTATTTTTTTTTCTTGCTAGTACTAAAAGGAAAAAGCCAGTGGGATGGATAGTAAGCTTAAAATGAAGACAAAGGACTCCATTTTATGAACAGTTGTTTCTGGGAGTCAATTCACTACTTTGGGGGGGTTTACTCTTTGCGATCCTATGCAAGGTAGTGAAAAGCTTCTGGGCAAGGCAACAGGTGCTTTTATTTTTTCATGAATTAGGAGGCTGATTTAAGAACCAATGAAATCAGGCTGGTTTACTTTGGAACTTTGCTCCTGGACTCTCATCTCTATTTTAATAAATTCATAAGCCATTAACTTGATAAACTGAAGTTTTAGAAAGGAATTTGCTAATGCTGTCTGCTACTCTTCTAGTAGTCAGCTTTATACCTTCATGGTTTATATGAATAGATTGCAGTAAATAAAATTTGTGCGTTCATGGTCATGCTCTTGGATTAATCTTTGTTGCAAAGAGAGCCAAATCTGGAATGCTTCATTTATTGAAACAAATAAATATTTCAGTAAAATAAATTAAAATCTAGAGGTCAAGATTGCTAGTTTATGAACACAAGGGAAGAAATGCTTCTGGGAATTCTGAGTTTAATTTGTGTGGGTGGTTAGAGGGTGTTTTGCAAAGATGTCTGAAAAACAGTGGATACGACCTTTAATTTCATTCCTTCCCAATTCAGAAAAACACCTCAGGAATCTGCTTTTATTATGCAGGTGTGACAAAGAAGCAATGGAGAATAAGCTTAAAAACAATCTTGCTGCGTCATTGCTCTCTACATAACATTCAGAGCAGGGAGAGTAGTACAGGCTTACTTGGATTCAGGCCACCATGTTAGTTCACAGTTTTTAAACGCACACAGCCTTGCTGCCTCCTCAGCTGCTCTTGTGGCAGGGCCTTGATGGCCTCTGTGTCGGCAGGGGAGCCTGCAAGAGGGCACCTGAGTGATGAATGAGACATTCCAATTGGAACAAAATTCATTGATAAGAATAGTGAAATTTCTCCAAGGCAAATTCCATTTTTCCTTTCACTTCATCTCTTTGTCTTTGGGTTTATATGAAAGCTTTTTTTCCCTCCCTAGGCTATACAATACTTGTAGAAGAAATGCAGTGTTCCTCCCTCATCTGGATTTGCAATTGCTTCCTAGGAAGCAGTATAGCAAGACACGGGTCTGTGACTTTTCTAGTAACACTTGTTTCCCCAGCCGCTTATTGAGCAGTAACATAGTCCTGTCCAGCTGTTGGAAGCCCCAGTGGTCCCTTTGCCAGCTCAAGGGGAATGTGACAACCTCATTATTGGCCTAGATGATTATTTGTGTTTTAAATAAGGCTTTTGGAAGATGGAATATTTAGCACAGAAGTGATTTCCGCCATCCCATGTGTGCACCAGTTGTGCTTGACAACTTTGTTATGACTTAACTGCACGTCTGTTTCTCAGCATAAGTTATGTTGCATTAAAGGTGCTCCATTTACATCAAGTCAAATTAAAAAATTTGGAATCCCATCTTGAGTTATATATGTTGTCCAAAATTCACCTGATATTTTTTCTCATGTCTAATTTTTTTGAAGGCTGCAGACACTTTCTGTTTTGCTCCGCAACCTGAAATGTACTCAGTGATCCTCTACTGAGAAGTGCACAACCAATGAAAGTTTAACCTATGCTGTTTATACCTTATGTTATATTTAACATCATAACCCTGGGAAGGACTAATTCATGTATGTTTTTAGAAGCACAGAGATAATTTTTTGCTGCCCCTCTTTAAGTAGTCTCTAATAATCTTTCTGTGAAGTTAGCAAACCCAGTATTGAACTCCATTTTGAATCTTCCTCATTTCACTTATAAAGACATCTGAATACTTCATCTGTTGTTATCATTAAGCTGTTGAAGAGACACTACAGCATCCCAAGGGCTTCTCTGGTGACATCTGTGCCTCAACAAATCTGAAGTTCCTGGTGTCACTTCTGCTGAAAAGCAGAGCTTTTTGCACTCATCTTTATACTTGTTACCTGAGCCACACCTTGCTGTAGTTTTAACCAGCAGACTTGAGTCCTTAACCAGTCATCATTTGCATTATAAGTCTTTTTTCCCCTCCAAAAGCATGCCAATTCTGACTCTACTTACTGTTCTGTTTCCTCAGCTCTTTGATGCTGTTTTTGTTGCACACATTTAATAATCCTGTCTTGATTTTTAGCACTTTAAACACTGGTATCGCTGAAATGGTCTTATTATAAAATCCACCTAAGTGAATAGCTATTAGTATTGCTTGTATTTTTTTTTATCATTATGAACAGGGGCTAGCTAGTTCATGGTGTATATTTACATTTTGAATATGTATTTGTATTTCTAAACTACTGGTAAAATTCTAACCTTCTGAATATAGTGATGTATTCAGGAACTTCCATTATTTTTTCTCCAGAAGCAGATATGATCTGTAAATTGTGGTAACTTTGGGGGCAGGTGACTCTGCAGTGTTTCAGTGATTACATTACATTTTTTTTTCTCTCAGTTGTGATGTAGCCTGAGAATTATCGTCTGTCCCTGTTACATGAAGTATAACTGCCACTGCCTTCTTGTTTAATAATGCCATTGGTTTTTATGTGTTATTCCATACTATCCGTAGATCATACAGTCTTCTTACAGACAAAGCAAACATATTTGCTTTGCCAAACAATGGCACATGCGTTCAGCTCTCTCTTTCTTTAATGACCAGGTTATTTACAGCACTGATGCTGGATGCTGTCATCCTAATACTGTTTTGTTGTTGTTGGGGTTTTTGTCATGCATGTGTATGTATGGTTGTTTGTTTGTTTGTTTTGTTTGTTTTTGTTGGGTTTTTTTGTTTGTTTGTTTTTACTTTTCTTCCCTCTGCAACCTGCTGTGTTGCTGAAATTCTCAGTTAATATCCCACATCTGTTAGTGGTTGTTGCCTTTTTTCTCCCCTCAGCACTGAGAACCCACTTGGCCACAGGCAGATGCCAGCTAGCTGTGTTCAGTAAGCACATAACTGCTTGCTACTGAGGTCATTGCTGCCCTTCTGAAAATGTGAACATTTCTGTGGCAAAAAGCAGGGCAGCTGCACAGCTTCCAGGCTGCCCAGGTGATGTGTTAAACACCAGCAGGAGCATCGCAGCAGCAGTTGAGCAGAAGAAACTGAGTAAGCAGAACAGGGAGTATGGGATGATGGGTGATGACTGGCAAGGGGTAATGATGCGTTCCAAACCTGCCACCTTAGCCCAAGCAGGGATGAAATGAGAGTGTGAGGGCCCAGTAAGAGTATTAGGGTGCCAGGTATCAGGAGAACCAGGTCATAAACACATCCCTGCTGGTTTAGTTCAAGAGTATGGGAATGCACGTGACCTTCAGGGGTTTTGTGTCTCATCTCCTGCTATTACAGGATACTTTTCATCTACTATTCATAATCTTTCCCCGCTGAGGGCTAGAAAACTCCATCATCCACTGGCTCATGAGAAGCCAGTATACTTTTGCTTCTGTACCAAAATTTTCTGTCACCTAAAGGTTTTGATGGTCTTTTCTACCATTAACCCCTTCTGATGCATTTATGTAGAGACCTGTCCCAAGATAAGCTCCTAGATTCTACTTCCAAGGTGTATTTTTCATCCCCCACCCCAATGTCATTGACTGTGTCTCTGGGCTTGTTCTGGATTGCTTTCACCTTTCTGAAATGTATAGACAGAATAGGATGGGGTCATTGAAATAAGACCTGCAGTATGGCAATCAAGTTTATGGTAATTGAGACAGAACAAAAGATTCTTTAAATGATGATGTGACCTGATCAAATGTTCTGTGTACCTGGAGAAGACAAAAAGTATTGTAAAGATAAGGAAATGGCATGGGCATTTCAAATGAGTAGGGGAAACCTGCTGGCACAGTGGATTTCCAGGAAGAAAGCAAGCACATCTTTGTAAGGATTCTTCTAGAATGTAATAAATTTGTTGGAAGATGATTTTTCCTGTTTGTTTTTGTTCTGGAATGTCATACTAGACTGAAAGTGATAATATGATCCGTAATCTGATTGATACTGATATGAATAAAGCACAAATGAAAGGAGACACTGAGATTTTGTGCAGTTATGTTTTCTGTAGGAAAACAAATTGACTTGAAGGAGAGAAAATTATTTGATTAACTTGATCACTTTGTGCATCTAGTTCTTTGAGGTTAAACGCACTAGCTTTCATTGGTTGTTTGAAAATATGCAGCAAATAAGTGCCTAAAAATTAGGTAAACCTTTAGTAGCATATGCTGGCAATATTAATAAGTTCCTTCTAATTTTTGTTTTTATTTTGTTTCTCTACTTATTTCATTGATTCAAGTTTCTCACCTGTTTTGAACATTCTAATGCGAAATTTTTAAGCGTAGATAGTACCCTTGAAAGTCAAGGATGCCTTTAAGAAGCAGGATGAGCCACGCTAAGATACAGGAATATGAGAGAGAAATGAAGCAAGACTTCGAACAGAGCTGTCTCCTTTATAGTAAGGTTAATAACATCGAGTGAATCCAGGTTTAATTTGCTAGATTTTATTAGTATATTTGGTATGTGTCAAGGCAGAAGAACATTGCGTCATTAGTATTATTGAGTGCCAACACAATAACATGGTGCTAATACTTAAGAATTTATTGCAAGCTTTTGGACAGTGAGACTGTTTAGAGGGGTAAGATGTGTATGTTTTGGATTTTATGAAGACTCCCTAGGCTTGTAATGAATCCAGCGTTCACAGTCTATATTATTCAAAAGAGATTTGAACATTCAGGCTTTTCTCAGCCATCCTTTTACCACCTCTTTTCATTTGTCTTTCTCTACTTTTTTAAAGGTGTTTGGTATTTCACCACATTTTTTTTCCGCAATGCCTGTCATGTGATAAAGGGGATTTTAGAGATATTAATCACTTATTTGGAAAATCTGTCAGTGTTCACAGACTAGATTTTCCTGACTTACGAATAAACTGCATAAGAAAACGGTGTTGTCTTACAAGAAGAAAAAACAAACAAACAAACAAAACCCCAACAACCCACCAAAAGAGCAAAGATGATGAACAATACTACAACTGACCTCTGGAATATAATGCTGTGGCTTTAGTGCTAACAAGAGAAGCACTCTGCAGCAGAGGTGGAAGGCAGAATCCTAGTTACTTTTGCCCTGCAAAGAAAAATTGCACTGACTTACTGGCCCCCAAAATCCTGGGGCCAAAATCCTGTGTGGTGTCCCACTCAGCCGTCTTTTAGGAAGCTGACTCTCTGGTGAGTCTGCTGCAAAATCTTCAGTTCCAATCTTGCTATGAATTCATAAAAGCTGAAGATCTGTCTTTCTGTGGAAAATGAAAACTAGAATCCAAAATATTCTGTTAGACAAGAGCTGATTTTCTAGCCCTGCAGGGCTGGAAACCCTTTAGTCCCACACCAGTTTGCTCCAAACCCTGAAATCCTGTTGTGCAAGCTTACTAGAAAGAACCTGTCTGGCCTTCCAAGGACTGAACAGTCGGCCACATAGACAGGATTTTTAATTATGCCAAAATGCTTAATGGGTACTCCATTAATATCATATACAGAGTATAATGTGTGTTTTTAGTAACATTCATAGGAAATGTTTCCACTCCTGCCTAAAGCATTTATGAATGGTTTCAATCACTTGATTTTTACCTTCAGTCATGTAACAACACATTTACAATAAATATTACTAGAGCTTGCCTTTTTAGCTCTTTGGGTGCTACTGTGCTTTCAAACTGGATTAAGAAACTCTGAAGTGTTGTGAGAGACAGAGTATGAAGGCAGTCACAGAGCCTGGATTAAAACAGACCCCTAACTCTACTTGGTTGTGTTCTTCCTATGTAAATAGTGTGCTACAAGCAGATAATTTCCATATTATTGTCCATGACTGCAGCCTGTGTTTATTTGTGATGAGTTATATGTGCTGCGGTAGTAGACCAAAAGGAGTTTGTAAAACTGTCAGCCACAGGTTACTTTAGCCAAGGAAGACGCTGTAGGTCAGGTAACCGAAGTTGCTTGAGCCAAAATGGGTAGGAGCATTGCCTTTCCTCCATCCTACTTGGCTTACGTAGCTGCTCAGAGGGAAGAGGGAGATCTTTGAAATTCTAGTAGCATGTTGCAGCTGTCCCAGTAAACAGGATGGTGTTGCTTTTCTTCGAGTCTCCCTCTTTCTCCTTTGGGAGAAAGTTTTACTATGTGCCAGCCATACGGGACAAGGTCTGGGCCATATGCATTACCTGAATGCAGTGCACAAGGGCAAATATCTGTCAATCAGTGAGAAATCCTTGCTGTGGAGGATATAGTCCAGTAATGAGAGTAATATGCTGCTTCATTTGTGAGAGGAAAATAAAATAACCTGATGTACTTTATCGGCACAGCTACAAGCAAGAAAGTTCTGTAGTTTTTCAACACCTTGAGCCATACCTGTGAAAATTTAAAATCAAGGATACATAATGTAGCTCACAGTAGCAGGTCAAACACAAAAGACTTCATCTGAAAAAGCGTAGAACATTCACAAGCCGCTCCAAGTTTATCTGACCATGTTTGCCTATTTAAACATCCAAATGGGATGAGATCGCTATAGCAAATAGTACTGGCATTTAGTGTTTGTAATGAACTTCAGAATGAGTTTGATAAAGTATGCTTTTAGTATAAATTGGAGTTAAGCAGCACTGCCAAAATGTGATATTATAGGTGGTATTCTTAACAATGAAGTGCAAATGAAATTCTGCCTGCTTTTAATTAAATAAGCACACACTTCACTGAGTTTTGGAAATTTAATTCTCTTAATCTGAAGTCTCAGGCCCTGAACAGCAATGGTAATTTGAAAGATAGTGCAGATATGTTTCAAGGCTGTTTGTACTTAACAAAATACTCATGCTGTTTTCTTTTGTAAATTTGGGGCTCTTTTGATTTCTTCAGGTGTTTTTTCTATTGCGTGAAAGAGAGCTGAGATAACCATTCTTCCTGGCTGCGGCCCATGCAAGTCAGAGCTGTGAGCATGAGTATCAGTGAAAGGGCCAAAGCATCTGGATTCTGGTGTTTGTGCTGAGGGGCTGCTGGTTGTGGCCATCTCATGTGGACAGTGCGGTGAAATAAGTTGCTGTACATGAGGGAGGCATGGCCGGCGATTCCAAGATGTCACAGGTCTTCCAGAGGGAAAGGACTGACCAAAAATTATTTCTGGAAAGGTGCCCCACTGTTTTGAAACTGCATGGCCTCTATAAGAGGCTGGAAAACCAGGCGGCTGAAGATGTTCCTATGGACAAGTTATAAGGCTTGGAGGAAAGAGATTTCCCTGACAAAGAGTCTCCTACTAGACCAAGTAAATTTACAAATACCAGTGCTAATTACTTCATTTTCAGTGTTGTGAAGAGGTCTGCACAGCCGAATGAATAGAAGGAAAAAAGGAAAAATAACAGTCAACATTCATGTGGTACGGTGCTTTGAGTTATGTGCCTTTTGAGAGAAATTAATATATGCTCTCTCTAATTTCATTATCATAAGATTCAAGCTACAACAAACTAAAACAAAGGTGGATATAAAGTCATTTAAGAATGAGAAATACAATTTTATTTGACAAAGGTACATGATATGAAGGCAACTCTGGTTTATTAGCTAGTATGTAAAAAGCATGGATGTTTCTTGAGTTTAGGGTAGTCAAATTTAAATGTTTTGACAATGGTTTTTGCATGCAAAGACCTGCATTCAAACAATTTTAGAATTGTAGATAAAGAGTCGCAATCTTTTTGAAAATGTCTGTATATGGCTTATATGTTTTGGAGTAATCTCACTTTTATTTTCACAGCCTATAGTATTTTTGACCTCCATTATAAGTAATTTAAAAACAGTGGCATATAACATTTTTTATGTCACTTGCTTGACTTTCATTTTCAGGTCTAATCGAGGTTTACTTGCAATGAATTTGAGCTCTCAAATCACTTAAGCCATTACTGTAGCAGAAATACTCTGCCTTTAGGGTGTACTTGTATTTCTACATTAGCACAATTGTGCTTCATACCTGTACAATGAAATTCCCCATGTCAAACTCAAACAAGAGAAATGGAAATGAAATATTCTTTTTTGCTCCCTCTTTCTGCATGGGAGAATTTTGCTGGTGCGGCTCTATTGATTTATTATCATATACCAGACCAATGTAGTAGCTATGGCAGTAGAATTAGGTAAATACGGAATTAAGCATTTGGGCAAACTATATTGAACATAACTTTTCATGAAATCAGAGTTATGGTGTGCAATTAACAGCTTAATGGACCTTTACCTCCTCTAGCAGCTCATTTTAAATGAGACAGATTGCTTGGCAATGTTTAATAAAAAGTTTGATTACATACAGTGTGTAAAATGAGAACTTAAAAATTAAGCATATTCAGAAGTAATTTCTCTCAAGCATACATGCGTCGCTAGAAAAAAAGAGCGTCTGTGAACTTGTTAACTTAGAATGTAATTACTGAGGTGCAGAGCATATTGTAAGTCATTTAAAATTTGTGAAAGGCAGGTCTGTGGGAAGGTTCAATCAAAGCAAAATATAAATGTTGCTAAACTTGTTTTTACAACCACAGTGAAAGAAATTGCCCTGGTGATTTATCCTGCGTAGCATACAGATCAGTGACACTTTCTAGAAGGAAAAGAAAAAACAGCAAAATACTATCTGGTGAACAGAGGCCAGCAGACTTACCTTTCATTCATTCTGACGTGGCAAAGCATTTGAAGACAGCTTTTAAGGGAGCAGTGAGATGAGTTGTGACATAAATCATACTCTACCAGCTTTGGTCATGTTGCTGCTACTCTGTCCCATGGCCTCCTTCCACACCTCTTCCAGAGATCCAGCCTCGGTACCGGAGCCAGCAGAGTGGGGTCATTGTACGTCCAGATGCTGGACGTGGTGCTGCAGCAGCAGAGACATGCACATCTACTCAGGGCCAGCTCTGGCAAAGATGATGGGGAGTTTTTGGCAGGCAGAAGGACAGGCAAATGGAGATGGTCAAAACCACTGCTGCTAGACTCACAGCAGCTCATCATAACGTCTGTAGCTTTTGGCATTCCTAAGGTGCCTGCTAGGCTGGTGTCCTGTCTCTGAAAGTGGGAAAGTTTGAGGTACTAGAAAGAGTTGAGAGAAGGGTGATGAAGCTGGTGAGGGGCCTGAAGCACAATTCTTTTGGGGAGCAGCTGAGGGAACTGGAGCTATTTAGCCTGGAGAAAAGGAGGCTGAGGGGAGACCTTATTGCTCTCTACAACCACCTGAAAAGAGGTTGTAGCATGGAGGGTGTTGGTCTCTTCTGCCAAGCAGCAAGTGATAGGACAAGAGGAAATGGCCTCAAGTTGTGCCAGAGGAGGTTTAGATTGGATATTAGGAAACATTTCTTCACGGAAAGGGTTGTCAGGCATTGGAACAGGCTGCCCAGGGAAGTGGTGGAGTCACCATCCCTGGAGATGTTTAAAAGACATTTAGATGAGGTTCTTAGGGACATGGTGTAGTGCTAGAGTTAGGTTATGGTTGAACTCAATGATCCTTGAGGTCTCTTCCAACTGAAATGATTCTATGATTCTATGATATAAGATGGGAAGTGCTCCCCTCGAACATGCCCTTCTGTCAGTGCTCAGAGTGAATGCTCAAATTTCTTGAGACTTGCACTGACTTATGGATCTGGGGCTGGAAAGTCCAGGATCCTGGGTATCACTCGGTAGAAAACAGTTTTCAGAAGGTTTTACGTCTGGGCACATAGTTCTCGCCTGTCTTGTACATTATTCCCTCTGTTAATGGTGTCAGGGGAGTTGTGGTAGATGGTTTTTGACTGTATGTAATTTTTATGCTTTTGATCTAGCACAAGTGTGTTGCTCAGGAAAAGGTACTGATACATTATAAAGAAGAAAATTAGAATCTTAAATTCTTCCTAGCAAATTGTGATTATTACTGTATTATGCAGCATTTTAGGGTCTGTTAGACCTATTAGAAAATTAATAAACATGCCTCCAGTGCATTGGTAGTCACACTGCCACCGAACTTTCTGAACCTACAGTGTTTATAGTTTGATAAGCACAATCTGTTATATGCTAATGGTATTATATTTGATAATTTATGTAGGTAATTTTAAATGGAGACTCTCATCATGGTACTAGGTGCTTTGCAGAAAAATTAAAAACATAAATTACGTAAGCTACCTGCAGTGGGTACAGTAAACTAGTGCTGCTTATAAAAATGACCACATAGCTGAGTTACCTGAAATAAAACTGGTGATAGAGAAGGGAGGCAAGTCAGGAGAGAATAACTACTAGTCAGATGAAAAATTAAACAGTAGATCTCTGTACTCTGTTCTAGGTCTCAGCAGCAATTTGTACCAGGCCAACATGATTAATGAACTGGAAATAGTGTTCTAGTAAATGTAATCATGTATTTTCTAGATTTCTTGAATACATGTTTCTTTCCTTTTCCTTCACCAGTCTGCTCAAGGTATTTGCTCACAGGTTTATCTGCTGATTTAATAGCAGCACAAAGGTATTACATTTTCCTTCTGTTACTGTGGGCAGGTGATATGGCTACAGTAAAGAACATTGCAAGGCAGAGCAGTGTTGAAAACAGAACCCTATTTTTGTGCTCTGTTATACCTGTGTAGTCCTTGTCATGTGGCTAGAAAGCTAGTAGTATGAAGGGAAAAAAAAATAAAAAATGGAAAAAAAATCTATGGATGGTAGGCTACTGAGAGAGAAAACTCTTTGGTCTTAACATAAGCAATTTGTCTATTTCTGTGGAGCAGACTAAGATAAGAGGCCCTAAAATAATCTTGAAAGCCCAAAGGGCTCTTATCCTATTATGCAGCTGCCATGATTTTATTTTTATTGCTTACGTTTTTCTTTGCCCCCCTAGCCCACCCTCTAAACCTGAGTTTTAGAAGAAATTCTGGTTGAGAAGTTTCTCAGCCATTTTCACAGATTTTTGCTGCTGAGCTCCAGATTTTAGGACTTTTTGACATTATTTTGTCTCCTCTAGCTTCATTACATGGAATAAGACTGATCTCATATTATTATTGTCCTGGGAAGAGTTATACTTTAAGGAGAAAAGTCATACTGACATTCATCACCATTTTCTGTGATCTTAAATGTTTTCCCCCTTGTTTTCTATCTAAAATGATATTTTCTCACTGCATTGGTTTTACCTGAATGTTCCAACTCCTCAGCCCCTCTTCAGTGCTTTCACTGTCAGCCGCATCACTTCGAGACGTATTTCCCATTTGAAAACAACTATATGAGCTTGTTTATGTCCTGATATTGCCTGTGTAAAATAGATCTTCAAATCAGCCCCACTGCTTCTGAAAAGCTGCTAGAAAAGCAACAGCTCTTTGCTTCTAGCGCGCAGTCTGCCTAGAAAAGGTTTGAAAGAGATGCTGTGGGCATCAGAATTCTATAATGGCAGCAGACTTCTAAAAATTACTCTGCATTGAATAAACTGCAAAGCAAATAATAACAACACAAACCCAGACCCCAGAACAGAATTTGAGATTCCTGCATCTCTGTCTCTGTGGGACTCTGGTTCTGTGTCTAGGGCCGTATTCTCTGTCCGTGCAAAGAGACTTGGCTCTGTTTTGTCAGCAAGAGGAAGACTCCTTGCACTGACTGTGAAATTAAAACTGTGAGGTTGTGGGTGTTAAAGCCCACAGCTGTGACTTCTGCACCCAAGAGAAACCTGACACAGTAGCTGAAAATACTGGGAGTCTTGCAGTGTCTTCCTTTTCATTTTTGAAAGCTTTTGGCTTGATGCTACTAGTGAAGAGTGCAGTGGGCTTGTTAGTAGGCTCGAATGGGCATTTTGCTCAACTGCCTGGTACCCGTGTATGGCTTGGCTCCTGGCAGATGACATGCTTCACGGCAGCAGCCTGCCCACCTCTTTTCCCACTGGAGGTACTTATTTGAGTCTATTTCAACTGCAACTGATAAACCCAACATCTGGTTTTCCCTGTACCAGAGGTCCTTGAGACCTATCAATCACACTGATTTCAAATTTGACAACGTCTTCAGGAGGAGCTTGAGGTAGAGATGCTACTAGAGATATGTCCCCCCCAGAGGCTAAAATTATCACTGGGGTTTGGCTTTCTGTTCCTCTGTGAGTTTTTGCTATGACAATTTGCTTATAACAACAAGGCAGAGAAGTTGCACCAACAACATAGAGCTGAGGTTGGAGAATCAGAGGGAAAAGAATGCATGATGTAGAAAAATATAAAGTAGGTCCTTTGTTCATGTCTAGCAGATGGCCCAAAAATATTTGCCTGAGCATTCTTTTCTGCCTGAAGTTTGAAACTTCATTTTTTTCCCTGAGGATGCCACTAACCATTGGTCAGGAGACTTGGTCCCTGAAATACTGCTTTTGTCCAATTAATATTACTTATATGGGAAATAAGGGCGAAGTGGAGGAAGAAGATAGATGCACATCTTCTCTTTCTCCCTCACCTAGATTGTGTGATACTGGAATTTACATGAGCTTCTTGGTCTGAGTCTTGCAGATAAGGGAGTTAAAGCTCAGGCTCTTGCATCATAAACACTGTGGTTCATTTTTTAATGGGGTTTTAGCTATTCTGGGAATTTGTTTGCCTCTCCTAGTGTGTCTGGGTTTATCCTGTGTGAATCATGGAAAAAGAAATCGCAAACACTTGTGGGTTGAAGAAACCCTGTTCTCCCCAAATGCTTTCCTGTTTAGCATTTGCTTTTGTATAAAACCTGGAACAATTACCTGTGAAGTTTTCTGACTTGGGTAACTGCAAAGAATCATGATGTTAGCTGGAAGACATACGTCTTTGCAGCTGTTGCAATGTCAGAGTTAGTCTGTTTCTGCCTAAGTTGCTGGAATTGGTTTGCTGCCAAGCACAGGAAGATGTGCACTGTTGTTCTGGTAAAATATTAAAGCTCCCAAATGTACCTGATATGAAAAGGCGTTTTTAATAGTGGATACATAAATTGATGTGGTGTCTGGGTTTTTATCCAGTGAGAATTGATCCAGACTTGTCTTCCTTTTGTCACTGATTTTGAATTTAATTATCTATATGTAAGCATCTCAGATTGATCATACAATATAAATGCCGTGCAGCTTTGAGCACAAATGATCGGGTGGTTACAATTGGTGTGCTTAGATTATTTAATAATAGGCTGCAAGTCTGTGTATGTAAACCATGACGGATCCCCATTCTTGATGAGAAAAGTTCACTTCAGTTTTTATAGTCTATTCTTTATGTGCAAAACTAGAGAGACTGTACTGCTGTAAGTGGCCTCTAATTTCTTTTGATAACTCATCTGTTCAGTTGTCAGACACTGTTTCTTTATGTACCCACTGTAGCTTGGACATGCTTTAAGAGGTGGGGTGGGCTATTTCATGTAATGTTTACACTGAAATCTGTGCAGATGTTATGCAATGGATTGTCTTCCAAATTGCATGGGGATGTGTTGCCAGTACCAAGTATATACTAATATCCTTTTCCTCTGGTCTCCTTATCTTTCATAAGCTACCTGAACCAAGAAGGGGTTTCCTTTTGCAGGAAAGATGAAGCATAAGAGATATTATAAATCATAATAGTTAATAATCCTATATAAATGAAAAAGGCTTGTTATTACCATAACCAAGACAGAAAGCAACACCACATGACGAATGAACAACTATATGCATTATCTGAAAATACTTTCATTTCTTTTTTCCTGTACAATATTTGAGTTGATTTGAAAAAGGAAGAAGACAGGGAATATTTAGCCTTGCGGAGTGGTGCTGGAGTGTCTGGTCAGTAATACCTGGAAATGTGCTACCATCTGAAGTATGCTGAAGTCACTTATTTTTGGAAGGTTTTCTGGGAGCCACAGAGAGTGGGTGGAGAATCTCCAGTTTTCAAAGAGGATTTTACAGAGTAACAGGAAGACAATGCCATCAAAAGCAGGGATATGCTTCTTTCTTCTGCTTACAGAGTTCGAAGATAATGAATTGGAGGAATCCTCTAGATTTTCTAGAAGCTGTTGCTAACTCATTACCGAATCTCATACAGTTTTGGTGTTGTTAGGGTTCGTGTTTCAGTGACTGAAACTATTTTAAAATCACTATTGCCAAAATCTCTGCCTTGCTGTACTTGTAATTAAATTCACATATGGTAGAGGAGGGACAATCTTTGGTTCAAATAAGCTTAGTGTTCCCTTAATACTCAAGGTAGATAGGGACAGAAGAGGGGAGAACCTGTTTTTTCTATTATTTTGCAGACACACAACAATGGTATGGAAAAGAAGAATGACTTGCTCAGGATCACTCAAGAAATTGATGTGAAAAGTAGATCCACAGATCTATTAGTCTCAGTAGCCGAATCTCCAGGCAGTGTTTTTTCTTGTACAGAGTGTGCATATGCACAAAAATATTTTTCCTTAACCAAAAAAGCAGTCGATATACAATAATACCTGAATTACTTCCCTCTCTCCACCTTTGTTGAATTTTTGGTATCCAGTTCTTATTGCTGGGGAAGCCTTCCAGCAAAAAAGGGAGAGATGGGATCTGCCTCATGCCCTCTTCCACATAGTTCCTGGGCATGTACCATCCTCCCCATCCCAGCCCATCAGTGTTTCCTCTGAGTTGCTTAAACCTGCTCATATCGTCTCTTGGGTTGCAGCAGTAGCAGAAATCTGGTGGTTTTGGCACTGCCTTCCTAAAGACATCTGGGTTGTGTCTTTCTCTGCTCTTTAGATACTCCTGCTTTTTATGTATATGTGTGTGTGTATGTGTCTGTATGTCTATATATAGATACGTAGCTATACATAGAAATTGCGAGGGAACTTATATGGTGTTGTTACATATTTTATGCTTCTAATCAATAATAATTTCAGGTGATTTTGTTACCAAATAGTTGTGCTAAGTAATCGAAATGCTTAAATCATGCTGTATTCGTATCGCTTAAAAATACAAAATGCTACAATGAAAACTCGTAACCTTCAGGCCGTGTCCTCCTGAGGGAGAAAGAATTGCTGGGCAAGTAAAGCCTCATTCTTCTGCTTGTTGGGGTAACCAAACATCCTGGCCCAGATTTCACTTTTCCCCCTAAATCCTGAAAGATTTGAAAACTGAAAAGAAACAGTGTTTGGATCATTTAAAATTATTTGACTTGGACCATTTTTGTTGTCTTAAAAGTGAACCAGAAGATGGTAATTTTTCATTCATGAAAGTCAAAGCATTCCCTACCGCCTCGCCAGACAGGACTTGACCCTGCAGAGAGCTATGGCTGGATGGAAATAAACCTCCTGTGAACTTCCCTACTTCTGTTGTGCACAGAGCTAGCAGCAAACCAGCCCATTATTTGTTGATTTTTGTGCGTCCGTATAAGTTCCCAGTGTACAAGTATGTGCTTGTCTGCCATCACCTACCTGGAACGTGAAAAAAATGAATATAAAACCTTTTGCTTCTTTTCCCACCAGAACATTAAAAGGTCAAATTCATTTGATACAATTAAATGCTGGTGGTGGTGTGGAAATGGAATTAATTTTTGTCAAATGCTGATGTTAGGCTATTATTATTGTATGTGTGTGTGACAATCTGATATAAACAGACATAAACTGCTAAAAAACCTGTTCATTAAACTGATCACATAATTTTGGCACTATTTGTGTGTAAGCTGGTCAGTTCAGTTAGCTAATTTTAACTATCTCAAGTTGAGTTTGGTTTCTAAGGTAGGTAGAAGAAATCACTTTTTAGAGGTGACTAGTGTATGTTTAGAAGTTATAGTTAGATGAAGTGAATCAATTCCCAGGATCTAATAAAGGTTATTTACTCTATGTATTTCTGATGGTGTAATTGTATTTGTTGAAGAAAATATAAATTTTATGAAGTGCCTGGTCCAGAATGTGTTAACTTTTTAATTATGCAGAGCTTCACTGCAAAAGAAGGATGATGGGAAGAAAGATGATGATAAGAAAGGAAATTTGTGGGTTTTTTCCAATGACAGGCAGAAACGATTGAACAAAGATTGATATTGCCAGCTGTTGTTACTACTCTAATTCTAAAAGTGGCAGAAACAGTCTTATTACCATGTTGCAGAAACCTCAGTGGAGCAGTGACTTCTGTGAAACAGTCTGCATCTGAGAAAAGCTGGAAAATGTCACAGAGTCTTCAGTGAGAAACCACCTGTGTTTGTGGGGAGCAGTTACCCCAAGCACCATTACTGCCACTCGAGAATCAAAAACAGTCGTTGCAGTCAAGGAAAACTGTAAGAAGTTGGTAGGTTTAGGGTCAGTGTTTTTTCCTGAGGAAGGAGTGAGATAAAATAGTGCTGTTCTTTGTCACTGTATTTTTTTTCTTCCAATTCTGGAGCAATAAGTTTCCCATGATAAGTATAAACAACTCTGGTATGGGTAGTATCAACAACTGCAGTACATGTGACTGGAGACAATATGTAGTGCCTACTCTGTCCTTCACAAATTAAAAGATTGGCACATTATTTAATTTGAAATCCAACCTTAAAAAAGGAAGAGATTTTTTTCACCAAAAAAGTAGGCATGACAAGAAATATGTAAAAATTGAGTTTTGTTCCACTTCACAAACCTACATAAAGCTTACTTTTGCAGAGGCTGTGAAATAAGAGATTAATAAAAGACAATATAACTCTCAGTGCAGAGCTGATGTTTTAAGTAGCTAGTTAGGAATATAGGATGTTACCATCCATCTCTCTGCTGAATGTGTGAAAATGAGAAGAGCTCTTATTTACAGAAGCCCGCCCATCGTTTTTGTTGGTGCTGCAGCCCCTTTAGGGTAGAACAGGTGGTGATCGCAGCGTATCTGTGTGTTTCACAGCCTGTTCTTTTGCTTCTTCTGAATTTACAAATTTTGGGAACAACTCAAAGTCATTGGAGAAATAAAACTATTGAGTGCATATTATGAAAAACTTGTAAGACAATCAGATATATAGTGATTTTTATACTCAGTTCAGTATAGCTGTGAAGCTTTCCACATGTTAGAGTTGTGGAGAGAGTTTAGGATACATTAAAGTGTTCTTCCCTTAGGGAGAGAATATGCTAGACAGTTTTTAATGGTGGTGTAAGATGAGGCTAAGGACTGTTGTTTTGCAGTTACCCAGAGCTATGCAAGCCATGAAATGATAAAACTTTTGCCCCAGCTCTCAGCAGCGTAAGCTGGACTTTAGTGCTCAAAATTAAACTGAGAGTTCTGCCTGCTCACTTCTTAGTTTCACAAATACCTTCCTCACTTCCACTTGAGCAAGCAGGTGTGAGAAAGAGGAAAGATAACCTCACCTGTACCAGGGCTCCCAACATGGATTTTAGGGCTACAGCTCAGCCAGTGTTAATAACACAGGGAAAGCTTCAGGTGAATCTTTTGTTTGTATAGCACAGTTGTCCTATCAGAAGCAAAGAAATTGATATATGTAATTTTTTTTTTCCCTGTGTTTGGGTCTATTTTAAAAGGAGAGAGTAAATTTTACATTCTGAGAAGTCTGGGAAGGATATTTATTTATAGAGGGAACATATTTATCACCTAAGAAAACTTATTAAAGGAAAATATTTAGGGAAGTGAGTGTGAAGGAGCCCCAGCTGCAGTGGTGAAATATAGAACAAGAAATTTTGGAAGGAATTACACCCTTGTCCAGTATACTTCCTAATTAGCATTGGGCATGTTTGTGCATGTAAATACAAGCTTCCCTCGTGTATACTTTGCTGTTCACGCTCAGAGTTAAACTCAACCATGGGACAGCTACTAACGTGCCAGATGCATCATTAGTACATTTAATACATCTTAAAACATGGTAATGCAGGAATGTACTTCAGTGAATAATAAGTACTGGAGAGGGAGGGGAATATGTTGGCTATAGTCTTATTAGCATACTCCTGTCTGAGGTGTTCTGATGGTAAAATGTGGTAGTAGCAGAGTGTAGTCCAGCAGTATTGATGGTGATCCACAAGCTAGACTATTCCAAATTCAGGTTTAGGGTATGTCTGAAGTTAAGGCACAGACCAGAAATGTGATACCGTTGGTAATATACTCAACACAATAGTGCAAATGAAATTCGACATATTTTAATTCAGCAAGCGTGCACTTCACTGAGTTGCTGAAATTTAATTCGGTTAGGTTAAAACTTAAAACCTGAATAAACATCATGCTGCATGGTTAAAATACTGTCTTGTTATATTCTTAAGTGAGTTTTCCATATTGAAGCAGCTTTGCTTTTTGTAGCTTGCTATTTCAAACTCTTTCATACTCTATTTCTTCAGATCTTTTTGAGATTTTTATGTTACATTGTCCCTTAAATGTAGCACGAGATACTCAGTTGATTATTCTTGTTATTGATAATATATCTTAACACTTTGCAGTTTGTAGATCTCCATGTATGTAACCTTAAAATATCCCACGTATTTCAAATCTTCTGTGAGATGTTGATTAGTAAGGTTGCACTAGAATTTAGAGAGCTGATTGTAGATTTGGAGTTTGCAAAAATTAGAATTCTTCCTAATACGTCAAATTATGTGATGCTGGGTGTCTGTTTTGGCTTCTTGCAACCTGTTTCTCCCTGTGTAAAATGTGAAGATATTATATTGCTGAGTTACAGAGGTGTTCTGAGGCTTAATAAGAGGATCCTTTCATCATTTTAAGATGTTTGAGTGGAAAATAATGTTGGAACAAAGTATTTTAGGAAAACAAAACAAACCAACAAAACAAAACAAAAACAAATTAAAAAAACCAAACAGAAATAGCCAAACAAAACCACAAACACAAAAATAACCAAACACAATATTTAATTTTGGAAATATGTCCAGCCAAACTTTATTGTGATCAATGTTATAGAAGGAGTGTGTCTTTTATCTTTGGACAGTTCAAGACCAAGGTTACAGATTGACATTTTCTTATTCTTATTCTAAGTATCTCATGCTTCTACAAGCAGCACATACTCCTTTTGATGGTTTGCTGTGAAATAAATGCTGCTAAAATTCTGTAAGGTCTATGCACAAGTGCAGTTAACAAGACCTAGGGCCTTGTCAGTACTCAAAATTGCACTCTCCGTCATTTGACAGTGTGCTATATCATTGCAAAGTATCATGCACGCAGTTGGGGTTTCAGCTCTGTTTGTATTGATGTTTCTATTGTTTGTTCTTCTGAAATCCAGGGGAGAGGGGTGTTCACAATCAGTAATGCTTTTTCCGTCACGATAACCCTTGTGCAATCTATTCTGAAGCAGAGAGGTGATGAATGAGGCATCCAGGAGGCTCATTGAAACAAACCATCATTTCCTGAATTCCCAACCAGTGTTCTAACTCTCAAACCTCGCTTCGCTCACTTTCTCCTTTAAGATAGCAAACATTAGAAAAGCGTGTACAGGCTTTATTTTAATTCAGCCTTTTAAATAGCTATATTTAAAGCTGTGTGCCTTTGAGTATGGACAAGATATGCAAACCTTAAAAAAAGAAAAGGTGGGGATATATGCCCACTCTCTTGTATATGTATAATTACATTTGCTTTAAGGAGTTTGCTGGTTTATAGTCATGCTGACTGGGAGGATCAATCTTGTTACTTGTGCCACTGAAATGCATTACATCTTTTTAATAGCTGCTAAGACAGGAAAAAAAATCAGTCTGGAATAGCTCTTTTTTTGTACTTTTTGTTCTTTTTTTCCTGTTATGTAGGAGGGAAGTATACACAGTGAGTTTGTATGAAAACCTAGGATTATGACCAGCAATAGAAGTTAATAATTGACAGCCACACTGGCAAGTATCAATGGGTTCTTTGTTAGCTAATTTCCATTGTCTCTGTGACCTGGCCACTTTGGTCCTGGCAGTGAGGTGATGTCAGGGCTTTGTCACCGTGACCTCTTGTACCTTGATTTCAGTTACTTACTCAACTGTCTGGTTAAACTTCTTTCTCCTTCCATGTTCTTTCCATTCAAAGGGTTAAGTGAGGCAGCTTGCACTGATAATTTCTAAATAATTCAAGTCTGATTGCACACATTGTGAAAAATGACGGATTTAAAATTACACACATTTGGAACTAATTTCTCCAACACACAGATGGCTTGGATAGACAAAAAGAAAAAGTGAACCTAATAACTTATTGAAGAGGAAAATATGTACAGTTCCATTCTGATATTTATGTAGCTTGTTGGGGGACTCCAAATGTATCACTTACAATACCCAGGCTTTGCACAGTTCAAAGATATTCATTCTCCTGTGAGGCTCAAGTAGCTTTATACCAGTTACTGACATCTGTACTGACATATATCTGAAACATTCAATCAGTAAAGTAATAACGGATAGCAACTTTATTAATGCAAATCAAAATGATTTCACAGAAAACAGATCTTGTTTGCTTAAGACCATTCCCTGAGTTTAATTGGTAGAAATAGCTCTTGACATAGTAGACTTTTGATAGGCATTTGACTTAGCACTGTGCAGTGTATTCATGTCTTTATTTATGTTTTCAAGGCTCTGCACACAGACATGAAGAGCAGATTTCCCTTCTACAGAACAAAGATCTGTAATTTGGAATGAGTGACTCAAAAAGGTTTGAGATACATAAAAATAACTGACATATGCTGCACTTCTAGCATATATAAACAGAGGGGGATTTTAATCAGAAGAGATTATTCAGCCAGTAGAGGAAAAATGGTATGTGCATATCCCAGAAATAAAGGATGCATGTAAAAAAGTATAGTCTACATTTTTGTTTGATTGTTTTCAATGTAGGCAGTTAAATAGTCACAAAGAAAGTTGAGTTTACAGGATATGAGATGGTATCTGAGAGGCAAAGGAACTGTGATGTGGACTGAAAGATACTAAAACTTCTATGAACAGAAGTGAAGATACTCCCATGAAACATACACATTTACAAAATCATGTTTTCTAAGATGAGGAGCCACCTTAGAGACCCCGACACATGTTTTGTACTGTTTGCTTCCACTAATAGTTCCCACTGAAATCAATAAAAATGGATATGGAGCAAGAAAATAGTTTAAGTTAGGGTGCCTCAACCCACACCAGTACAAACATGTGCCAGATGAAACAGTGGAATGTGCAAAGCTTGTTTGTAAGTTTACTGAACAGGTCAAAGTCTCAGATCACCTACTTAAGCCATGTATGGGTTTTTTTCCCCTTTGACAAGAGAAGACATATTTTATTATAATTTTTTTCTAAGTTTTTTTCCTTGGAATTACAGAAAGGATTGTATATAGAAGTATACCATAATGCTGAAAGCCAATCCTTTGAAATGAATTCATGTTGTCTTTATATGGCCATCAACAAATAATTTTTTTCACCAGGAAAGATGCTCTGTATCTGTTGCTGAAAGATTAATATCTTCTGAAAGTTGTGGATGGCTTCTGGATTTAGTAAGGCTATCTGCAAATGGCTGTTGACAGGAGAAAAAAAAATGTGACCACTGAAAGCCCTGTGGCATTCTGTGGCAACTGACAAGTTGTTTTTTCTTAATGCCTTGGAGATCATCACAATTTTCTCTTCTCTAACACAATGTGGTTCTGTGAGACTTGAGGCTTGACCTGACTTGTTTTTTAATAGAGAAGAAATAAATAAGTAGGAAAATACCATCTCCAAGTGACACCCTGAAACCATTATTTAAGACCCCAAGAACACCATAGCTCTCTCCTTCGTGTGGAAGATGACAGATCACATTGTATTCTCCGAAAATATTTTCCCTCTTAACCAGCTATAAGCAGCAAGATTTTCTCTTTTTTTATTTCTGACAAACTGCTGGAAGTGTCTCTCTGGGTAGTGTAATGGAATCACTCAAGACAGAAGGAAGATATTGGCTGGGAAATGGGAATAATTCATATTTGAATTTCAGTCCAACTTGAATTTTAGTGGCTTTGGGCAGAAAGATAAGAAGTTAAAATTTGTCAGCTTTGCAGATGAAGGTGACCCATATTCATTAAAATATTTATTTTTTCTAATCAGTTCTATTTACATGAGGTAGGTTTTATAGTTTGCACCTTATGTCATATCCAAATTACATGTGAAAATCGCATTTTTTCCTATTGCATCAGGACCTGTAAGCAGTCAGTGTCTTTTGACACCCAAGGAGGATTCCTTTTATTTTAACTGGAATTAAAAGCATCTTTCAAACACTGTGCAGACATGTCAGCTCTGAATGGCACAGGACTTCCAT
The DNA here is from genome assembly GCF_036013445.1 of Caloenas nicobarica. Classification (NCBI taxonomy): domain Eukaryota; kingdom Metazoa; phylum Chordata; class Aves; order Columbiformes; family Columbidae; genus Caloenas; species Caloenas nicobarica. The sequence goes on along the minus strand of NC_088246.1, from coordinate 96,789,147 downwards.
TTCCTCAAAATAATTTTTAGTTCTACTGTATTTGAGAACAGTGATTTTGAAGTTCATGTTCAGTCACAACCATTATACATGTAATTCATTGCCTAAGTAATAAAGAGATATAAAATACCTTTGAAATTTGAAGAGCTAACTTCAAGACATGTCCATGTCATGAGATTACATTTTATTTGTACGTACAGTTGCTTATTTATTTATTTACAGCAATGCATCAATCTGTTACTGTAAGAAACAGCTACATCTCCATCTTCATGTAATACTGAAGTCTTAATTGCTGGTGATAGGAGTATTAGACATCGGAAAGTTCTCCGTTTTTTTTACAGAGGTGGAAATAAGAGTTCAGAGTTACAGGTGGTAGTTTCAGTTAGAAACAATTGTTTTTCCACACCTGCAGTGAACATCAAGACACTTTGCTCACTTTTCATGATGATCCCAATAGGGATTTAGAGCTTTTATTAATTTGAGGGTTAATAAAAGCTGCCTTGTGTCAGTGCCATGAGCTTCAGTGATTTTCGAAACTGGCATTTGGACAGAAGTCAGCACCATAGTTCTTACCAATTTAATAGTTAGATGTTGGCTTGGAACTATTTATAAGAGTCCAGTTGTTTTCCAAAGAGTGAAGGATTTATACGCATATCCTCCTCGACCTCATCTTAACATTTACAGTCATTTTCAAGCTGCAAGACATTGGTGGTGTTCTGAGAGGTTTTTAGATATTGAAGAATCCCAGAGAATGTCTGAGTTTTTATCCAATTGAAATCAATACATCTTGTCTAGTTTTCGTCACTTGCTAGTATTTAGTTATCTACAAGCAAGTCAAATTGATTACACAATATAAGAACCTTATAGCATTGAAGCAAGATGACTGAGCCTTTAGATTTTACTAGGATAGCTATCAGTGCTGGTGGCAAAATATAATTAATACCATTTATTAATATTTTTGATTGGGAAGAAAAACTTTTAATAACTTTGGAGGACTTTATATAGCTGTAGCTTAGAATTAAAATCCATCATAACAGTAAAAATCACTGTCTCAAATTCTTGGTTATCCAAGGTGCTTGTTCACAGATGTATCTTTCTTATATTTTGGGTTTAAAGAAGACAGTTTTACAGTTTGGTCCATTATTCCAACTTTTGTAATTATAGGTGGAGGAGGTTTTAAGCTTGGGTCAAAAATATAGCAAAGTATATGTAAATATGTGCCTAGGTAAAGGGCTGAATGAGCTCTTCTTGCAAACATGAAAGGTACAACTTGCATACAATGTATGTACATGGATACCTTGCATAAAATCTCTGGATGTTGATAGAAATCCTTCTGCTGACTAGAAAAAAAACCCTGTAGATCTTGTCCCTAAGGAGACAGTTGACTGCTCTTTGTTTCATATTTCTTTAGAATGAAAGTGGAAAAGAAGCCAGTGTAGGCTAAACGCTAAGCCTATTGAAAGGAGAGAGAGAATAAAGGATATCTAAAATGCCAGTGCAGCAAAATGAAGGGTATTCCAGAGGGAAACAGGATCTAAGGAAGGAAGGAGAACACTTGGTCAAGTAACAGATGTTTTCCCTCAAGGATAGTGATGGAGCAGATACCAGAAGGGCAAAATAAATCTAATGAACAGCAAAATTTCTCCTTGCTTTTCTTTTTCTCTGTGATCCCAATGTCAGAACAATATGTCTAAAGAAGTGTGACAGGAACTGTCACCTTCTTTGATATTGAAACAGGACCTAAGAAGACAGATAGTTAATTGCAAATTTCCATGTAGGAAGAGAGGAAATCTTCCCACTAATCAGATGACCAGATATATCAAGGGAAGCTCCAGCACAGCCTAATACTTTGTGTTTAGTTGAACCTCCTTCAAAGGCAGTGTTGCGTGGGCCAACGCTGATGGTTTTTTCCTTTCCATTGCTGCAAACAAGAAAAGCAGCCGCAAAGTGCTGTACTCCCTAGAATGCTCACTAAAGTAGGATATTAGTAGAATATTCATTAGAGATTCTTCTACATGTTTGTGTTGTGCAGGATGGTTAGATATGTAATGTAACTTTGGTACTTAACTAGTTATGTGCTTGTTCTCAGGCTCTGTTGCACAGGCTTCTTCAGGTCAGGCTGTGCACTGACTTGCAAGAGAATCGGCTAAATCCATTTAACATGAAATAACAGACTTTGACATTTGGCTGGCACAGAAGTTTTTTAAAAGGATGTTGCCGACACATCAGTCAGTTTCCTTGTGATAAATACATTGTTTCCAATATCTGAGAAATCAGCAATTTATCAGAATAAAAGGTCATCACTGAGTCAGACATATATCCACAAGTGCGTATGTCTTTTTCTTTTTTTTTTTTTTGTTTCCTCATTTTTATAACATCAACTAGGTAATGCAACAGTAAGCTGGAGCCAAATTTGCCCTTTGACACAGAGCTCCTGTTGGTTAGAAACCACTGGGAGCCATATGCTTCTGAGCTTAATATGTGTTTCTTTATGTTTATTCTGTTTTAATGTAGGCTATGATCCTGCAGTCACTTATGCAGTAAAAATTTCCATCAAACTCAAGAGCAGCATGAGGATCAACAGAGGCAATTTTCTCTTACTAGGGCTTCCAGCAGGAGGCTGCCTGCTGCTTCCAGCTATTGCGGAATGCGGCCTCACGCTGCTCACGGGACTGAACAGCTGTGGTCACGTTACATCCACCCAGCGGCCCTTTCACTCTCTGCCTATCAAATGACAATGGATCCATTTTAAACTGACCCCGTCGACTCTTAAAGCCCTCAGAGTAACAGGAACTGTTTTTCTGTAAGCCTCACCCATTCATTTAGCACTTGACTCCTCTCAGTTGTCTTCTAGTCAGAAGTTGTTGGTTGGCAGGAATTCTGTTGCTGTAGCCCCGTCAGTTTTGTAACTTGTTTCTTCTCAAATATCTCTTTGTTTTTCTCCTGACTCTTTACAGCATTTTTATAGTGATTTTGTATAGTTTCGCTTTTGAAATACAGAGTTATACCATAATTCATGTTGGAAGGGACCTCTGGAGTCTATCAGGTCTCAAAACAGGGCTAGCTTCAAAGCTAGGTTAGGTTGCTCAGGGCTGTGCCCAGTGTCCAGGCGAGTTTTGAATATCTCCAAGGATGAACATTACACAGTCTCTGTGGGAAACCTGTTGCAGTGATTGACTGTGATCATGGGAAAGACTTTGTTATTTCTGTTTGATCAGAATTTTTTTTGCTGCAGCTGTGATTGTTGCCTCTTATCCTTTGGCTGTGTATGTCTGAGAAGAGTCCGGCTCTGTTTTATCTATAACTCCCCTCTCTTTGATAACTGAAAACAGTGTTGAGGTCCCCTGAAGCTTGCTCTTCTTCAATTTGAGCAAACACCATACTTCAGCCTCTCTTCACAGGGCATGTGCTTCAGCCTCCTGGCCATTTTAGTGGGCCACTGCTGAACTTGCTCCTGTTTGCTGACCTCTCTTATACTGAAGATGCAAAACTGGACACAGTCTTCCAGATACCTCTTAATTGCTGGGCAATAGGAGTAATCACTGGATCTGCTATTAATAGTAATGCCTGGTATGTGGTTGGCATTCATTGCCACACAAGTGCACTGGTTGCTCATATTCAACTTGTCTACCAGGACCAGGTCTTTTCTTGCAGAGCTACTGCCTAGTCGGTTGGTCCTCTCTCTGTGCTGATGCACTGTGTTATTCCATCTCAGGAGCAGAACTTATTTGTCTCTGAGCTGTGTGTGGTTTGTCAGCCTGCTTCCTCAGCCTGTCAAGGTCCCTTTGAATGGCAGCTCTGCCCTCTGACATGTCAGCCACTCTCCCTACTATGACATCATTCATGAGCTTTGCTGAGGGTGCATTCCATCCCATACTCCAGGTTGTTGCTGAAGATGCTAAACAGTATGGGTCCCATTTTTTTGTGTGTGTTTCAAAGTGTTTCCTTAGAGCTGGGAGCACCTTGGTAGGAGAAAATAGTTTATTTATAGTAATGATAATCTTGTAGCAGTATAAAATGTAATAAATCTTACAAATGTTGAGATGTCATGTTAAGATATGTACTGGAAATGTCTCCACAAAAACTGAGGATTAATGAGGCAAGACCTACATTTTGGTAAATAATATATGTACAATAGATAAAAAATGTTAACATGAATATTCCCATCTTAGGGACATACAACCGAGACCAAACATTTCAGATTGGGCCCATTTTACACTATAATTTTGTATTTATTTGCGGCTTAAAATGTGGCTGCTTATAAACAGAGAAGGTGGCAATGATTCATATTACAGCCACGGGTTTGGACATGAGAGCTTTGCTACTGTGAATGTTAATGAGATATATCCTACTTTCTACTTGTCAGATAGAGAGTATGATGCTGATAATTGAGTAGTTTCTAGGTATGTTTTGGGGCAAGCAGAGAGAGCATGTGTTTTTTTCAAAGGTGCATGGGAAATGGAAGTTGCATCATTTGACCAAAATTTGATCATCTGAGTCCCAGAGCAAGACTTTAGCATAAAGCTTTAGCACAGTATCAATAGCAGACACCTAGGGAAGAATAAGGGAATCATTTTGTAATGCTTTCCTTGTATACTTTTCCAGCATCCAGTGACCTTTACCTCAGGAACTCTTGGGCCAGATACGGTATTTTAGAATTTTAATAATACCTTTTTGTGTTTAGTGATATCACTCTTAGTTAAATAAGTGAGTCGGTTTCAAAGAGGCCTGACACTTGCATCTCCAAAGTCCTTGGTACATGACAGAGTAGCTGGTAGAGGATTTTGAAGCGAGCTTCTTTCACTGGAACAGCTTACATGGAAGGTATGACTACAAGGTCTCTGTAATAATGTTAGGTACCTGACAATTCAGTCCCACTGAACTATGATGTCTCATGCCAAATGAAAATGAATTTGGACAGATATTGACCTCTCAGTCTGTGCTGGATATCCTGGGTCTACTCAATCCAGTATGTGGTAATGTGTCATTTAATCACAATCGTAGCAAGCAATGAGCTTTTTTTGTTGTTGTATTTTTGTTTCTGTTTTTCCCATATAGTCTCATTCGTTTTGTGGTCTTTTTAGTGGTCGTTATGAGTTCAATTGACTGTTTCTGCTTGCCCAAAAGAAAATTTCAGCGAGACACAAACATGGAAACCATGAGGCAATAATAGGGAGAATTAGTTCCTAATAGCCTGGAAAATCTTGTTGACCAGAGAGAAAGACAGCACCAGAGAAAAGGTGTTGATGACAATTCTGTAGTGTTTCTACCTTTATTTTGCATCTTTGTTCTTGCCCTTGGTTCTTTTTTCACAGGCAGTAGAAATGCTGCCTGTCATGAATCTGACACTGGGTGACTAGCTGCATTCTCCAAAAGCAGAACGTTTTGGAATTGTATGTGCAGAAAATTTTTGTGTCAGCATCTTGAAAGTGAATTTCAACTCAGGAGACCAGGTTCTGAGGCTCTCACCACACCACAGCTTCTAGGCCCCTAGGCTCTCTGGCAAGAATCCAAAAAATCTTGAGAGCCCCTGACAATGCTCCATCAGAAATGAACCTACCTACTTGTATTTCTACCAAGTATTTAATGTGTAGGCATTTGCCAACGGGGGATATGTTCTGGGTTCTTCTTTTTGTACAAATGGTAGTCACCCCGTGTAAACACAGCAATATATTCACAGACAAGGTCATAGACCCTGATTATTTTTTTCCTTAGGTAGCTGATATTTTTCTTTTTTAGAAGTTTACATGACAGGGTAGCTGGTAGGGCCACTGTGGTGGCTTAGGTGACTGAACTTAATACCATGAGTAAAGAACAGTCAAAGAGTTTATAAAATTGCGAAGATAAGTTTTTGCCATTGAGAGAAATTTGTTCACATAAAGTACGCTGCAATTACTTGCAAAAAGCTTCTGATGAGCAAAGTCAGGACTAGCTAGTAAACAGACTTTGAGGAGAAAATGTGCCCTGCTCATAATGACTAATTTAGCTGTATTTCACTCCAGTTTTCTAAGACCATGTCTTAAGGCCTCTTCTAATCTGTTTAACTCCTAGTCACCTTATTGATGCTTCAAGGGCTAGCGTTCCAGAGAGCAGCAAAGAAATGGAAGCAGCACTGAGATGCGAAAAGTACATTTGTGCTCAGTAGGAGAATTTCCTCCCATGGCTGCATTGCTGTGGGAGCCTGGGCAGGCTAAAAATGTGAAAAAATATTTTCTTTCTTGCTTGGGAGTGTGGGCGCTATTCTGTGTTGTGGGTAATACCACTGCTAAGTAGCAGGGGAATGATATATCCCTCTGGATAGGGAGGGGGTAGTGGGTAGATGCCTACAGTTCTGATCAAATTGGAGGAATGGAGATCTTTTGACATTAAGTTTACGTTGTCCTGATGTTCTGGTCAAGTAGGAAAGGCTTACCAGGCAGTACAGTGGGTCTCAGTGCTGGTCAGTACCATAGGGAGGCAAGTCCATAACTTGTTCTTTTGGAGCAGATTGCCTATATGTCATAGCCATCTCCAGGATTCTGAATGGTTTGACCTGTTCGGTTGCTGTGGAAGTTTTGCAGGACCCTTTTGGCTACATTTACATGTGCTAAAATTGGCTGTATAGGCACAATAGCAAAGCTTAGCATCTTTATGAACCTTTTTATTATTACTTGAGGGAAATAAATGGATGTCTGTATTATCCATGAGCATGCTGTGGTACTGCATTACTCTGTCTTCCATCAATATGTCTTGTTCTCTTCCTTTATCGGCTAATGCTTATGATAATTCCAGGGGCACATCTTAAAGCTCAATCAAATGCATATCATAACCTGAACAAGTGGAAGAACATGATATTAGGCTGTTGAATATTCTGATACATGAAACAGACAACCACATAGTTATGTTTCAACAACATAATCAAAACAGAGATATATCTGTGTAATAAAATTGACTGTTGCTATAACCAATACACTTAGAATGATTACATTATTATAATGAAAATGTGGTGGTTATTTGCTACATTAATTAGCTGTTGATTTAATGTTATATAAATGTGCTTCCTTTCAAGTAATCATATTTCTTGCTGACATTTCTGAATAGGACTACCAATTAGTTAAACAGGGGTAAGTAGGGGTGCTGACTATAGGTAAGCTACAACAGAAGAAAGCAGAATAGACCTTCCTAATTTAAAACTTTTAGTATGTTACTGCCCAAAGCATGTTGTTGTTAACACAACAAAGCACATTGTTGTTAACGTAAACTTTCGTTTGTGTTAACAACTTTTTAAATGAGCACACTCCTTTGATACCCGCTATACAGTCAAAGTCGCTAAAGAAAGAGATGTTGCTTCTCTGTGCTGAACTTTTGTGTGAGAACCCATATTCCGGTATCTCCCTGTAAGCCCAGCTCCCAAAGCCCTTGGAGAAATATTTGGTGGTTTATCCCACTCCATCTCAAGGTAAAATTGAGTGTTTTCACCTTTATCGTAATGTCAAGTTGTCTCCATAAGTGTAGAAAATTTCTTTATGTTAATGAAAAGAGAAATAATATAATCAAAATGTAGAAATGTGTATGGCTAAACTGTCTTCATGAGTCAAACTTTCTTGAAGCTGAGGAGACACAGCTTACCCTGTGTTAATGAGGTCATTTCATAAATCATCCTCATAACGAGGATGCATGCAGAATCCCTCTGCCTCGTGCTTACCCATGCAAACCAAAGCCTCATCCTTAGCTGATGTCAGTCCCTGCTTTCAGGGGGATTATATCCAACAAATTGTGCTTGACTTGCTGTATCTGAGGACTGGACCCACATTGTTTCCATCTATTGTGATCCTGCACTTAGATAAGATTTATGAGTCTGAAGACTGACATGTTTAAACATGTGTAAACACTTCATTAGTTGAACCCCTTAAATAAAAAGTAGATTCCTTGATAAAAGTGATTTTTCATACTGATTGTACAACAGTTTGAGCTATAAGCTGGAGGTGACTTAGAGATTAACAATATGTGGTGCTTGCTTTAGACATTTTTTCAAAAACATTTTTCATATGCCATCTCTTATGATGTTTTCCTTAATTATAGCTTGTTATTTTCTTGGCTGCATCCCTCTTAGTTATATTTAAAGAACATACAATATTTTTTGTAGGACTCTCTCCTACATGCAAATACAGAAGGTTTTTGCTGTTTTCGTATGTGTAAAACATTTCCCTAATCAATAAGCCATCAGTGCAATAAAACTGCAACTTAACGTCTTTAGAAGTCTGCATGTGGGTTTTCTACATTTGCAAAAGTATACTTAGCCAGGAAGTTTTTGAGTGGTATTAGGAGGTGAAATCAGCCAAGCGCATTCTCAGTTTGTTTGAGCAGCAACATGCTGGTTCAGTCAATCATGCCTGCTGATAAGCTGTTTTACAAAAAGCTATTCAAAGTGCAGTAAATACGTCCATTTTTTTCATTGGAAAATGGTTAAAAACCATAAAAATTGTATATCAGAGACTGATTAGGATAGGAGCTTTTAGTCTGTCCACAAACTACACAAAGTGACAAGCTCTTCTGGCTTCTGCAAATCTGTAATGGTCTGTATTTAAAAATTTATTTGCTACCAGAACTCCGCATCTCATACATGCAAAATTACCGTGATTTTTATATCTGGATTCAAAGTTTTACAAGCATAAACCTAATACTCATTCAGAAAGGTAACACAATGAAATCTGGGAAACTGAGAAAAAAGACATTAAAAAGCTATTATGCAAAATATGCGTTGGTACCAGATTTTCTTCATTGCTTTGTTAGTTCAAAACAATTATTTCCTCTGAAGGACTGACAAAGAAAGATATACTCACACACAAACCTCAGGCCATATAAAACTTTGTTCCAAACCCTTTTCTTTTGATTTTCTACTTGGCAGACAGTGCTGAAGCCATCAGAAAGGAAGGAGGTGGACAGAAAGTGAATTAGGATTTTAAATGCTTTGTTTTGGAAGGCACCAGTAGAAGACTAGATCCACTGGCCTTTTTGCTGCCTTCTCTCCTGTAGGACTTGCAGGTAGCTCTGGTGGCAGATGCCAGAAAGACCCACACAGATATGGACAGATTTTAACAAGCTGCTGTTAGCCTGCTTAAAGTTCCCTTCTGGTAAATGGTGTCAACTCCAGAAGATAATTCTTTTTATCTGTTGCTGTCTAGGATAATGCGTAAGCATCAGTTAAAATCTCAAGCCTCTGCTTCAGTGGAACACAAGCCCACATTTAAAACTTGGCACATGTTTAACTGCTGCTTTTAACAGCAGCTCTTTGTCTACAAGTACTTCCCCCCCTACATCAATACAATTTATTATTCCCTTTGCTAGTATGAATAGCGAGTAAAATTATCTGTTCTCCTGCTCTGCATTATTGAGCTTTCTTCACATCGTTGAACAGGCATAAATGTGAGTGGATGTCAAGAATCTGACCAGTCTTCTTCTAAATATTGAAATTGTCTTGCATACTTGCATTCTTAGTCAGCTTTTAAAAAAGAAATAAAACAACAGTAACAACAAAACAAAAACCAACCAACCAAAAAAAACCAGCGGCACATCCAGTTGAAGTTAATAGACAGACTTTAGGTTCTTAATTATTTAAGACTTAACCTTTTTTTTTTTTGTTTAAAGTATGGCATATATCAAACCGGTTTTCACACTTGCAAAGAGGAAAGCAGTGTCTGCTTTGGGAGGTATTTTTGCCCTACTTCTTGCTTTCTTGTTTCTGTAAAGTGCAAAAGAAAACTGCCAAAAACATCAGTCATCCCTTGTGCTTTAAATGTAGAGAACCTCAACTGAAGGATATCTTGAGAAAGAGTTTGGAACATGGTGAAAAGAATGGGATCTGTACTGAGGAGAAAGAGAAAGGTGGAAATGAAGAAACCTTATACTGACTTTTTATTAGAATCATGAGATCACAGATTAGTTGAGGTTCGAAGGGATCTCAGGAGGCCTCTGGTCCAACCTCCTGCTTGAATCTGGGTCAGCTATGAGACCAGATTGCTCAGGACTTTATCCAGTTCTTGAAAGCCATACCCCTCTGAAAACCTCCAAGAACTCCAGACTGCACAATCCCTCTCAACAGCCCATTTCATTACTTTACTGTCCTCGTGGTGAAAAAGCTTTTTCTTCTATCCTGTTAGATCCTCTCATTTCGTTTGGTATGTTTTGTCCCACATCCTCCTGCTGCACCACTGTGAAGAGACTGGCTCTGTCTTCTTGATGACCTCCTCACAGGCACTGGAAGGCTGCTCTTAGATCACTGCAAAGCCTTCACTTTTCCAGGCTAAAAACGTCTCCCTCTGGGGCACGTGCCCCACCTTGATGACCCTCCCCTGAACTAACTGCATTTGATAATTGTCCTTTCTGTGCTGGGGGCCCAAAACTGCAGTATTTCTGATGTGGTCTGATGATCACTTAGTAGAGGTGAATGATGGGCTGTGCTTCTGGTAATCCAGGCCGGGACATTGCTTGCCTTCTTGGCTGCTGAGGTGTCCTACTAGCTCATATTCCCTTTTGTAGATTTAAATCTTTACCTGAAAAGGAATGTTACTTGATTACTTAAACTTTATAGAGCTAACCAAGCCTCCAGTGCTAGGGGCTGATTGACTACTTACATTTGGCAGAATTACCTCGACCTCACTCAGTGACAAAGTGCTCAGTTAATCTCCTTTGAGACATGCCAGACCCAGGAATGTGTAGAGGGTATGGAGTTTGGTCCATCATGTATTTGGTGAATTGTAAATGTTCTATGTTCACTTTCTTCCCCAGATGTGATACCTGCTAATCCCTGGTGACAGTGACATGCTATTTTGAGTATGGGGCTGATGCATTATTGATTAAACCAGCTTTGACTGCACTTAAAGTGGTTGTACTTTAATTACATTTAGTATCTAGAAATAATAGCTTAGCATTTCAGAGGCTTCTTGGAAGAGATGGGTTTTTGTGTATTGCAGAATGTTTCTTCTGATGGCATTTTTGTCTTATCAGGAAAAAAAAGTATCTTTTAATGGAGTATTATTTTAATCTGGCTGTTTTTATATTACAATAATTTATCGTTAGCAAGCTTCTTTTTCCCTGTGGATGTCTTATTTTAGCACTACACTTTGTTACTTCCAAAGAAAGTAATACATCACTTGAAACTACTGTGCTGTAATCTCAAAATGAAGCTTCTTTGTTGAACCTTTTTCTTTTGTGTGTGAATGTGTGTTTTTTGGTCAGTTACACCTGTTTTATTAATGTTGAATTGTTTTCTAATAATTTATCTTCAGAGTTTCTGGCTGTACCAATTAGTATACTCTCTTGCTTTCTGATATTGAGAGCCAAGAGTAGATGATATGGCTAAGTTTCATTGTTTAAAAAATATTATAGGTCTCCAGGTAGCTTTCATGTAAAAAGGTTTTATTTTCTTTTGTGGGTACTGATAAGCACCTCTTTAGCATCATGCTGATCATGAAACACTGAAGGTTCTGCTACTGACGGAAGCGGACTTTATCTAGTGATTTGAGGAGAGAAGATCTGAATTTTCACAAATCCTCTGTGATTTCTTGAGTGAATTACTTCAACAAAATTATGAGTTAAAGTAAAGTCAGTTTGAAATATAATCAGTTATTGATTAAAAAAACATTTAATTGTGTTAAGCTACTGTCAACAACAGTACGTCCTAGAGGTGTGTTGCTTGAGCCTGAATTTCATGGCTGCTACCATATCAGGCATCCAAAATCTTCCTGGTGTATGTGCATTTTGGATTGCCTTCAAACATTTCAAGTACAAATGTTTACTATACATCTCTTTTTATTTGTGTTCTCTTAGTGCATAAAATACCTGATGCATACTGTAATACTTGGTGTGTTAGGTAGTGTCTGGGGAAGGTAGTCTCTTTCCTGAAAAAATTATTATCTAGGTTTAAGAACAGAGACCACGGGTGGGCACAAATGTTTAAGGGAGCATAGTAGACCCAGTAGATAAGAGACATCAACATGAGAAGTAACAGTGCCAGTGTCCCACTTGTGGAAGAATATTTATTCTGGGGAGTGGCAGGGGTGGAACACAACAAGGGGGACTTGTAATCAAATATCCACAAGTGGATATTCCGCTAATGAATGCTTGCTACGAGCTTTTTCTGGAGCAGATATGGGACCATTTGAAAATGCATGAGAAAGTGGTGAGGTTCGTGGCACAGAGTCAAGAGTCAAAAGCTTGGCAGTGGATGAGAAGTGTTCAGTAAGAAGACTACGATGAGCCTGGAGAAGAAAATACCCATTTTGGTTCAGTTGAGATGGGAGGGAGCTACTCGGGGGCAAAGAGTTGGTCAAAGTGCCAAAGGAGGAAACTGTTATTTGCAGTAGAATTTGGAATAATGGGAAGTGGGACAAGGGAGCCACGCCAAAGGCAGAGGAGAGCATGCTGAGGAAGATGCGTTATATCAGAAACTTTGCCCTTCTGGACAGAGAGAAAGAGGCATGCCTTGTGCAAGTACATTCTAATGCTTGTGTTTTTTCTGACCTGGATTTTTGAGCATCGGTTACCAAATATTATGCCAAAGCACGAGAGGAAAAGAGAGACCAAGGAGATAAAAACCACCTAAGTTGTTGAAGTGCTTGTTTGTTCATTACTCAATACGTATTAGGTAAAAATGCTTGTTGAGTTATTATACAAAATAAATAAACATTTTTAGCACCCATGTATCATGACTTAAAAGCAAACCTCTGGTTTCTCATTCAGAATGAAATAATAGTACCTCTGTTGATCATAAAGGAATGCAACTTTGTGGCAGATATATTTTTTTCTTCCTTTCTAATGTTTCTGAGCAGTATCTAAGAATAACAAGAAGCTGAATCCTCATGAGAACAATAAGGACAATAAAGCTGCAAGTGATCTCTATGTGTCCATATGAAGTCTTAAGTACTGAATAAAGTAGATACCACAAAAGTGTAAGTTTTTTCTTGCTCTTAAATCATTGGTAAATTAACTTTCTCTAGGGAGCACCTATAAGCTCTGTTCCTTTGAATAGCTTTTCAGATCTTCTAAAGCTTTTCAAATATTCTGGAGAAATTTTATTTTTATTTATATGTGTTTCTCCCTTGCTTAAAGTATCTTTTGTCTGTGTGCATGCACGCACACATATATCTAAGCAAAACGAGATTTCTGTTTGATTTTGCTTTGTGCAATCTGCCTAGTTGTAAAGTGTTGTTCAAGACTCTGCTGTAAACCTCGTTGATTCTGCAGCATACTCAACATTTCTTAGGAATCAGAGGGACTTCAGAGCCATCTCAAAGCTCTTTGGGGAATTTAGTTTGTACTGTGTCCAGACTGTGTCTATCACAGTGGGATCCTGCAGGTGAGCAGAGCTTCTTGTATGTTGAAAGAACTAAACTAATTAAACAACAATGACCAACTGTACATCTGTACTACTAGTTTGTGATAAGTGGGACTGAAATTTTGTGAGATGCTTTTTGGAGTGGTTTTTTTAAGCTAAGTCCTTATCTGTTAATCTTGTAGATGTATGTTAGATGAAGCCTGAAGGCAATGCAAACAGTTTTCAAGAAACTTGCACTAAAAAGGGCAATAATATAAAAGTGATATTAATTAAATTATTTATATTATTAGTAATATATTATAAATATAGAAATATCAGTATTAGAAGTTGGTAAGTGGCATTATTTTGATAAAATTAACCTTGAAAGTTACATTTAAAGGAATGCATAAGCACAGAAATCTTGGAAGACATATGCTCTACAAATTGAAGGAATATTATAAGCAAAGTAGCTTTTCTTATCTAGAATCATTCTCCCTGTGTTTTTTAGAGACCTCCACAACAGGATGTTCATGCAAAGAAAGAAAGAAAGAAAAAGGACTATGCCAAGAATCACAACAATTCTGCTCAGTGTCTCCCTGTTTACTGCCAACCTGCTGGCAATCAGAGCAGTGACAGTCTACTTTCATTTTGCTGCTTGACCTGTGGTTAAACAAAAATAATCAGTATGGCTCAACATTGAATAAAGAAATATTGAATAACTTACAACATTTTTATGACATTTAAGACATTTGACTTATTTGTGGGGGTTGAGGAAGAATAAGAATGAATGTCAGAAGCTGTGTAATGTCTCGGTTCAAGAAGATTCTTAGGTATGTATGTAATTGTAGACAAATAGAAAACAATGGGTGAGCATCATGAGTTAAAGACATGCTTAAATACTCTCCTGAACTGAGGCTTAAGCACCCAATAAATCTGCAGTGATCTTGTAGTACAGATATGTCATGTCAACACTTCCTTACTAACTTCAGTGAAGTGTTATGGGTACATCTGCTGCTTCCAGTGAAAAATAGACAGGATTTGAAGTGATAGCTGTTGCTGCGGGAGTTTTCTGTAGTAGCTGCCAAATGGGCGGGAGGAGGGGAAGACAACAGCAGAAAAAGCAGTAACCTGCCTGTTTCAAGAAAAGAAACAAATCAATCGGTAGCTGTATGCAGAGAATTGGAGAACCTGTCCAACATCTGTCAGATGAAATACTGACATGCTGCAGCAGAACCTGCTTTATAACCGAGCATTGTGGGTGTTCTGCTTTCGGGGAGGTATTCAGAGAGCTATTTGAAGTGGTACAAAGGTGGGATATCAGTGATGGAGCATCCCTACATAAATTTGAAGCAGTACCTTAGCAATAAGTATAAATAGAGCTTTATATCTTTCATATTCTTTTGTTAAGCCCTTGTGTCTGGATTACTGCAAGGAATGTGACACTTTGATGTAAGTGGACCTCTAACCGAAATGTACAGTGAATATACTAAAAATGATGGTAGTTGTTTCAGTGGGAGTAAATGGTTTAGAGGAGAGGTCTCAATAGCATACAGGAATTGCCCAGCTCGTACTAGTGTGTAGAAACACCCCTTTAGCCTCAGGAGCTCCCTAGGAAGTGCAACACCCTGGAACGTGGGTGCCCGCTAAGTAAATCCCACTGCTTCTGGTGTCTGCTGAGAGAGAGATGTTTTGTTTTAGTTTTGGCTAGTGGGAATGAAAAGATGAACAGAAATACTGCTAGATTATTTTAGAACAGAAAAACTTTGGGGCACAGTGTAGGGGCTCTTAGGTTCCTGCCTCCAACTGTAGGAACCAAATCAGAATGTACTGGAGTCTCAGCAATCTTTCTTTAGAGGCAGTAGTCTAAACAATATTGTGAGACAAGCGAGTGAATAGCTGAGTGCTGATTCCTGGTTCTCACCCTTTGCTGGTCAGCCTGGTAGCAACTCTCTAATGAGTTGCAAGAGTTGGGCACCCAGAGGTGGCCAAGGCTACTCTGAGCCGCACAACCATGAAGCAATACATTCAATATCAAACATACTGTGATGAGCACTGGCTTAGTGGACAATGTCTACATATCTTGAGTGAAAGCCTGATCGACAGCTGCCCAATCTCAACAGACTAAGGTTTTGCCTAATAGTTTGGGCTAAGTAAAGGTATTTGCTTTCTTGGGTGTTTTGTGCAACAGGCTGTCACAATAGCTTTATTTTTATATTGCTATGAAAATATTGTTACGCAAAGGAATATCAGAGTTTCAAAAGGCAGGATAATATAAGAATTAAATTGTTACTTTGAAAATGTACATGCAATTCTTGACCTTTTCAAAAACTTGTTTAAGAATCATGCATAATGAAAAAGAGCCCAATAAATCTATAATGTGAATAAGCAGCGACAGTATAAACTATCTTGTACCCATCACATTTAATTGTTTTTGATTCACAAGCAAAGGACGTTTAGAAAGAGCCCTTCTGCTTTTTATAGTGGACCACTTACTGTTTCTGTCTCCTTCTGCTAATACTCATAGGTAACTTACTTTGATAGCATCTCTTGACAATTCATGCGCCTGCCTTTGTTTTAGGGGCACACAGTCTGGAGTGGCAGCCATATGGCCTAGACAGATGATAAAAAAGTATGAAATGATGCACCAGAGCACTTTTCTCCTTGTGGCCTGTCACATTGAAGAAATGCTTAATGAAATCTGAAATTGCAATAGCTAAAAATATGTACTGCAATGTGATAGATGTTCGCACATCCCTCTGGAATTTAATTGTCTTTTAAATATGACTTCTGTAGAAAAGTTTCCTTTTGGTGTCCATTTTTGGACAAATTCCTAGTGAGCTGGTGACAGTGAGCTGGGCAAGTAATGTCATTATTTATTCTGTGTTAGGAATTCCATATCTCTTATTCTGGAAAGTGCCCATAAAATTAGACTGTTTTCCAGTGTGCCTTTTTATTCACCAAATAATTTCTGCTGACACCCTTGTCGGATGGAATGCTTGCCAACAATTCATTTTGAGATCTTGCAATTCAAAATTTGAACCCTTTGATGAGACACAGAGTGTGTGCTTAGCTTCTGCCTGCGGCTTTTAGAATATAGCACTTAGAATCAGATTTCTAGTGTACAATTACGAGTTCAGTATTTACTTTCCTAGAACATTTTGTAATTATTCATACTTACTGTACATCTGCTGAGATGTTTGCAGAAAGCAATGTGCAAAGGACACAGACGTACACATCATGAATGTCTTTAGAACTCTGAATAAATATTCATCAAATACATTTTGCACTTTTCATTCTGCTCCTCGTGATATTAGATGTTACCAAAGGTAATATCAAAGTATCAGAGGTGTGACAGATCTTCAGAAACAGTGCTGAAATCATGGTAGGTAGAGTTAAAAAGTACGCAGAGCAGAAAAGGCAGTAGACTTTGCCTGAAAAACTTTTGTAAAGTAAATGTCTTGGAATTCTGTTCTCCTGCTTTGGGGGTATGAAATCTGACTTGACCCTGCTGTAATTTGAGTCCAGGGCTGTGGAGGACAGCTTTGGTGCATCTCTAAATCTCTGATCAGATCTTATTGCTCAAATCCTGTCTGGTTTGTATTTGAGAAGAGATCACTTTCACAACAGCTAGCCTATTCTAATGTGATGCTGCAGGGAAACACAGAGGCTGTTGCAATATACTGTGGAATGTATCTTTTTCAGCCATTAATAAAGCTTTCCAATTTTGATGAATTTGTAGAATGCATAGATTCACTAATGCAAGAGGGTTATAGGTTAACTCCATGTCTAGTGTAAGATTTATTCACTTAATTACGTTTTTCCCAAAAGAGTTTCATTACTGTACAATGTAATGCATGAAAGTACCCAGTCTTTCATTTTAGCTTGAATACACTTTCAAGACTTTTGAATCCCAGCAGCAATAAATTCTAGGTGATATTTTTCCTTGAAAGTTAATCAAGGGTAGAAGACTTCCTTTTATGCAACTGTGAGTATGTAACAACACACGTGCCCCTACGCATGCATACGCCCATGGAATTGCATCAGTGTTGTCACAGCTATTAGTTTTGCTGCAATGAATGCGAATTTACCAGTAATAACAAGAAGAATAATTAACCCCTCCGCTCAACAATAACAAAATTTAAGAAATCTTGTAATAAGGAACAAAATTTTTGTTGGTGCATGAGCATGGACAATATTGTGAAGTTAGCCAAGTCTGAATTTGGCAGCTTCTATGTATCTACATGTAATCAAGAAGGAGTTTTCCTGCTTTTCTAGCTCGACACATGGAGGTGTCAACTTGAGTGCTGAAAGGCTACAATGCAGATTGCAGTTGTCAGCTGCAACGTGTTACTTGCTTTAGCTTTTTTAGGGTCCTTGATACCTGGAATCAGAAAGAGGAATTTTGCAAATGTTCTTAACTGTTGATCATTCCTTTTAAAATAACCCTTCAAAGAAATCAAACACAATGAGGTTTTTCCATCCTGTTGTGGTTTTTTTGTTTGGTTGGTTGGTTGGGTTTTTTCCTGTTTTTATTCTGTGAAAAATCTTGAACTTAAAAGTCAACTTTATCACTGTTTTGAAGATGTGATCTGTGAGTCTCTTCCCACAAGATGCTCAGCATTTTGTTTCAGCTGAGCAGAGTATGTCACCCTGTGTATGGCAATATCCTGCGCATGTGAGTAGTACTCTGTTCATTTTGAGAATCTTTTCTTGACCTGATTCTTTTTATGTCTTTGCTATCCACAGTGGCATACTTTGGAAATCAGAAACAGGTTCATAAGTATTACTCATTACCTGTTGTAAATGGCTTTCGTGAGGTTGCAGTGGTCCACAGCAATGATGAATTTGCTGCTCAGAATGTTTTCCAGAATATACGGAACTGTCGCAGTTTAACTCGAGCAAGTAATCATGGCCACGACAGCTGCTCACTCACTCCCCATGCCCCCCTGCCCTGTCGCACTCAGTAGGGGAGAGAATCGAAAGGGAAGGGAGAAACTTGTGAACTGAGATAAACCCAGTTTAATAAAAGAACAATGTTATATACTACTACAACCTCCAGTATCAATACAGGCTGGGGGATGAAGAGATTAAGAGCAGCCCTGCAGAGAAGGACTTGGGGTTACTGGTGGACCAAAGATCAGACATGAGCCAGCAATATGCACTTGCAGCCCAGAAGGCCAATTGTGTCTTGGGCTGCATCAAAAGGAGCAGGGCCAGCAGGTCAAGGGAGGTGATTCTGCCCCTCTACTCCGCTCTGGTGAGACCCCACCTGGAGTTCTGCGTCCAGCTCTGGAGCCCTCAGCACAGGAAAGACATGGACCTGTTGGAGAGGGTCCAGAGGAAGCCACAAAAATGATCAGAGGGCTGGAACAGCTCTGCTATGAGGACAGGCTGAGACAGTTGGGGTTATTAAGCCTGGAGAAGAGAAGGCTCTGGGGAGATCTGATTGCAGCCTTTCAGTACTTAAAAGGGGCCTATAAGAACTATGGGGACAGACTTTTTAGTATGGCCTTTTGTGATAGGACAAGGGGTAGCCGTTTTAAATTAAAAAGAGGGGAGATTCAGGTTAGACATGAAGAAGAAATTTTTTACAATGAGGGCGGTGAAACACAGGCACAGGTTGCCCAGAGAGGTGGCAGATGCCCCATCCCTGGAAACATTCAAGGCCAGGCTGGACGGGGCTCTGAGCAACCTGATCTAGTTGAAGATGTCCCTGCTCATTGCAGGGGGGTTGGACTAGATGACCTTTGAAGGTCCCTTCCAACCCAAACTATTATGCAATTCTGTGATTCTATATATATAAAATGGAAAATAGAGTAGGATAGGGTAGAATAGAATAGAATAGAGTAGAATAGAATAGAATAGAGTAGAATAGAGTAGAATAGAATAGAATAGAATAGAATAGAATAGAATAGAATAGAATAGAATAGAATAGAATAGAATAGAATAGAATAGAATAGGATGGGATAGGATAGGATAGGATAGGATAGGATAGGATAGGATGGGATAGGATGGGATAGGATGGGATAGGATGGGATAGGATGGGATAGGATAGGATAGGATAGAATGGAACGGAATGGAACGGAATGGAACGGAATAGAACAGAACAGAACAGAATAGAATAGAATAGAATAGAATAGAATAGAATAGAATAGAATAGAATAGAATAGAATAGAATAGAATAGAATAGAATAATGTACTCAGTGCAATTCCTCGTGAACTCCATCTGTGCTGAGCAGACAGTCCCACAAAGCAGCACCCTGGTCCCAAACAGCCAATGCCAGAGACAGCAAGGAAAAAGCAGAAAGGCCCAGAAGCCTCTGCAAAACGGCAGGATGGTAAAAGGCTGAACTAAAAGAACTCTCAAATGGAACTCACCTGCAATGACGCAGAACTCGAACAGGTCTCTGTCTCCCATCTCTCCCTAGCCGGGAAAACCCAACTCTCCTTAATGGTATGGAATATTCTTACTGATCAGTCTGGATGTCGGTCAAGCTCTGCCCCATCCATGCCCCCCTTCCCAGCTGCCTCACACCTGTGGGCAGAGCTCAGAAAGACCTTGGCTCCCAGACAATGGCTAAGATAGAAGTAAGTTCTTACATTCTTTTTGTTCTAACTCAAAACCACTAGAAAGTTACTTGAACTACAAGATGAGAATGCAGTCTAGAAGGATTATAGGAAATGAAGGTTGTTAGTGTACTTTTTAGTTACTTTTGATTTCATGAGGTTTAATGCTGCCAGGCAGCACAAATTGCAAAAAGGAAAGGTTACTTAACATACATCCTCTGGGGTGAACTTTTTAATCAATAGCAGTTTAAATTTATATCAGAATTGACTAATGGGACACTTTAAACAGCATTACTTACTTTCGGTTTATAGATTTCATGTCCATTTTTTTGTGAAGAGAGTGATCCTAAGACAATATAGGAAGGATTGCAGCAAGTTACAAAATATTTGTCTCAGCTCCCTCTCACATATGCAGTTCCTGAGTTTGATTAATATTTTCTGTTCAATTAGTAAAGCAATGGCATTTATATGGAGGTTTTGTGATGCTATGGGGTTTAAGTTGTTTTAAGTTCCCTCTAAGATACTTTTACTTTTTGATTCTAAAAATGCCACTTGTGAGCTCCTTAAAACGCTTTTGGTCCCTAATGTGTTTGTCATACATTGCAACCAGGTTCTGTTTTAGGGCAAGCCAAGAGTACCCCTCAACAGTCATTTATGCCTGATTGCATCCATCATGTGTAGAACAGTTTCTCCCTCAGTTGCCAGGAGCACTGAAAGCACAGTTGTCAGGATTTGGAGTGAATGAAGAGCGACTTGACAGGCAGTGCCACATGAACGTGGCTCAGCGCTAACAACATGTGGCGAGTGCACGCTGACACCACGACTCCTTTGGTCGACTCAACAAACAAGCAGAAAAGCCTTTAACTCTTGAGAATTTCTGTAATTATGGTGACCAGGATGGTTTTACTAACATTTGTGGTATCATGTTATTTCTAGCTCACAAGTGACTGGATGGTCCACTGTTTTACCAAAGTATGAGCGTCCTGCAGGTTTCAAGACTCATGTGCCAAGGATTACTGGCTCTGCACTTCATATTATTGCCACTGCCCCTCATATTGACAGAAGGTTTTTGCAGTTTTGTGTAAAATGCTTCAGTGTTCTTTCTAGAAAGCAACATCAGAGCTGTGCTGCCGAGATGGGCCATCAAACCACACAAAGAACAAATGGCAAATAACCGGTGGCCAGCAGTCTCCCAGGCTTCACTCCTGTGGTTTTTCACCAGAGCAAGGGGAAGTACAAGCTGTTGTTGAGGCTTTGTCTAATTTACCCGGGATACTTGTGCCATATAAAGTAAAATGCTGTTGAAATGCATTAATATATTTACATAAGCCCACTGTATTTTGAAAGCAGACTAAAGTGTCAGATTAACATCTTCATTTAAAGCCAATTCCAGACAAAAGCATAGTACTCGTAAAGCAACCCCTGATGAAATAAGGCCTATTTATATATGTTTGCCATAGCCTCTGTCACTTAGTAACTGAGGCCTAGATTCACCAAATCACCTAATTCCTGCTTAAACACCTGAGTACCTGTCAAGTTCTGGACCTAAGTGTTTCCTAAAAGTGTGAACTCACTGTACAGGCCTTTATGATTTGCAAGAAGGTATCTCTTCTTCCTTGTTCTTTGTTTGTTTGTTTTGTGGTTTGGATTGTTGTTTTCTGTTTGGGATTTTTTTGGTGCTGTTTGGGGTTAGTTTGTTTGTTTTCAGCTTTTTTGTGTTTTGTTTTGTTTTCCATTGAGCAGGAAGGCTCTGGCTATGGATGTAATATTTTTTTTGTAGTCAGGCCATCAGTCATACTGCAGAAATACACTGATGAGGTGGATCTGAAAGCTTATGCTGGAAATGGTCAGTTTCTGAGCTTCTGGACATGTGATATCAGAGAACTTCATCACTGCTATGGGTCCATTTCATGTAGCCAACTCCTTTTGACATGAAAACATTTTGTCTTTGTCCATCTTCTTTCACCTCGTGTTGTGCAATTTTTCCAGAGGAACAGATTAATATTATAGAGTCAGCAATACATATGTGATCACTGATACAGCTGTCTTCATTTGTGATTGATGTGTTTTAAGATTAGGATCAAGACTTCATTTAAGAGCAGGAATTGGAGTAGGAACCATCAGATGGATCTCAGCATTGCAAGTTGTCTGCCAACTGGTGCATCCTACCAAGGAGGCAGTCAGCTACACTCTGCCATAGACTCTGGTGTATCCGTTGTCTGAAAACCACAAATAACCACAAATAACAGTGATTGACTCTCGATGTGTCAGACATGTGAGTCCTTAAGCTTCAGAAAGAAGACAGTGGAAGAAGATTGCCAGCCATGTGGGAGTGTCTGGGACTGGCACACCTTGTCACAACTGTTGTGCTTTGATCCCCAGCACAGCTCGGGAATGGACTTGCTTGGAGCCAGTGCAGAGAAGCCCCCAGAACATGGGAGCTGCACGGGCCCATCTATCCGACTGCTCTCCTACTGCCTCTCAAACCTACCTTAGTCCCAGGCAGTACCACCCCAAAGTAAAAATGCCAAGATTAAATAAATAATGGAAGACTCAATAAGTAATGAACATATGTCTGTGCTTGACCCTTGCACCACAGAATAAGCCTGTTTCTGGATAGTATGGGAAATCCTGGGTTATGCTTTTGAAGCTATGCTTAGTTACTTGCACTTTACAATCAAAAATATCAAGCAATGTGCAAATAAGTCAAACTTATTTGGCTTTGATGGCATATCCATTTTGTAAATTGGTTGTAGACAGCTACTGGTTGTCATACATCCACTCTCTGGCACCAAAAGGGAAAAGAGATTGAGTAAAGGCACAGTGTCTGGAGTACATGACATACTGTTTCAGAAAAGAATTTGCTGTAGTTTTTTAACTGGTTGCAAAACCACTACAGCTGGAGAGATCACAGAAGCACAGAGTTTAAAGGCCAAAGCTGATCTCGAAAGAAATTCCATTAAAGTTAAACAAAGAATAATCTTAAAAAAAAAAGATTGGAAGCAATGGTATGTTATTTGAAAAAAAAAGAAAATAAGGCAAGCAAAAAGTCTAGCTTCTGAAGTTTTTTAACACCTTAAAGGATATTTAATTTCTTATCTGAGGTTACTTAAAAGGTTAAGCACTGTGAAAACTCAAGAGTGTGGAACCGTCAGAACACCTAAGTGGCTTTTCTTTGTTTTTATTTTTATCTTTTCTTTCTGAAACAACCTTTACAAGTTTATACATGTTATACTGCTGGAAAATAGCCAGCTGTCATGCCCCGCTTTCCAAAAATCATAAATCAAAGTGAAGTAAGTTCTGACCAGTTACCAGCAAATATCCCTAGGGTAGGCAGGCAGGCCTCATGCCAGTGATGCTTGCTGGCATTAGCAGAATTAATTAGGCACTTTAACACTGAGAGACGAATCTCTCCGGCAGGAGCTCAGAACATGTGGAAAGGTTAAAAATCAGGACTTACTAAGATTGGAAAGAGGGATGTTTGTGCTCCAAAGATACTGAAGCTGAGGTTAAGCTGTATAAGAGTAGCTGCGTATGATGCACAAGGCATTTAGATGCCTTCAGCAGGCAATGAAAGGAATTGGACATGTCCAGAGTAAGACATCTCAGCCTGAAGTAGACTTCTAGCTTAGGTCAGATGAGCTGCCTGCTGTAGAGCCTGTTGCTTTTGAGCGCCTCTAAAGGGTGATGTGCTCTGGCGTTCACAGCGTAGATGTCTTAAAGTGACATGAATTTCCACATACCCACTCTTTAATTTGTGTAGCCTGCGAATAGGATATTACACATATAACTGGTAGAAGTGATAGCTCTGGCTGGTACTGTGGTGTCTTGAGTGTTCACCATCGCAGTCGATCTTGATGCATTCTTCATTTCTGCTCAGGGGATGCCTACATAGAAAACTTATGGTCTGTGCTAGGAAAGAGGACTTTGGAAAGTACAGTGGTCTTAGTCGTTTCATGCATCTTATGAAGAACACACTGTGATGAAAACATCTCATGCTGAAGTTGTCCTAGAGAGCAACTGAGGTGATAAACGAGTCCCTGTACAAAATCTTCCTATGTTTGGTTTTAATTTCACTTCCTGGTGGTGACTCCTAAGATTTACTGCAAAAATATTTTGAATTTTAATACATTAATTATTTAAGAACTGTTCAGATTAATTTCTAGTTTTCTATTTGGCAATTAGTTTTTGCAAACGCAGTTTGGAATGGTTTGTTCATGAGCGGTTTTCTGTTTATGGCTAGTCCTCCTTAAATGGTTGCCTAAAATACAGGTTATTTTTTCCATTTCCTTCCTGGTTGACTTGAATAGCATGTGGTGAATTTTCATTTGAAGAACCCATAGTATAAATTTGCAGAGTCATTTGTGTTCTAACTAATGAAAATACTGGGGTTCGTGAGTGTTTTTACAAATCTTTGTCATTTGTTCAAGCACCAGAGTAAATGGATCTGGCTAGTCTTAGAAAAAAAATCCACAAAGTGGTTTTAAAATCATGTAGCAATTGATCTTCCCTTTCTATACAGAAAAAAAGAACTATTTAACTTCAAAGGAAACAGTTACCCAGGGGTTTCTGCCACATCTACAAAGTTGTAGGAGTCATAGGCTTCTGTCAGTGAGAGCAGTAACATTTGTGTGCAAGAACAAACTGTATGAATAGGTAGCCTGCAGTGTCGGATTTTATGGTTTTCATGATTCCTTCCCACTGTTTTACTCTTCTGGTCATATGCAGTGCCATAACAAATTTTAGTTTGCTCTGTATGCCTGGTGTGACATTGAATGTCTTCGGGATGTACACTTCATAGTGAGGATCAACACCTTTTGGTCCGGGTGTGCACTTCTTATAGGCTTTGTTCAGCAAAGTATCTTTTCCTGCAGGAGACATTTTGTAGCCATCAAAGAGCTCCTGCTCTTCTCAAGATGTTGTGTGAGAGAAACTTCAGGCATTCTGCTGTGCTGGCAGCTTTGCAGAAATGGAGAGGGGATTTCTTTGGTGAAGACCAGCTATGACCCTTTGTAAGAAAATGGGTATTGCCATGGTATGTCTCCAGTGAATCAGGCAGTGCCCAGGAGAATAAATGTAATGGATTATAATGCTTCAATTCAGATGGCTGAGCTTGAATGCCTAAAGAAAATAATGCTTACAAATAGAAAGGGAGGGATTTTTGCATCACCTACCTATGCCAAGTGGAGCATATGAGGTGCATTCCACCTAATAATTTATTTCATGCATTCAGGGAGCTAATTTCAGTGTTGCCATAAGCAGCAGTAGTGTAAATGGGTGAGATCCTTATTACTCAGGTGCAAGCAGAAATGGGAAGAAGCTGGGTTCAGAATGAGTGCCTTTCAAGTAAAATGATCAGAAAACAAGTTCATACAGATGTAAACAGTGAGGATAAAGAGAGCAGTGTGTGCTTATTTCACAGTAAGCGCGTGCTCAGAAAGGTTTAAATTTGTGCATTGTCAGTATGAGAGAGGAAACAGAAATGGAAAAGGGGACTGAGCAAACTTTGAGAGAGAACTATAAAGGATTATTTATCCCAGTGTTCTTTCTTATGCGGGTATTAATCCATAGACAAATCCTTCAATTTGATAGACGTCTGCTGCGTCAGCTGCACAGGTCACAGATGATATGACATAGATTTCTGTTGAAAACATGTCTGTCTTTAAGAGAAAAAATGCAAATGTTTACAAGGGCTTTTTAAATTAAATTAATGTTTTGCTGGAGCAAGACAGACTTAATAGATTTTTTCCCACTTAAATACATTTGAATCTTAAAAATATTCATAGATTTCAGTTTGCTTTTGTTTGGATTGGGAATTGACAATGGGAATATAACTCAGTGCTGTGACATACTGAACTGAATAGACCTTGTCTTTACAAAATAAGATATAAGACATTTCCTACCCAGAAGACTTGTCTTTTTAGTTTGTTAAACCAGAGCATTCCCTTTATGGAATGTAACTGTTTAAGCTAAGCTGTCACTTCCATCAGTGAGAGAAGTTAAGGAAAATTTGAGTTTTATATTAAGCAGTGTGTACTTCTTTACAGTATCCTTCTGTGTTGTCTTAAATGAGGATACTCGCATCTTCTGTTCCTTTTTTCCTCATATATACAGAGAGAAAAACATGTACAGAACCACTGCTGCACATTAAGTTAAGCCTAAAAGCAGGATGCTGTTTCTGGTGTCTGTAATAACTGCAGCAGTTTACAAGACCTTAGGATCCCTCATTAAAGTTGATGGGAGTTTTTCAACTGAGTGCTTTGATAGCTGGAGGTGGGTCTTAATTAATAAATGAGGAAGGTCAAATTGCTCTTACCCAGAAATGTAGATGCAGTCACTAGCTAGACTTCCCACTTGCACTTGTGTGCAGAAAAAAATAAAATGGGAGTTATGAAAAGTGCTGTCCTCTAACATAAAAAACCCAACACCCCAAATAAAAAGAAAATATTTTGTTAGACTCAAAAAAAAGATATAAAATTACCTCTAATTGCCATTTGTACAAAACCTATTCCTTGATCAACAGGATGTTACCTCTTTTCAGAGTTTCTATAGAGCAGAAAACAGCGCAGTAAGATTTCTGAGGCTCAAGCTAAGCATCTCTCAATACAAGTCCAAACTGGATATGTGTTCCTGGGTAGCATGGCAAAGGAAAAAAAATTATAGTAAGAAATAATTTTTATATGTCAATGTGCAGCTGAAAAGAAGCCTTTATAAAGTGCTACCTAAACTTGTACTGCTGAATAGATAACTATGCTTCTCTCTTCAAATCTGAATCTCTTTTTACAATGGAAATACTTAAACTTTTAAAAGGAGTCTTTTTTAGCTAGATAAACTACTGGCTATAAAATCTTTGTACTGACAGTATTTATGAAAGCTCATATACAATCTAAATAAAACTGTGAATACAAATGAAAATCACAAACTCCTTGGCCATATTTTGATCTTGCCAACTAGAAACTGAAATGTTTGCACTGATTGGAATTAGAGTCTGAAAGAGCCCAAACCTAGCAATAGAAGTTGCTGTTCAGCTTTACAGGTGTTTGCAAAATAGTAAATTGAAGAGAGTGGAGAAACTGATATAAAGCATATTTTAGAAGTATTTAAAGCCTAGAAGCATGGGAGAAAAGCAATGTAAATCAACTGAATTTGGGGAGGCTGTAATGGAAATGGTGTGGTATGGACATCTGTACTTTCGTGGGAGTGCTGCTATTGATCCGCTCCTGAGGGCCACAAATGAAGAGCTGGTGGTGAGGAGGAATGTGGAGTTTCATGCATGAAGTAACAGCAGCCAGGTGACAGCTTTGGAGGGCTTCCCTTTCATCTAACTTGGGATGACACTGTGTACCTAAGGTAGCTGAACAAATCAGTAGTCTTTATCTTCTGCAGAGCTGCCAGTGGCAATGTGGAGTGTCTAGTTCTGAATTAAACTATTAATTCAGGCTGTCAGATTAGATACATTAGATAATATGACTACTCTTTCAAACTATATGACTTGATTATAGATACCTTTAAATTTAAAGTCCATTATTAAATATGTGCGTATTAAATACATAAAATGAGAGACCAAGCTTGATTGAAAATCAATTGAGTTTCCCTACCAGTGTTAGAGTAGTAAGGCATTTTGGCTCAGCTGCAGTCATGAAGAGACAAACTCCTATGGCAACTTTTTAAAAGGATTAAACACTGGCTAACAGAGAGGTCTCAGAATACCAGTGTGCACAGGGAAGTGTGGTCGAGTGAGGGCATTCTCACTGGCTTCTCCCCAGACTGACTTCTTGGCCATGAGTTATTGACCTCCGTGTGTTGTGACCTGCGTTCTCTTGGGGAGGTGAGGGAGAGGAAGAAGAGCTGAACGGTCATGGTGGGTCTTGGATGTACTGCAGAGATAGAGTGTGTGGTTTCCTCCTCCACTGTGCCAGCCTGAAAGCAAGGTATTGGGTCAAGTCAGCCTTTCTGCCATCTTCCCATAATGGGACAGCTGTGTCAGTATGTTTAATGAAACAATTATCCTCTTAGTCATTTCTTCCAAAGAGTCCTTTGGGAAGTGAAAATTTGTAATACTATAAAATACCACTGCTGTTTGCAGCTGTGAGCTATAGTAGGTCATGCTATCAGTTTTCTACTACAAGTCTTCAGTCCTGCTGCCAACAACCACTTTATATATAGCTATAAATCTTCCAGGAGTGTAATAAAGGTGAACTGCATTTCACTGTAATGGAGTATGTCTTACATGAAGACTGAGAGCATTAGGAATTCTGTGTGTAATAGCCAGTGCTTCCCAATATTCATGTCAAATTAGAGGATGTAGTACTGTAGGTGGCGGAAGTCATTTGGACGTATTGCAGTTTTCTGTCTCTGAGAACTCTGATTTTATCATAGCAGGGCTGCTCTAGTTCAGGAGTTTGTGGTATTCATTTTACAAACCTTATTCTGAAGTGCTTGTAGCTCTTCTGCTCTGCACATCAGAAGTCATTCTGGAGAATGAAATTCCCTTAACTCAGTTGATAGTGCTTTATTTATTGATTTTTCTTTCCTAATATTAGAAATACTACAGGGAAAATGTAGGTCCAACTTTGAAAATTCTACTTCTTTTGCAAGTACCGGAATCATACCAGTTTTATGAGGCATATAGAGACTCAAAATATAAATAGGTACCTATTGAGATTCACAAAATCATCTATTTTCTATTGAAGTCAATGAGAAATGTAACTTGGTTGCTTCTCTAGCTTTAAGAACTTAAATACCTTTAAAAAAACGGTTCAAATTCCTTTGAGCACTTTTGAAAATTTTACCCGAAAGCTGGATTTTTCTCATGTGAAATTCAATTTCTGGCACTGAACTGAACAGATAAATGCATCAGTGTTATGTCGTGGATTTTATTTCGGAACCGAACATAGTTAAAATACTACTGGTATGCATGAGCTTTGTCTCTCTCCTTTATGAATTAAACATAGAGCTGTCGCTATTTGTGAGCCTAAACACCCAAAAAAAAAGCATTCATTGTTTTGCAAAGTTTTGAAAATGTTTAATGAAAGTAGTCACTGGCTCTGGTATTCACGGTTAGACAACAGCATCCCATTATTAAATCCACCATTCCTACATCCCAGCTATTGTCATTTTACAGTGTCTTTTGTCAAACCAAGTGCTGTGATAAGCAAATACAATTCCTATGGAGAACTGCAGGTTATTATTCTTGAGCAAAATTTGGCATTTTTCCTGGCTGTGTCTCACTTCCCACTCAGCCTGTGTGGCACAAAGAGGCTGACTGGGGAGGAAAGCAGAGAAAGTGTAAAAAGTAGAAGAGAAGCAGCTTGATAAGAGTCTTCAGCATGCTTTTTGTTGCTGCTCTTGTCAGCTGACTCTTACGAAAAGATGTTACATATTAAGAATTTGCTCCTGTCACCCAGCTTTTTAACTCGAAAGGTATTCTGTGTGTGCACATACATGTGAATATATAACTTGTCCTAGTGCTCACAGGGATAAAAACAAAATAAAAATCACACTGTGTAATGATGTTCGTGCCTATCTGCCTATAACAACTTGTTAATGCTTATTTCTCTGGTGTTATGAGATATCAGAAATGCATCAGTAACAGAAAACGCTTCAAGTGGAAATCAGGTTACTCTGGATACCTAAGTTTGATACTTAATTGTTGTTGATTTTTGTTGCAATTGTGCAACCTTTTTGTAGTTTGTGTTTATATCAGTGTAATGATTCCAAGACCTAGCCAATATGAATGTAGTGCATGCAAAAATAAGCCACATCAGATAATACATACAAAATTATGTCCATAGCCACAAAGACCCAGCCTCCTTACTATTAATAATCTCCTTTCTGCAGTTCCTTTCCCGTAGAAACAGGAGTCTAATGCTCTCCTGCTCTGTCGCTGAAGAAGAAGTTAGAATTCTTGCTTGCTCTGCTTTCCACCTTTTCTGTATCTAGGTGAATGCAAGGAAAGGAGAATAAAGGCAGAAGGATGTCAGGACTGAAATTCATGGCATGGCTCTGAGTGGCAGCCCTGCAGCTAAGTTAACTGAGTTAACTGTACCAGGGGCTACTGCCTTGGTTGAGGGTTTCAGGTTCCTTCAGCCAGGTGTCCTATAAAACACACACACACACACGCGTGCTTCAAGCTGTAATGCAGGTGATGGTGGCAAAGGCTGTACAGGTCACTGCCAGGGAAAGGGGGGTGGATGTGATTTGGTGACCAGAGAGGGCAGGTCAGAGTGACGAATGAGGCAGGCTGTGATTTCAGTACTCTGTACAAAAACTTCCGCAATTACTCCTGTCTTCATCCCTAACATGGTTTCTAAAATACAATGGAGAAGTTTGGTTTTGACCATGATATTTGGAACTGTGAACGCTTACAGCAGCCATACCGTGGCAAGATGTAGTTCAGAAGGATCCTTATGAATTCTTTCAAAAAGTTTCTCAAAATATTTTAAGCTTAAGTCCATGATCTGCTGATGTCCTTCATAAAAGCTGAAATTCTTTCTCCATGGAAAGAAGACGTAAAGTACCTACCAATCACATCAGATTTCAAAAAATTAAGTTCTGAAGAAACTCAAGTCTCATTTGGGCCTATGAATCCATCAGTTGCATCCTGTGCTTCCCAGTACAATAAGACTTTCCTTCAACTGAGAAAAGTATTAATAGTATAATTTCAGTGGGGCTTTGCAGGGTTTTTTTATTCCTAATCATCAAAGTAGTTGTAATTGCTTCTTTTACAGTGTTTAATCTTTGATTGCTGCACTCCACACATCCATCTGCACCACCCTTTGCCTGTAG
Source organism: Caloenas nicobarica (assembly GCF_036013445.1). NCBI lineage: Eukaryota > Metazoa > Chordata > Aves > Columbiformes > Columbidae > Caloenas > Caloenas nicobarica. The sequence goes on along the minus strand of NC_088246.1, from coordinate 96,758,510 downwards.
CATTTGTGTTTCAGACTGGACACATAAAACTTTGAAGCTTTTCTCTCTGCTGTCCTCTGGTTCAGGAAACTTTAGCTTGAATTTGTTGTGTAACCATTTATACAACTTTAAATGGAACTGTGTCTTTGGTTTCTGCCTGTTCTAGTAAGGGAATCTGCTGTTATATAAAACATGCAGACTTTTAATAATACATATTGGGAACCAGAGTTCATAGGCTCTCCAAATGCTGGTCTCTAACTCGGAATTACACATAACAGCGTGCCAGCTCCTTGGAGAGCACTGATGTGCTGTGTTGCTTACAGAAATGCTCTGCAGCAGGAGAGATGCACTGAGACACCCTGTTACATTTTACCTTTCTTGAAAACCAGACAGCACTGCAGAGCAACAACATTTATGCCCTGCTTCCATTTTGTTTGCTTTGCTCCATGCACTGAAGCTGGCGTCTCTTGGATGGTTGTTACATTTCCTGTTAATATTAGTAGGAGTTTTATAAAAGTTAATTCAGAGAAAGTTTGTTGGGTGAAAAAGGTGAGAAAGGTAGCTAAACTGAAGCTGTTCCTCAGCCTTTGAAAAGAGCCGCCTTGCACACTGCAAAGCTGTAATAGGTGCACAAGCTAGCGTGAGTACCAAAAGGTGCATTAGATGGTAGTCACAAAAGGTAGTTCGGAGCTCAGAAGGTGCTGTCCAGGCATCCTGAGTGTGTAGTGTAGACGTGTCTCAAGAAACAGGCTTGCTTACGTTTTCGTAGTCTGGCTCACTGGAAGACATTAGGTTGCTTCTGGTTTAGGCTGCCTTTGCAGTATGTGCATAAAGCACATAGGAAGCATGTGTTCCTTCTTGCTGTCTTCTCTTTCTGTTGTTAATAATATAAGCAAGGAGCAAAGCTGTATGCTAAAGTTTCCCTGTTGAGTCCTATGACCCTCAGGTGGGATGTCCAGTATTTAAGTAGTTTATTTTTTTTTAACGGAAAGATATTGTCTACTCCAAATATTTTGTAAACCAAAAACCATAACAGTTCACAAATAAAATGGGCTCTCTCACAGACAGTGTAATTTTAATTATATGCAGGCTTGATTCTGATCCCACTGAGGTACTAGACTGGCCACTCTATTCAGAGCCAGGCAGAATTGACTTCTATCCGTAAAAACATAGCCGTGTTCACTGCAGCATTGGAAAGAGTCTCTTGTGGGCAAAATGATTCAGTTTACACTTGTTGAAGTTTATTGTGCTATTTGGCAAAAACTGTCTGCTTGTATTCATATCAGGTGTCAGAATAGAAAAACTTATGCTGAGGAAAAACAAAATATACCACACAGCAATAAAATATAAAAATCAGGAAATAACTGGATCTTTTTTTTCTGCTGTATTTCAGAATATTGCAACACTTTCACACTTCTGCTGATGATTACACCATCATTTTCACATCTGGATGCACAGCTGCACTTAAACTGGTAGCAGAAGCATTCCCTTGGATACCTGAAGGCACAAAGCAACCCAGCAGTCGATTTTGTTACCTAACTGACAGCCACACATCTGTGGTGGGTATGAGGGGGATAACAGCCTCAATGAATGTCTTATCTGTTCCAATAAAACCAAAGGAAATCTTGTTATCAGAA